>NW_027397071.1:24646872-24991886 GCF_003265705.2 Callorhinus ursinus | reverse complement strand
ATATATATATATACACACACACACACAATGGAATATTATGCAGGCATAAAAAAACCAAAATCTTGCCATTTGCAACGACATGGATGGAACTAGATGATATAATGCTAAGCGAAATAAGTCAATCAGAGAAAGACATGTATCATATGATCCCACTGATATGAGGAATTCTTAATCTCAGGAAACAAACTGAGTGTTGCTGGAGTGGTGGGGGGTGGGAGGGATGGGGTGGCTGGGTGATAGACATTGGGAGGGTATGTGCTATGGTGAGTGCTGTGAATTGTGTAAGACTGATGAATCACTGACCTGTACCTCTGAAACAAATAATACATTATATGTTAAAAAAAAGAAGAAGAAGAAGATAGTAGGAAGGGAAAAATGAAGGGGGGAAAATAGGAGGGGGAGACGAACCATGAGAGACTATGGACTCTGAGAAACAAACTGAGGGTTCTAGAGGGGAGTGGGGTGGGGGGATGGGTTAGCCTGGTGATGCGTATTAAAGAGGGCATGTATTGAATGGAGCACGTATTAAATGGAGCACTGGGTGTTATATGCAAACAATGAATCATAGAACACTACATCAAAAACTAATGATGTAATATATGGTGATTAACATAACAATAAAATTAAATTTAAAAAAAGAGTGGCGGGCGCCTGGGTGGCTCAGTTGGTTAAGCGACTGCCTTCGGCTCAGGTCATGATCCTGGAGTCCCGGGATCGAGTCCCGCATCAGGCTCCCTGCTCAGTGGGGAGTCTGCTTCTCCCTCTGACCCTCTTCCCTCTCGTGCTCTCTATCTCTCATTCCCTCTCTCTCAAATAAATAATAAAATCTTTAAAAAAAAATAAAAAAAAATAAAAAAAGAGTGGCTCCTATTTCAAAACAAAACAAAACAAAACAGAAAATGACAAGTGTTAATGAGAATGTAGAGAAATTAGAACACTTGTGCACTGTTGATAGGAATGTAAAATGGGACAGCTGCTGTGGAAAACTGTATGGCAATTCCTCAAAAAATTAAAAATAGAATTACCATATAATCCAGTACTTCTAGTTATATACCCCAAAGAATTGAAAGTGAGGTCTCTAAGAGATATGTGGATACCCATATTCATAGTAGCATTATTCACAATAGCTAAAATGTAGAAGCAACCTAAATGTCCACCAATGGATGAATGAATAATCAAAATGTGGTATAGGCATACAATCAAATATTATTCAGCCTGAGAAAGAAAATTCTGACATATGCCACAACATGGATAAACCTTGAGGATATTTTGCTAAGTGGAATAAGTTGGGCACAAAAAGACAAATACTGTATGATTCTGTTTACATGTGGTATCTAAAATAGTCAAATTCATAGAAACAGAAAATAGAATGAAGGTTGCCAGGAATTGGGGGAGGTGAGGAATGGGGACTGACTGTTTCATGGGTGTAGAGTTTTAGTCTTGTAGAATGAAAAGAGTTCTGAAGATGGATGGTGATGTTGCTCTGTGACAATAGGAATGTACTTAATACCACTGAACTGTACACTTAAAAATGGGTAAGATGGTTAAGATTTTGTGTATTTTACCACAATAAAAAAGTTTTTTAAAAATATAGTTGATATCGAATATAAATAAAGACCTTTGTAACCAAAGAGTCCTAAATTCCAATTCCAGCTCTACCACTTACTGGCTTGTCAGCAATTTAGCCGTTTCTAAAGCTCACTTTCCTGGTCCATAAAAAGGTTCATTAATGAAAGAATTAATAAGATAGCATATAAAAGTCGTAATTCAGTGCCGATTCAGTGCTTACGATACACTCATTTAATGTACTCTCTTCTTTTTCTCTCATTATACCAATAATTCAAGCGTACAGCAAAAGGGATTGAGAAGGACTTCTTGGAGGTTTCCCTTAATGCACTGCTATTGTTGAACTTTCCTAGTTTCTTTTTCTTTTTTAAGATTTATTTATTTATTTATTTATTATTTATTTAGAGAAAGGGTGCACGAACAGGGAGAGGGGCAGAAGGAGGAGAGAATCTCAAGCAGACTCCTCCGGCTGAGCACACAGCCCCACTCCAGGCTCCATCTCACGACCCTGAGACCTGAGCCAAAATCAAGAGTTGGACACTCAGCCACCTGAGCCACCCAGTTGCGCCAAACTTTCCTAATTTCTGTTCAGGATGCCTGAATGGGAGGGAAGTCTTACAGTTTGGTCACTATAATTATGTCCCTCGATGCCACGGGAAAATGCCCATTTTCCTCACAATTTTTTTTTTTTTTTTGTCCATTGAGGCATTTTATTTGCAAGTATGTATTACATCCCTAGAAAAAGAATCCCAGGATTTTCCCTCCTTTGTGTTTTCGTCTTGCTTCTTCATGGTCCATGATGCCAGCTGAGGTTGTCCAGTACAATGAAACCAAACTGGTGGGACGGGAACAGGTTATTCTGCCATTTTTCTAGATCTTTCAGTTATACATCAAATCTGGGGCTGATCACTCCACACTTGTTTAACCTGCCCGTGAGGTTAACAACAATCTTCCCTGCTCTGTGATCATCAGTGATCTCAAATTCGCCAATGTAACCATGCTTCATCATCACAGTGAGAAACTGGACGCTGACTTTGGAGCATGGCCTAATAAGAACCTGGTGTTTGCCTCACTTCTCAACATTGTTAATGCTCTTGAGAGCATCTGCCAGGACATTCATGCGCACCATTATGGCGGCACGGAAAGATGGCGGAAAGAGCTTACTCACTATTTTAATGCAGGACTAAGCTTAAATATTATTTACCTACCTCAGCTACAACCAAACCCTCAAGAAAGGGGTTTGGGTTGGAATCATTTACCCCAGTTGTCTCTCAACTATTCACCAGCTTCTTCTTTTTTTTTTCAAGTAGGCTCCACACCCAGTGTGAAGTCCAACACTGGGCTTGAGCCCAGGATCCTGAGATCAAGACCTGAGCTGAGATCAAGAGTCAGATGCCCAACGGGCTGAGCCAGAAAGGCACCTCCTCCAAAAATGGCTACATAAAAAGAAGGGAACTATTTTTCATTGGCTAATTTGTTCCTACATTCACTCATTAGAATTGTTGACTTAGTTAATATTGCTTCAACTGTTTTCTCTTGTAAAGGAGACCACATTGGCAACACTAGAAACAACATTCTTGTGGTCAGATCAGCAATGATGAGAACAGGGTTGCTACTTTTGCTTTCTTGTACACCTTTTAGTTCATAAACAAACTAGAGGCTTGCTCTCCTTTCAACATCCCACAGGGAGATATAAACCCAAGCAAAATAGAAATGACTTGAATGCCGCATAAAGCCATGAAAGAGGAAACACACAAAAAATGAAGCTTTTCCAAAAAGAGACCATTTCAGGTCTATTTCAAGTTCTTGCTCCTACTAACTCTAAACATTTATTGAATAGGTCACCCAATTATAGCCTCTTTCTCCTATAGTGAATTTTCTGCACTCTTCCCAAAGTGATCTTAATAAAACTCAGTTTATATTTTTCTTACCCCCGTTTAACTTTATTATCTTGCTATTACCCGTTTTGGAGACTAGCACACAAGGAGGTTCTTGATGAGGTCCGTTTCTACTCTCTAGCTCCTCTCCCTCCAATCTTTTTCTTTTCTAAACAACTTATAGTTCCCTGAGCACATTTGTCTGTTTTAGTTCTCTTTCAATGGCTAAGAGAATGCCTCTTCCTTCCCCCATTCACCTGGTGGTAAACTCATTAACTTTTTAAAACTCAGCTTGGGCTTCAGTTTCCCCAGAAAAAGTTCTCTGATTCAGAGTTAATAACTCGTTCTTCTGTGCACTTACTCCATTTTACTCATTCATTCATTTGACAAGATTCAATAACATTCAACAGATATTTACTGACCTAGTTAACCCATGTCAAGTACTGTGCTAGGGAATCTCATCTTCACCTCTGTCTCCCTGGCTAATGCTCACATACAGTTCACCATGTGGCAGGCACTGTTCTAAACAACACACATTTATTAATTTATTTACCTGAGCAACAACTTTGTGAAGTAGATACTCTTACTATCACCATTGTATAAATGAAGCAACTGAATCCCAGAGAGGTTAAGTAAGTTTCCCACGGTCACCCTAACAGTCCAGCTTCAGAGCGCATGTTCAAGACAGGCCTCGTCCCTATTATAAGAGATAACAAGTCTAATGAGGAAGATCAACATTAACAAGTAATTGTAACAAAATTGATAAAAGAAAGTACAGAATGCTCTGGAAGCAGACACCTAGAGACCTAACCTGTTCAGTTGGCGAGGCTTCCTTGAGAAAGAGGTGCTTAAAGCCAGGTCATGAAGGATGAACATGAAAACTGTTTCTTTCAGCCCCTAGATAGACTTTAAGCCACTTAGAAGAGGAGTCCTCTTCTTAGTCACGTCCATACGACAGGACCTATTCTATTGGCTAGGCACAAGTATGAGAAGGTATTTATCAATTTAATAAATTAATTAAAATGCTAGATGTCTTCTGTGAGCTTTACCAAAAGCTTTAAATGTTTTATTCAATCTGTGTAACATTCCTGCAATCCCAGGACTCCGGGATCATGACCTGAGCCGAAGGCAGGTGTTTTAACTGACTGAGCCACCCAGGCGCCCTATAGTTTTATTTTTGAAATAGTATTTCCCCATGAAATGCTAAGTGTTTTGTCCCACGTGTATTTTACAATGATTGTGTAGACTTTCATTTTATAATATGGAGGTTTATTTCATGTACCTATTTTGTCTTAGTCCATTCAGGCTGCTATAACAAAACTACTGCAGATTGGTGGCTTAAACAACAGACACTTATTTCTCACATTTCTGGAGGCTGGGCAAGTCCAAGATCAAGGACCAGATGGATGAGAACATTTTCCTGGTTTTGTTGTGCCCTCACCTGGCAGAAGGGACAAGGGAGCTCTGTGGGTTCTCTTTATAAGGACATTAATTCCAACTGCAGCTCTCACTCCCAGGATCTAATCACCTCTCAAAGGCATCATCTCTTTACACCATCACAAGGGGGATTAGGTTTCAAAATCAACATGTGAAAGGGGGGCCCCCAGAAACATTAAATCTATAGCTATTGTCTTAAGAGAAATTTTCTGTTCATATTCAAAAGCTATGTATTTGTTTTATCTTTATCCTAGGTTATCTATCTTTGGGGATTTCCTGAGAGAGTCCTCTGCTTAATAGTGGAGGTTAAAAAAAAAAAAAAAGTGGGAAGGGGGATAAGACTTCCAATAACTTTTCCTGTTAACAGGTGCCTCCACGAGAAGAAAAAAAGAGCAAAATTCTTTGAAAGTTGTGCTGGGAACTTATTCTGAGTTGACCATACAACTGACAGGGACTCCCTACTTTTCCTAGAGGGAGCGGCTTCACCCAACTCAAATTTCCACCTGCTCCAAGGTCTCCACCTGCTGGGTACCAGGTTTTCCCAGATAAGTTATCTATAATCACTTAGCATCTAAACACAGATTGTCTGATGCCCAAGCAGTTTGAATCCCACTAAGATTGTCCCCATGTGTTCCCTATAAGAAAGGAGAAAAATAGGAGGGCAGGACAAACTTTGCTGCAGCACAGACCCACAATCTCACTAGTAACAAGAGGTCCATAGCTTCTCTTGCTCACTGTTAGCTAATAACTTTTCCCAATAAAGTTTATTCCTTTTTCCAGACTGTGTGATTCTGACACTATGGAATTCACTCTTAGCCACCTTGGAGGACAGCCTTAAATGATTCCTTATTTGTCAAATAAAAATTTCTGCTTAGCGCTCAGGAGTAAAAGGTTTTGAGAAGCAGCTGTGTTAGGGGTTTGAGGGGGAGAAGTGGTCTGCTGACAGGGAAAGATTTTTAACACAACTGGATAAACATAGGCAGACTTGGGGCCATATGGTACCCCATGCCCCAGCCCAGGTAGACAATGGCTTAATTGTCCCTCTAATTGCTCACTCCTCCAATGAAAAATGCACAGGCTTTGGGACATGAAGAGTAGAATTGTAAGTCCTGACTTACCTGTTTTATTGTGTGAACTTATCAAGCAAGTTCGACTTCCAACTCAGCTGTTCAAAAAACTGCTACATTTATTTATCTGAATCCAATTTAATTTGCCCCTGAGACATCATTCTGCTGAGATGGTAGGAAATTCATTCTCTTCATCCCCTCTAACCCTGGCAGGAATTATGCAAAGATTCCAGGTTGGTGTCTTATGTAGCACCAAAGCACTGGGGAGACCACCTCTTAGTGATGAGGTATCCATTGTCCCATTGTCCAGCCCACCTGGTCCCTCCCTGCTCCTGTCAACTGAGGTGGGCATCTTGCCAGGCCTAGGAAGCAGTCTTCCTAGAAGCACTGCTCATTCTCCATTCAAGTCTTCCATCTCCCCCTCCAGGGGACAGGATCTACCAACATGGTTGTCCCCCACTGAAGGAACCCCACCCCCCCCATTAACTTTTTCCCTCTCTTACAGGACATCTAGAATAATAAGATTAAAGCTTGCACAGTGGTCTGTACTTTCACAGGTTAATTCCCTTCTCTACTTCCACTTTCTTTCTTACTTCCCCTTAGCATTCCCTATCTCTTACCTTTGAAGATAAAGAATTCAAAACAGTTATTTTACATAGTCATTGTCTTTTCTCTGACACAGTTTAGAATCATAGAAGGACCTATGTAAAAAACCCTGTTCTGCTATCAGTTGCCTAAAATCACTGCAGAACTTTCTCATGCCTTTGAAATAAAATGACCTCCAGATTCCTATTCCAATGGTTTCTGCTTCTGTCTCTTTTAAGTCTCAGTCCCCAAATCTGTTTCCCCTTCTTGGCAATCCTTCACTCTTGCCTGTGTAAGTGGAGGAAAGAGAGAACAACCTACTGTTACAGGGTTTCTTTTCCTTTAGTGCCCACGGTTCTTGGTCACGCTGCTTCAAAGAATGAAGAGGTAGACCAGATGAAGAGTGGTGGGCAGCAAAGCAAAGTTGTTTTTTTTTTTTTTTAAAGATTTTATTTATTTATTTGAGAGAGACAGAGAGCGAGCACACGAGAGGGGGTAGGGTCAGAGGGAGAAGCAGACTCGCCGCTGAGTGGGGAGCCAGACGCGGGACTCGATCCAGGGACTCCAGGATCATGACCTGAGCCGAAGGCAGCCGCTCAACCAACTGAGCCACCCAGGCGCCCGCAAAGCAAAGTTTAATGAGCAATAGTATCAAGTGCAGTACAAAGCTCCCGAAGAGGGAGGGGACCCAAGAGGGTTGCCACTGGAGTTTCTAAACCTAGGGGTTTTTATGGGCTTGTGGGTGGGTTGTTTTAATCTGATTAACCCTCCGTGTGCCTGTCACCCAAACAGGTTTTTGTCAACTATCTGTCATGTGGGAAAGGGTGGAGGGTCCTTCCAGGGTGGTGTAAAATCCCTCTAAGCATGGTTTCCTCTTAGGGTGACTAGGTTCCCTAGTCCCTGCCTACCTTTCTTCTGTCCTCCATTGCTACTGGATAAACAAACTCTCTTTCTCAGAATATGAGTTCATTTACGTAGGATCAAAAACTCAGTAGATACATTGTACACTGGAAACTAATATAACACTGTATGTATTAACTAACTGTAATTAAAATAAAAACTTAAAAAACTCAGCATATGTTGATGATGACTGCAAAAAGCATTAGTAAAACACCTACTCTGTGGCTAGCATGGAATTAAGTGCTATGACGGATAAAAGAGATCCTTAGAAGAAAAGGTCCTTCTCCACAAGACTGCAGTCAAGTTGGAACATGAAATGCACAGAAGAGCAGTGCACTTCAGAGAACATGAAAGTATATTTAATAAGGAACTAAATTGTTCAATAGTTAATTAGAAAACAAAACAGCACATGATAAGTTTACTTGTAGATGGTCCATAAGGAGTTAACCATGAATTAGGAAAGGGACAGATCCTGAGCTGGGATATCTGGAGAAATGGAACCTTCACTAACTTTAGAGGATGCATAGATATAAAAGAAAATAAATAAAAGATAAAAATGAGACACACACACCACAACACACACACACACACTCTGTGGAGGCCGAATAAACATGCTGTTAACGGAAAAATAGTGAAAGCTCTGGTCTGACCCTAAAGAAAACTTTGTGTTACAGAGTTATCAACATCCCTAAGTAACAACTCTTAATTCAACACACAAGTCAACAATTATTAAACTTCTATTTAATAATTAAATGTCAATTATATGCCCATTTGTATTATTAAACTGAATTTTATAATTAAAATTCAACAATCATTAAATCAACTCATCTTCTATTTGTTCCTGGAGATAAAAAAGCAACCAGCCATTTAAAACCTAAATTCTAGGGGCGCCTGGGTGGCTCAGGTGGTTGTGTCTGACTCTTGATTTTGGCTCAAGCCATGATCTCAGAGTTGGGTGGATGTGGAGCCTGCTTAAGAGTCCCCTCTCTCCCTCTGCCTCTGCCCCCTCCTCCCCCACTCTCTGCCTCTCTCCCTCTTTAAAAAAAGTAAAAATAATAATAATAATAAAACCTAAACTCTAATTGTTCATTAATTCCATAGTCATTTATTGTGTCTCTACTTTGTGGACAGCACTGGGGATAGGACATAGGGAAAGAGGAAAAAATACCGAATATAAATGAAATGAGCTAACATAGTCAGGCTTACTAGGCTAAGCATTTTAACATGTCTTATTTTACTTTATCTAACTCAATCCCTCCAGCAAAACCAAGCAAGGATTTTGTCCATTTTACATTTTTGAAATAGTGACTGTCTCTCACTTAGATATTGAGTAATCCATGCAGGCTACACAGGTAGTATAAAGCTTATAAACAATTTGAGACACAAGATACAGTCATTCAAATAAGTAGTTACTGCGCACTTAGTGTAAAAGATAGAAAAGAGAGGTTAAAAACTACAGAGGTAATTCTATGATTAAATGAAGGGAAATAGGGGCGCCTGTGTGGCTCAGTCGGTTAAGAGACTAACTTCGGCTCAGGTTATGATCCCAGGGATCCTGGGATCAAGCCCCGCATCAGACTCCTTGCTGGGGTGGCGGGGGGAGTCTGCCTCTCCCTCTCCATCTGCCTCTCCCCCAGCTCATGCTCTCTCTCTCTCAAATAAATAAATAAAATCTTTAAAAAATAAAAAATAAATGAGGGGAAATAACTGTGGCAAAGATTATGATAACAAGCTTTAGAGATTAATGTGGCCAAATCTAAATTAGTGGTTTTTACCCTGTTGCACATTGGAGTCAAATGGGGGAGCTTTAAAGGAATCTGATGTTTGGATCCCAACTCCAGAAATTCTGATGTAATTGATCTGAGGTATAGTCTGGGCTTCAGAATTTTAACAGCTTCTCAAGTGATTCGAATGTGCAGGCAAGGTTGAGAGCCGGTGTTCTAGAACAGTGCTTCTGAGGCTTTAGAGATCATACAAATAACCTGGGGAGCCTGTTTTACTGAAGATTCTGATTCCGTAGGTCTGTGGTAGGGCTCAGATTCTTCATGTCTTTCCTATGCCTGTGTGCTGAAATGGCAGCATGCATAAAATACTAATGGAACCCAGAGGAGGGGATATTACTTACTGCTTGGGGAGAAAGTGCATTAGGCAAAATAACTGATATCTTCCTGGCCTGAGCATGGGTTTTGGACTCAGGATAATACAATCTTTTCGCACCAAAACAGATCTTTTTCTCCAGCAAAGTAAACTACCCTCTCGAATGCTTGTTATCTCTGAAATCCCAATTTTCACCATTCTGTGCACCATCTACTAGCTCTATCCTTTTAGCTCAACCTTATACTTCAATTATACCAATTCTTAGATTACAGAGAGTTCCAATCCATAGTTCCCAGGACTTTTTATCTATGTATTGATCTGTCAATCTATATATCAGGATCTATCACCTCCCTATAACCTTTCCTTCTTGCCTCCCAAAGATTCCATGATGCATTATTACAATCACTTCCTTATAAACACCCTCATTTGCCCCTCTGTGTGATATTCATCCTCAGTTAAGTCCAACCATTCTTTTCCATGTCTTCCTTCTCTTGACTGAAGGTTAATTGAGAAATTCATACCACTATTCCATCTGGACTCACTTTATTTTTTTTTTTAAGATTTTATTTATTTATTTGACAGAGAGAGAGTGAGAGAGGGAACACAAGCAGGGGGAGTGGGAGAGGGAGAAGCAGGCTTCCCGCGGAGCAGGGAGCCCTATCCCAGGACCCTGGGATCATGACCTGAGCCGAAGGCACACACTCAACGACTGAGCCACCCAGGCGCCCCTGGACTCACTTTAAATTGAAAATACGCGCTCACTTCAGCTGGCAATACCACAGTCTTTCCACAGTTCACCCTCTCACTCTCAGAATATATCTCTGGTCTTCTCACCCCTCCACCCTCTTACCCCCGCTCTGCCTCACTCTCAGCTGAAGACCTCATCTCATTTTATTAAGAAAATGCATGGGATCTGGTAGGAACTACTTTATCTTCCCACCCATACACAAACCATCTGCACCTGAATTCATCTTCTGTTTTTTCCCTCCTGTTAAAAGGATGGGAATCTAGGTTCTTCCCCCACTCCCCATCTAGGTTCTTCTCGAAAGCCCACTTATGTTTTGGATCCATTCCTTCATTCTCCTCTATGATTTCATTCCTGTAGCTATTCCCTTTTTCTCCAACATCAACAATTTCTCTCCCTACTACACCATTTCCATCATTACATAAGCATTTATCTGTCAACAACATTAATAAAAAACTCCCCTTGCTCTGTTGAACCCACTCTAGCCACCATCCTATTTCTCCAATCTTCAACCCCCCACCGCACCCCACCAAAAAAACTCCAAGAAACCAACCAAAGAAACAAAACTTTAAGACTTGTCCACACTTGTTCATCTTCTGTTCTTTAGTACACTTCAGTCTTTCTGCCTCACACCCTGAAACTATTCTCGCCAGAGACTCTAATGATTGCTATGTTGCCAAATCCATTGGTCATTTCTGTATACTCACTACATGACTTCTATGCAGCATTTGCTATAGTTGACCACTTCCTTTCAATTGGAAAACTTCCTTCTCTTGACTTCTATGACATCAACTTCTCACCTCACAGGTCGTTCCTTCTTAGTCTCTTGTTAGCTCTTCTTCCTCTGCCCAACTTTGAAATGTTGGAGGTTCTCACAGCTCAGTTCTCTGTCTGTAGTCTGCCTAGGTAATCTCAAGTAGTCCCAAGGTTTTAGGTTTCATGTATAAACTCATAACTGCCAATTTTATGTCTCCAGCCTAGACTCAGACCAATATATCCATCTGTTTACTTGACGTTACCATTTGGATATCTAATAGGTCTCTCAGACTTGATTATTGTCAATGCCCATCAACCAAAAACCACTGGGAATAAAACTGTAGTTGAACAAGCTGGGTTTATTGTCTTAGTAGGTGAGAACACACACCATGGAGAACCTTGGGCATCTTAATAAGAGGGTGTTAGAAATTTGGACTTGTTAGGTGATTTACAGGAGGGTTCAAGGAAGAGGGACTTTGCTCTGGATTGGAAAATGTAGGAGGCAGGAGTAATTTTATAATTGGAAATTTTAATGAGTATTATCTAGAAGGACTGAGTATTATCTACTGGGCTGAGGCTAAACCTGTAATCGGTAAAGCAGCAGCAGTCACTCATATTAGCCAGGATAGGAAAATGTTTGCTTATTTTCGTGCCTCAGGCAATGTTTCTGTTTTGCCTACAGTTAGATATGGTTACAGGTATAATTACAAAAATAACTTTTATTTTTGTCTTGATTTATCATGGTCATAGAGTAGCTTTGTCAGATGTTGATTTTCTGCGAATTTACACCCCCTCTTACCACCTCCCCCAACATACCAAGTTCCTTTCTACCCCTGCACTTGCTCTATCCCTTGCCTGGTAGTCTCTTTCCCTATCGGCTCCCACCATGGTGCTTCTTTTCTAGTCACTTACACATCCTTCCACTTGATTTCCTTCAAAGAGCTAATCAATATCTGGAAGAAATTTGTTCATTTGTTCGTTTCTTTGTTGTCGTCTCCTTACTGGAATTTTGCTTCATACAGGGTTGATGTTTTTCTGCGGTGTTCCCGGGTGTAACCCCAGCCTCCAGAAACCTGCCTTACAGCCATGGGCTCAGTAGGAATGAACGAATGTTTGAATGTCGCTGGGCTCATTTCTGCAATAAAATCATAAACAACCAGCAGTTGCATTTTTTGTTTGTTCTAATTTAGTAGGGCGCTCAACAAAAAGAAGTGAAAAGCAGGGGTCAGGAAACTGACCATCTTTTATCCACAGTGTGCCCAGTGTCTTGTGTGGCCACGGTATGTCAGGATGTGCTAGAACTTCTAGAACCTGAGACCTTTCTGTATCTGAACTATCTTTCCTGAAAATAGTGCTGGATCCTTAACCTTACGGCTCACTATTTTTTTTTAAGCAAAGAATTATTCCCGGGCTTTATTTCTGTAACCGCTCTTTTAGCCAACCACCGCCTAGGGGAAGAAACCCAACCCTCTTGCGCAAGCGCCCAGTAGCCGATTGCGCGACTCCGAGGGCTCTACAGTGCGCATGAGCAATCTGAAGCGGCGAGGCGGGAAGTGTTGCGCAGGCGCGTTTGGCAGACTCGCTAGGTGGGGAGCTCTTGGAGGCGGCGACCCAGGCGTCTGGGGAGCCACAGAAGTCGTATTCCCTTAAACTGTGAGTTTCCGACGGTTTGTTCCATGGCGCGGGATTCTGAGGGATTAGAAACGAATTCTGGATCGTGACTTCGGTCTTGTCGCAGCGCAGTAACTCCCTCACCCCCTTCGGATCCCGCTGACCTACGGCGGGAAAGTCCTGCGCCTGCGCACTAAGCATCCCGTTCGCTCTCGGGTCTGAGGGAGGAAGGTCCTTCCCGGCTGAGCTCGCGGCCTGTGCTCCTAGAAGGATCCCATTCATTCCATTTTCTCTTTGCCCGGCGTTCGTGGCCTGTATCGGATCAGTTCTCCATCCGCTTGCACGGCGCATCGGACAAGCCTCCTGGCGCTCCCTTTGAGTAGTCAAACCATTTCCTCCTTCAGTCCTCTCCCTCAGGTCAAACCGCTCTCCTCACAAGGCCTACCCCAACCTGTCCCTACTCCCCCATTCTCCAGCTGGCTGGTGCCGGGGCGGGCTGCCACCCCGGTTCCCACCAACACCCTTTCCTTTGCCGCCGGCCGCCGAGGATGCTCCCCTGACTAGGACATTTTGCCTTCGTTCCCCCTGCTTGTGTTTCTGGAAGGTGAAAGTGAAGCAAATGGAATCCTTAGAAATGGCCCACAGGTTTCCCACCTTTGGGGATTTTAGACATATGGTGCATTCTTAAATGTTTGCCCCTTGGGGGAGAGTGGCATTTTTTAGTGCTTGGTTCAGTAAGTGATTTAAACTTCTCATCTTCTCCAGTATTCTAATTTTCACAGCTGCTTTGTTCCCCCTGTGGACATGACCCCTTAGCTGGCATTTTGCATCCCAGTTGTTTGGTGATGGAGGCATCTTTGGGGATTCAGATGGATGAACCAATGGCTTTTTCTCCCCAGCGTGACCAGGTTCAGGCGGATGGCTCGTTAAAAAAACACGAGCAGAATTTTAAACTACCAGGTATGTGTTTAATTCCAAGGATGTGCAGGCAACAATTCTGTGATTTCGATTATTTTTTCTTAAAGGGAACTTCCTGAATGGTAAAGTGAGTTGTATGTTTATATGGGAGCATTTTACAAATCAGTAAAGCATCCTAAGATCTAGATTTAGGATTGGATTGCTATCCAGTGGGATGGATAGCAATGGATTACAGGCCATCTACGTCATTTTACAGATGAAGTTGCTAAGGTGGTTATCCAAGAACACAGTTTGTTGATACTCAAACTAGAATTTCTTTTCTCCTAGGCCTGTGTTCTTATCTCTACTCACCACATTGCATTAAACTTGGATTTAGAAGTCAACATTGGAGGGATTTTCAGTTAAAAGTATTGAAAAGCAGAATTCACTGACAAAAATAAATGGTTTACCAATAGTAAAGCACTGTTTCTCCGTGTACCTTATGAAGTGGTGTTTGACCCTAATCCAGACCCTGAAGTGAGAAGGAGGGGAACAAACAGTACTTGATCTTGTACACTAAAACGTGCACCTTCATTCCTGCTCTAGCAGTGCCTGGGACATTATAGACCTTTAATAAATACTTGTTAAATAGGGGAGTCCCAGTTGACCATTTTTCTTTTTCCTAAAAGGTAGCTAAATCTTTTCCATCTTTGTTTTAAACATATTTAGTGCTTGTCCAAAAGATACTAATTTGACCTCCTATCCATGATATACTTATTCACTACAAAATAGACTTTAACAACACCCTAGAAGAATGACATCACTTGCTTTTGCTTTTTGACTGAAAGTAAACTCTTCTTTGGTTTCAAAATGAGTACCCTTTCTGATGTCCCTATTTTTGGTGATGAAAGCCACTATTATTCCAGTTACCTGTGCTTAAAACTTTAAAGATGTCTTCACTTGTAATTTGTATTTGCTCCCCATATCCGGTTACCCAGCTTTATCTTTTTAATATATGTATGGCATTGCTTCTTTCCATTCCCACTTCTACCACAGTAATTTGTTCCCTTACACTTTGCTCCTGAACTGCAATGAAGTTTCTTGTCTAAACTGCCTGCTTTCACTTCTTTTCCATCCTCCAGTTCATCTGGGACACTGCTACTAGAACAATCTTAAAATGCCACTTCATCCAGTTTCATGGATGCTGTCCCTCTTCCATTTTTCCTGTTCTTCGCAATTCAGCTTTCCCCTATGTCATTGGACACATAATACAATAACAGTCATTGTATTATCGTTTTTGTATTTTTTAGCACTCCGTGTATTTTGTCTTTCCAGTTATCCTGTAAGCTCCTCGAAGGCAGTATCTCATACAGCTCCTGGTGTATGTTGTGCTTCAGGCAGAGTATATGAACAGATGAATCTGACTTGGTTCTAGTATTATGTTCAAGTGAAAGCTCCTTTTCTAATATTCTTCTGAAAATCTGAGAAATAAAAGATGAATTTTATTCTAAATTTCTAAAGTTTTATGGCTTTTACATATCAGAACATTGAACCTTATAAGCAGTACTTTTTTTTTTTTTTAAGATTTTATTTATTTATTTGACAGAGAGAGACACAGTGAGAGAGGGAACACAAGCAGGGGGAGTGGGAGAGGGAGAAGCAGGCTTCCTGCTCAGCAGGGAGCCCGATGCGGGGCTTGATCCCAGGACCCTGGGATCATGATCTGAGCCGAAGGCAGACACTTAACCAACTGAGCCACCCAGGCGCCCCAAGCAATACCTTTGATAATTCATAAAACATGCTGAAATTTTAGTCATACCTTTTTTCTAATGACTCTTAGTAAAAGCTAAGGTTATATCAAAAACAACTTCAGTCAGGAGTAAAGCTGATGAGATCCAGGCCCATAACTGTCTCATGATCTAATATGATTTACTTTCCCTTGATGGAATAACTTTTGAATGCTGGGAACTTTTTATGTATCTTTGTATTCCCGGAATCTAATAGTGTCTAGCACATAGTAGGTGCTTGAAAATACTTGAATGAATGGTTTATTTTCTTTTAAAGATTTTATTTATTCATTTGAGAGAGAGAGAGCACAAGCAGGGGAGGGGCAGAGGGAGAAGCTGACTCCTCACTGAGCGGGGAGCCGGAGTTGGGGCTCCATTCTAGGACCCTAAGATCATGACCTGAGCTGAAGACAGATGCCCAGGTGTCCCTGAGCCACCCATGCACCCCCAGTGAATGGCTTAATGCAAGGATATAAAGTAAAATACTTAGTGTAATGGATGAATATCATGATCTTTTGTTTTGGGATATTTGTCAGTTTTTTATAGCTTTTTTTTTGATAAAAAATTATACATGCTTATTGAAGAAAATTTACAAAGTATAGAAAGCCAAAATAAGGAAATAGTATCCTACTATACAAATACTACCACTGTTGACATTTTGTTACAGCCCTTATTCTTCCTGTGCATACAGAGGTACATTTAAGAAAAGAATAAATTAGGAATGTAACAAACTTACTTCTAATCTTTATTTTTTTTACTTAGCAATATGTAACTTGAACATTTCTTATGTAATTAAATCTACAGCTTGATTTAAATTGACTGCCTAATGTTTCATTGCATAGTATGCTATAATTTAATTACCTTTTTTATTGAAACTTTAGATCGTTTTCCATTTTTACCTATTAAGAAAAATGCTCCAATGAACAAAGTACTGGGCATAATATTGTATCAAATGTTTATTTTCCTCTGTATTGTTGAACTATACCATAAGGCATGCATTTGGTGTGTTATGTGGATGCTCTTAGTTGATACTACTAAAATAGGTTATACGTGCCATATGATTTGCCTGGGACAGATCCAGTTTATGCCTGTTGTCACACTGTCCTTATTAGCACCCCTTTTCACTCTCAAGAGTGCCTCAGTTTGGGTTAAATTATATGATCTTCCTAGTTTAAGAGATGTAAGTCAGGCAGTACATGAAGCTCCAGAATAAGCATCACATATATTCCTAGAGTGTTAGTTTTACCCCTTGGTAAGTAATTGAAAACATTTCATTTATATGATGAATATTAAATGTTTATTATGTGCAGTCACTTCTCTAGGTGCTGGGATAAATCAGTGCATAAAATAGACAAAAATCAATGCCCTCAGTCTAGGGGAAAGATAGACAATAAAGAAATATTCAAAAGTGGTTTAGTACTGTGAAGAAAATATAGAAGGGAAGTGGAGATAGGAGGCGTTGGAGGAGGAGATTGTGATTTTAATAAGTGTAATTGGTCAGAGAAGACCTCAGTGTGGTAACAGTTGAACTAAGACTTGAAGGTGGTAAAGGAGTGAGCTATGTAGAAATCTGGGGGAGAGCATTCCCTGGCAGAGGAAACAGCAAGGGAGAAGGCCCTGAGATGGGAGGTGCCTAGCATTTAGGAGTAGCGAGGAGGTCCTTGTGACTGGAAGCTGGGGGGTGATGGGAGTGATGGCAGAGAGGTGTGAGGAGGGGAGGTAGTTCCTTGGCTTTTATACGAAGCGAGTTATGAAACTATTAGTGAGTTTGAGCAAAATAGTGACATGGTGACTTAGCTTTCACAGGATCACTCTGGCTATGTTACATATAGATTATATAGGCCAGCAATGATGAAAACAGTGAGTATAGTGGCTTTATTAAAACCACTTGGATATGTTTGGAAAAAAATAAATAAAACCACTTGGATATATTATGTAGCAGGAAAAAAAATTTTACTTAAAATTTCAAAACAGAAGCCTAGACCTTTATGTTTAAAATATAGGCATTTAATTTTTTGGCTTGTAGACTTTTCACAGTCTTGCCCTAATCCTCAAAGTATATATTCATTCATCTCTGCCTTTAGTAGTAGTTTCCATTGTTTAACATTAACACTCTGCTGTTTACTCTCATCTCCACTTTAGATTTGAGGATTTTGCATTTAGTTTGGTTGTCAGAAAGTTTTACTGTTGTTTAAAAATGTCAGAGTTGTTGTGTAGTGACAGGAAACTAAGCATATTTTGAGTTTTGTAAAGACCGGTAAGTACATAGCAAGTTAGTGAATGGTATGGAAGCACATTGAGCTTACATAGTCATTCACATGGTTTGTGCATTACAGTAGTTCCTTATTACATGTATTTTTCTCTGGTGATTTCTAATAGTTAACCAGCATCTCTACTACTAACTGCCAGCTCATGCTACTACAGAGGGAAGTTCCAAAATATGGAACTCAGACTTGGAAGTAAAGTTTGTCTAATCTGACCCCTTTGATTTGCAGGTTAAGAAACTGGACATTAATGTGGTTTAGTGATAAAGAGTTGAATCTAGGCTCTCTTCTATATCAGCACTCCAGTAGTACCTTCTGTGATAATGGAGATGTCTCTGTTGTCACTTGTGGCTAGTGTGACTGGGAAAATTTTTAATTTTTTTGAACTTTAGCTTAAATTTAAATAGTAGCATGAAACTAGTAGACAGCACAACTCTGTGTCATACTACTACAAAGCTTTTGGTGTTATTAATCATATATACACATACAACAAAAGATGCACACAAACACTTTAATATATTTAGTAATAAAAAGACTACAAACAGGCTTCTTACCATATTTCATCATATATAAATATCATTGTTAGATACACCATTTTATATACTGCTCAGAAATGCTGCCAGTTATACTATGACACAATGCTTTCTTATCACCTAGAATTTTTAATTTAAACTTTTTGAAAGAGTTCTTTGAGATCTAATTAGACAAATAATTGTATGTCTCTGGTACATAATTAAAAAGGAAAACAAACATTTCACCTTTCTCTTCTGAATCAATTTTAGTACTTAGACTCACTGACATCCTGTTTTTCCCCCCTCACAATATTGTTCTCTCTACATTAGTGATGCAGCATTTCTTTGAAGAGTTTATTTTTTTAAAGCCATTGTTAATGGACTCCTAAAAGCCCAGTTATGTGGAGTTGGCCTACATCTGATTTCTCCTTCACCACCTTTACCATTGCTCCCTACAACCATCTGCGCTTAAGGGTTAAATGTGAATGCTCCTTTATGATTTCTTGGATTTTCTTTAAGGTACTGATACCTGTTCTGTAAGTTTGTTGATGCTGGCTGACAGTAATTGTAGGTTGCATCCCAATTTCAGAGTTTTAAAAATTGTTTTTCAGAATCAAGGAAATGTAATATAAAATTGAACATACCATTTTAGTACCTTTCATGGTGCGTTTTCTATAACACTGGAATTTGAAGCTGGTTGGAATTGACACTCATTAGGAAAGATTGTAATTGACTGTGGCAACTATGACTGCTAGAAAGCTGACTTTACCCCCCAGGCCTTGGTTTTGGTTTTTAGAGTGAAGTAGTGTGGTAACTGATAGTGAGGTAGCTGCTACTGTCTTTGGCTTCACTCTTTTGTAGCTTCTTAAACTTTGATTTTTTTTTTCCCCACAGCTATCTCTGAATGCCCCATAATGATAGTAATCATTCACTCATTGAACAAATATGCCAGGCATTTCTAACTAGGAGCTGAATGTACTATGGTAAATTATATAAATAGGGAAATGTACTGATGGAGCTTATATTCTAGTGGGAGGAGGCAGACAGCAAACAAACAAACAGGATGATTTTATAGTGAGTAAGTACTCTAAAGACAATAAGCAGGGTAATTTGAGTAATGAGAGGAATGCTTTTAAATAGGGTGTCAGAGAAGCCTGAACATTGAGCCAGCCACATGAAATTATATGGGAAAAAGATTTCAAGTAGAGGAAATAATAAAAGCAGAAGTGATAAATAATGTTAATAACAATAATTACAATAAGAATTATCACTTTTATTTAATATTTACTATGTGCCAGGCATTGTTGTTAAAAGTTTCTCTTATGTATATTATTTCATTTAATCCTCACAGTATCTCAGTGGCATGGGTACAGTTACTACCCCTTTTCTGTAGATGGGGAGACTAAGGCTCAAGGTGATAAGCTGTGTGCTCAAGGAAGGTCATAGTGCCTCTCAAATATTGGAGCCAGGATTTTAATTTAGGCCTCCCGTCTCCAATACTGGTACGCATAATTACGGTTATAGTCTTGCCTCTTGTATTGAAACCCATAAAGCTTCTCCACTTCACCTATGAAGTAGATGGGAAAGTAATCTTTATATTGATTGATAGAGTGGAAAGAATATTGGACTAGATCTTCTTGGCCTGTTACATAGTTCCAGCTCTTTTTTTTTTTATTCATTTGAGAGAGAGAATGTGTGTGCGCACCCCCCCCCCACACACACACTAGAGCATGGGGGGAGGTCAGAGGGAGAGGGAGAAGCAGCTTCCCACTGAGCAGGGAGTCCCATGCAGGACTTTGTATCCCAGGACCCTAGGATCATGACCTAAGCCAAAGGCAGCCACTTAACTGACTGAGCCACCCAGGCGCCCCTAGTCTCTGAAAGCTCTTAATGTTGTTCTTCCTTCCCCTCAAATTCGTCCTCTACTTATCATCCTGCTTAAAAATTTCCATGGCTTTCACTTGTATTCTCTGTCCTTCCCTTCTTCAGCCACATTGAATTTCATTACTTCCCTCACCCACCTCTCCCCCCCAAAATAATCCACGTCTTTTTCCTTTTCCATGTCTTTACATACATAATTCCTTCTTCCTGAAATACCTCATCCACTTTTTCTACTTGGTGAGTGCATCAGAACACAGCTTAACTGTCACCTGAAGCTTCCTGGTACCTTCAGATGTGTTCATTCCCCTCCCCCTCCTTCTATCTAGTAATATATGCATTCCTGTATTATTATAATTACTGTCTTTGCAGAGTGAGCTTTTAAAATCTGTCTTTCCCACTAGACTGAGTTCCTAGAGAACAGGGGCTGCACCAAATTGTTAAATTTTTTTTAACTACCCATCGCTAAGCATTTTTAAAAATACAGTGTTTGTTAAATGGACAAATGATTTCACTTCCCTGAGTAGGGTTTCTTATCTGAAAATCAGGATAATCGCTTCTCGGCCTTTTGGCTAAGATCAAGTGAAAATCAGGATAATACCTGTTCTGCCAATATCTCAGTGCTATTGTGAAGATCTGAAAAGATAATACATGTGAAAACGATTTGAAAATAGCTTAAACCATTATATACACTATTCATATTATTATTATAACTGAAAAAGTAGCTGATGGTTGGCTTAGATACTGTAATAAAATCCAATGACTTTTTATTATGTTAATCACCATACATTACATCATTATTTTTTTTTAAAGATTATATTTATTTATTTGACAGAGAGAGACACAGTGAAAGAGGGAACACAAACAAGGGGGAGTGGGAGAGGGAGAAGCAGGCTTGCTGCCAAGCAGGGAGCCCGAAGTGGGACTCGATCCCAGGACCCTGGGACCCTGGCCTGAGCCAAAGGCAGACGCCTAACAACTGAGCCACCCAGGCGCCCCACATCATTAGTTTTTTGATGTAGTGTTCCATGATTCATTGTTTGCATATAACACCCAGTGCTCCATTCAATACGTGCCCTCTTTAATACCCATCACCAGGCTAACCCATCCCCCCACCCCCCTCCCCTCTAGAACCCTCAGTTTGTTTCTCAGAGTCCTAGTCTCACATCGTTTGTTTCCCCCTCCGATTTCCCTCCCTTCATTTTTCCGTTCCTACTATCTTCTTTTTTTTTTAACATGTATTATTTGTTTCAGAGGTACAGGTCTGTGATTCAACAGTCTTACACAATTCATAGCGCTCACCATAGCACATACCCTCCCCATTGTCTATCACCCAGCCACCCCATCCCTCCCACCCCCCACCACTCCAGCAACTCTCAGTTTGTTTCCTGAGATTAAGAATTCCTCATATCATTGAGGTCATATGATACATGTATTTCTCTGATTGACTTATTTCACTCAGCATAATACCCTCCAGTTCCATCCACGTCGTTGCAAATGGCAAGATCTCATTCCTTTTGATGGCTGCATAATATTCCGTTGTATATATATACCACATCTTTATCCATTCATCTGTCAATGGACATCTTGGCTCTTTCCATAGTTTGGCTATTGTGGACATTGCTGCTATCAACATTGGAGTGCACGTACCCCTTTGGATCCCTACATTTGTATCTTTGTGGTGAATACCCAGTAGTGCAATTGCTGGATCGTATGGTAGCTCTATTTTCAACTTTTTGAGGACCCTCCATACTGTTTTCCAGAGTGGCTGCCCCAGCTTGCATTCCCACTAACAGTGTAGGAGGGTTCCCCTTTCTCCGCATCCCCGCCGACATCTGTTGTTTACTGACTTACTAATTTTAGCCATTCTGACGGGTGTGAGGTGGTAGCTCATTTGAGGTTTTGATTTGGATTTCCCTGATGCTGAGTGATGTTGAGCACTTTTTCATGTGTCTCTTGGCCATTTGGATGTCATCTTTGGAAAAATATCTGTTCGTGTCTTCTGCCCATTTCTTGGTTGGATCATTTGTTCTTTGGGTGTTGAGTTTGATAAGTTCTTTATAGATTTTGGATATTAGCCCTTTATCTGATAGGTCATTTGCAAGTATCTTCTCCCATTCTGTCAGTTGTCTTTTGGTTTTGTGGACTGTTTCTTTGGCTGTGCAAAAGCTTTTTATCTTGATGAAGTCCCTGTAAGTTCATTTTTGCCCTTGCTTCCCTTGCCTTTGACAATGTTTCTAGGAAGAAGTTGCTGTGGCTGAGATCGAAGAGGTTGCTGCCTGTGTTCTCCCTTAGGATTTTGATGGACTCCTGTCTCACATTGAGGTCTTTCAACCATTTGGAGTCTATTTTTGTGTGTGGTGGAAGGAAATGGTCCAGTTTCATTCTTCTGCATGTGGCTGTCCAATTTTCCCAACACCATTTGTTGAAGAGACTTTTTTCCATTGGACATTCTTTCCTGCTTTGTCAAAGATTAGTTGACCATAGAGTTGTGGGTCCATTTCTGGGCTCTCTATTCCGTTCCATTGATCTATGTGTTTTTGTGCCAGTACCATACTGTCTTGATGATTACAGCTTTGTAATAGAGCTTGAAGTCTGGCATTATGATGCCACCAGCTTTGCTTTTCTTTTTCAACATTCCTCTGGCTATTTGGGGTCTTTTCTGGTTCCATACAAATTTTAGGATTATTTGTTCCATTTCTTTGAAAAAAGTGGATGGTATTTTGATAGGGATTGCATTGAATGTGTAGATTGCTCTAGGTAGCCATTGACATCTTCACAATATTTGTTCTTCCAATCCATGAGCATGGAACGTTTTTCCATTTCTTCGTGTCTTCCTCAGTTTCTTTCATGAGTATTTTATAGTTTTCTGAGTACAGATTCTTTGCCCCTTTGGTTAGATTTATTCGTAGGTAGGGCACCTGGGTGGCTCAGTTGGTTAAGCGACTGGCTTCGGCTCAGGTCATGATCCTGGAGTCCCGGGATCGAGTCCCGCATCGGGCTCCCTGCTCAGCAGGGAGTCTGCTTCTCCCTCTGACCCTCCCCCCTCTCATGCTCTCTCTCTCTCTATCTCATTCTCTCTCTCAAATAAATAAAATAAAATCTTTCAAAAAAAATTCTATTAAATAAAAAAGATTTATTCCTAGGTATCTTATGCTTTTGGGTGTAATTATAAATGGGATAGACTCCTTAATTTCTCTCTCTTCTGTCTTGTTGTTGGTGTATAGGAATGCCACTGCTTTCTGTGCATTGATTTTATATCCTGCCACTTTACTGAATTCCTGTATGAGTTCTAGCAGTTTTGGGGTGGAGGGGTTTGGGTTTTCCACATAAAGTATCATATCATCTGCAAATAGAGTTTGACTTCTTCTTTGCTGATTCGGATGCCTTTTATTTCTTTTTGTTGTCTGATTGCTGTGGCTAGGACTTCTAATACTATTGAATAGCATTGGTGATAGTGGACATCCCTGCCGAGTTCCTGACCTTAGGGGGAAAGCTCTCAGTTTTTCCTCGCTGTGGGTTTTTCATAGATGGCTTTTATGATATTGAAGTATGTACCCTCTAAACCTATACTCTGAGGAGTTTTGATCAAGAAAGGATGCTGTACTTTGTCAAATGCTTTTTCTGCATCTATTAAGAGGATCATATGTTCTTGTTCTTTCTTTTATTAATGTATCACATTGATTGATTTGCAGATGTTGAACCAACCTTGCAGCCCAGGCATAAATCCCACTTAGTCATGGTGAATAATCCTTTTAATGTACTCTTGGATCCTACTGGCTAGTATTTTGGTGAGAATTTTTGCATCGATGTTCATCAAGGATACTGGTCTGTAATTCTCCTTTTTGGTGGGGTCTTTGTTTTTGGGGATCGAGGTAATGGTGGCCTCATAAAACGAGTTTGGAAGTTTTCCTTCCATTTCTATTTTTTGGAACAGTTTCAGAAGAATAGGTATTAGTTCTTCTTTAAATGTTTGGTAGAATTCCCCTGGGAAGCCATCTGGCCCTGGGCTCTTGGGAGATTTTTGATGACTGCTTCAATTTCCTTAGTGGTTATAGGTCTGTTCAGGTTTTCTATTTCTTCCTGGTTCAATTTTGGTAGTTTATACATCTCTAGGAATGCATCTATTTCTTCCACATTATCTAATTTACTGGCATATAGTTGCTCATAATATGTTCTTATAATTGTATTTCTTTGGTGTTGGTTGTGATCTCTCCTCTTTCATTCATGATTTTGTTGATTTGGGTCATTTTTCTTTTTGATAAGTCTGGCCATGGGTTTATCAATCTTGTCAATTCTTTCAGAGAACCAGCTCCTAGTTTCGTGGATCTGTTCTGTTCTTTTGGTTTCTGTTTTTTTTATTTCTGCTCTGATCTTTATTATTCCTGTTCTCCTGCTGGGTTTAGGCTTTATTTGCTTTTCTTTCTCCAGCTCCTTTAGGTGGAGGGTTAGGTTGTGTATTTGAGACCTTTCTTGTTTCTTGAGAAAGGCTTGTATTGCTATATACTTTCCCCTTAGGACTGCCTTTGCTGCATCCCAAAGATTTTGAACAGTTGTGTTTTCATTTTCATTGGTTTCCATGAATTTTTTTAATTCTTTAATTTCCTGGTTGACCCATTCATTCTTTAGTAGGATGCTCTTTAGCCTCCGTGTATTTGAGTTCTTTCCGACTTTCCTCTTGTGATTGAGTTCTAGTTTCAAAGCATTGTGGTCTGAAAATATGCAGGGAATGATCCCAGTCTTTTGGTACCGGTTGAGACCTGATTTGTGACCTAGGATGTGATCAATTCTGGAGAATGTTCCATGGGCACTAGAGAAGAATGTGTATTCTGTTGCTTCAGGATGGAATGTTCTGAATATATCTGTGAAGTCCATTTGGTCCAGTGTGTCATTTAAAGTCTTTATTTCCTTGTTGATCTTTTGCTTAGATGATCTGTCCATTTCAGTGTTAAAGTCCCCCACTATTATTGTATTGTTGTCGATGTGTTTCTTTGCTTTTGTTATTAATTGGCTTATATAATTGGTTGCTCCCATGTTAGGGGCATAGATATTTACAATTGTTAGATCTTCTTGTTGGATAGACCCTTTAAGTATGATATAGTGTCCTTCCTCATCTCTTATTATAGTCTTTGGTTTAAAATCTAATTTGTCTGATATAAGGATTGCCACCCCAGCTTTCTTTTGGTGTTCATTGGCATGGTAAATGGTTTTCCACCCCCTCAGTTTCAATCCGGGGGTATTTTGGGGTCTAAAATGAGTCTCTTGTAGACAGCGTATCGATGGGTCTTGTTTTTTTATCCAGTCTGATAGCCTGTGTCTTTTGATTGGGGCATTTAGTCCATTTACATTCAGGTTTTACTTTTTTTTTAACGATTTTTATTTATTTATTTGACAGAGAGAGAGGGAGGGAGCAAGCACAAGCAGGGGGAATGGCAGGCAGGGGAGAAGCAGACTCTCTGCCGAGCAGGGAGCCTGATGCAGGGCTTGATCCCAGGACCCTGGGACCATGATCCGAGCCGAAGGCAGCGGCTTAACCGACTGAGCCACTCAGGCACCACCAGGGTTTACTATTGAAAGATATGAATTTAGTGCCATTGTATTGCCTGTAAGGTGACTGTTACTGTATATTGTCTGTGTTCCTTTCTGGGCTGTGTTACATTTAGGCTCTCTCTTTGCTTAGAGGACCCCTTTCAATATTTCTTGTAGGGCTGGTTTCATGTTTGCAAATTCCTTTAGTTTTTGTTTGTCCTGGAAGCTTTTTATCTCTCCTATTTTCTTTTTTTTTTTTTTTAAGATTTTATTTATTTCTTTTACAAAGAGAGAGACTGAGAGAGGGAACACAGCAAGGGGGAGTGGGAGAGGGAGGAGAAGCAGGCCTCCCGCCTAGCAGGGAGCCCAATGTGGCGCTTGATCCCAGGACCCTGGGATCATGACCTGAGCCGGAGGCAGACGCTTAACGACTGAACCACCCAGGTGCCCCTCTCCTATTTTCAGTGACAGCCTAGGTGGATAGAGTATTCTTGGCTGCATATTTTTCTCATTTAGTGCTCTGAATATATCATGCCAGTCCCTTCCCAGATCTCTGTGGATAGTTCTGTTGCCAATCTAATGTTTCTACCATTGTAGGTTACAGGTCTCTTCTCCCGAGCTGCTTTCAGGATTTTCTCTTTGTCTCTGAGACTCGTAAGTTTTACTATTAAATGTTGGGGTGTTGACCTATTTTTATTGATTTTGAGGGGTTTTCTCTGTGCCTCCTGGATTTTGATGCCTGTTTCCTTCTCCATATTAGGGAAGTTCTCTGCTATAATTGGCTCCAATATACCTTCTGCCCCTCTCTCTCTTTCTTCTTCTTCTGGGATCCCAATTATTCTAATATTGTTTTGTCTTATGGTATCACTTATCTCTCGAATTCTGCCCTCATGATCCAGTAGTTGTTTTATCTCTCTTTTTCTCAGCTTCTTTATTTTCCATCATTTGGTCTTCTGTATCACTAATTCTCTCTTCTGCATCATTTATCCTAGCAGAGCCTCCATTTTTGATTGCACCTCATTAGTAGCCTTTTTGATTTTGACTTGGTTGGATTTTAGTTCTTTTATTTCTCCAGAAAGGGTTTCTCTAATATCTTCCATGCTTTTTTCAAGCCCAGCTAGTATCTTTAAAATCATCATTCTGAACTCTAGTTCAGACATCTTACTAATGTCTATATTGATTAGGTTCCTGGCAGTTGGTACTGCCTCTTGTTCTTTTTGTTGAGGTGATTTTTTTCCATCTTGTCATTTTGTCCAGAGGAGAATAGATGAATGAGAGAACAAAATGCTAACAGGGTAACAACATCCCCAGAAAAATACACACTAAAAAAATCAGAAGAGACCTGAAACTGGGGGAAAAGAAAGGGAAAGAAAGAAAAAAGAAAAAGGTAAAAACAAACAACAAAAAAAACCAGAATATGATCGAATATGATCAGTCTGGTGCATAGATCAGTGCCCCACACCAGATTTTGGGCTTATTTTGGTCTGTTAGAAGAAAGTGCCTCCCAAAATTTTAAAGAAAGAAAAACTTATATATGTACAACATGAGGGTTAATATGATGAAGGTATGGAATATGACTGTAAAAATGAAAATTATAAAAAATTTTATAAAAGGAATTGATAAGAAGTTGGTTGAAAAAATGATTTTAAAAAAAGAATGTGATGAGGCAGGAGACTAGAACAAAGCCATACACTAGAGATTTAGGGTATATTTTGGTCTGTTAGAAGAAATTGTATCCCCAAATTTTAAAGAGAGAACAACTTTATATTATATATAACAAAAATAAGGTTAACTACTATGAAGGGATAGAATATGACTCTAAAAATGAAAAATAAAAAGGGATTGATAAGATGTTGTTTGAAAAAGGGAAGAAGAAAAATTCAAAAAAGAAAAAGTTAAAAAAAAATTAACTTTGAAAGACTAAAGAATCATGGGGAAAAAAGCCATGAATTCTATGTGCAGTATTCCCCTAGCGCTGGAGTTTTGCCATTCTCAATGATGGGTAAACTTGGTCTTGGCTGGCTATTCTTGCTGATCCTCTGGGGGAGGGGCCTGTTGCCATGGTTCCCAAATGTTTTTTGCGGGACGTGGAATTGCACCGTCCTTGCCCGTCTGGGCTATGTAATCTGCTCGGGTTTGCTCTCAGGAGCTTTTGTTCCCTGCAAGCTTTCCATAGAGTGAAATGGCGGCCTCCCAGTCTTTGCTGGGGAGGAGCCGAGAACTTGGGGCTCCACTCCTCAGTGAGCCCCAGCGAAAAGCAGTCAATCACTCCCGTCTCCCTGGTCTCCGGCCCACCCTGTGCTCACCCAGCCTGTGACCGAGCATTTCTATCTCTGGCACCTGACCTGGTGTGGAGTCTCCAAACCCAGCAGACCCCTGCAGTGCGCTCCCGCGCCGCTCCTCCTGGGGGAGGAATGGGAGTCTCCCTGGATCTGCCGCTTGTTGGGTCCCCGCTGGAGGAGCAGTGGCCCAACTGTGCCGCGGATCACAGATTATGGCAACCCGAGCTGAGAGCCCAGGCCTCCTGCAGCCGGCTTCCCTACTCTGTTAACTGGGAGCTCTGTTGCACTCAGGCACCCCTGGTCTTTCTGTTACCCCGAGGGTCCTGAGACCCCACTGTCCCAGCAAGTGTTCCAGCCCCCACTTAGCCACTGGAGTGACGTCCCTCAGCGGAGCAGATTTCTAAAAGTTCTGATTTTGTACTTGGCTGCTCTATCACTTGCCAGTAGCAGCTAACGGAGGCCCCCTCCCCCACCATCTATCTTCCCGAATGTCGCCTTGGATTCACTTCTCCACACATCCTACCTTCCAGAAAGTGGTCGCTTTTCTGTTCAGAGAGTTGCTATTTTCTTCGATCTCCTGTTGAGTTCGTAGGGGTTCAGAATGGTTTGAGCCCTATCTAGCTGAATTCCTGGGACCAGACATAATTTAGGTCTCCTACTCCTCCGCCATCTTGCCCCTCCCCCTCCAAAATCCAGTGACTCTTAATAAGTATGTAGTTTTCTTTTATATTCAGTAGTTTATCACAAACAGGTATTATTGCCTCTCATTTTAACCATGTGTATTTTTGTAAAGAGCTTATATTTAAAAATAGCAATTTATCATATTTGCTCTCAAGGATAGAGGATACTATTGATAATTGGGACAATTCTTTAAAAGTATTTCTAACATTCCTGAGGGCTTTAGTAGACTTTTCTGTTGGAAGATACACTATGAATATTCAATATATAAAACTTTCCCAAGCCTGTAAGATTTTGTGTCTTTAGGGGAGAGAAATAGTTTTAAAGAAGATTGCATTATGTCCTTGTCATGCCATCTAGTGATCGCAGGACAAATTGTTTAGTTATTTTTTTTAATTTAGCTTGTTTATTGTGTTGTACTCTATGCAGTCACAATGTATCTGCTAGTATGTAATTCCAGAATAATACCGATTTGATGTGTGTGATTCTGGGACTTACCAGTTTTATCTGTTTGTTCAAGAGGTGTGTGTGTGTTACAGCAATTTAATGGGATTTTAAGTATTTTTATCATGATTTGAGATTTATCATAGCAATTTTTTAATTTGTAATTTAATTACTCTTGTTTTAGAATTTATTTCGAGTTTATTTTAACTTAAAGTATAAAATATAGTCTCATTAATTATAACTATAAATTATTCCTCCTTGATAGGTGTTAAAAAAGATATTGAGAAGCTTTATGAAGCTGTACCACAGCTTGGTAGTCTGTTTAAGATTAAGGACAAAATTGGAGAAGGTAATTTAGAGATAACTTTATAAGTTTCTTTTCCTTATATTTTCCTTTGTATAATCTTGATTTTCATTACTATTTCCTATTGAAAAGTATATCCTTTCTAAAATATTAAGACCATGGTCATTTTACTAATTATGACATCACGTTTTCTTTTTCCCCTGGAAAGAGTGAAAGAATAAGTATTTACAGTAAAATGAACAGTGCTATTTTAATCTTTATGCTGTTATACCATTAAAAGTATTGATATACTAATATACCATTAATAATTATTAAGAATGAGAAATTGTAAATTCATATGGAGGAATTTGATCAAGGGAAGTCAGGAAGTCAGCTCCTTTTCCTTTCTCCATTATAGTTAGGTAGAACTGTACATTGAAACATGTATGAAACCTAAGGTGGCAAAATAGATGAAAAGAAAGTGGTACGATATTTATAAAATAGTCAGTATTGGGGTGCCTGGGTGGCTCAGTTGGTTAAGTGTCCGACTCTTGGTTTCAGCTCAGGTCACGATCTCAGGGTCAAAGGATTGAGTCCTACATCGGGCTCCACACTCAGTGGGGAGTCTGCTTGAGATTCTCTTTTTTCCTCCCCCCACCCCCAATAAGTAAATTTTTTTAAAAAGATGGTCTGTGTTAACATAAATGTCATTGAGAGACTGGCAATCTTGTTGACTGAATGAAGGGTGAATTTATCAATTGTGAAGTGAAGATAATAGAAATTTTTGGTGGCTATATTGGGAAATGCCTAAATAGTTAAAAACAAAAAACCTTCCACTTATTTCATTGTTTGCTTTTTACAATGAAAAGCGTCAGACAAGAAAAGGCTGGGTCATTGGGGGCAGAAAAATTAGAAGATGAGATGATTTGGGATGTAAGAAGTAGATCTTTCCATCTTTTCCTTACCTTTTTTGTTTTTTAAGAAATTTTTAAAGATTTTATTTACTTCAGAGAGAAAGAGCATGATCAGGGCAGAGGGGTAGAGGGAGAGGGAGAAGAAACTCCCTGCTGAGCAGGGTGCAGGACTGAATCCCAGTGTGTTCTGACTTAGTGTTCAAAACTCTGTTCTGGAATCCACTGGTGTCCTCCTAACAAATTGATAGCTATTCTTGGAGGGGGGAAGGAGGAGGAGGATGTTCTATAGCTAAGTAAGTTGGAAAATGTAGTAGGTATAGCTCCCTTTTGGTTATTCGTGATGTACTTAAAACACATTAAAGCTCTGGAAAATTTTGTAGTAGACAAATTTATCAATTTGTTTTAACTCAGTATTTCTCAAATTTAACTGGCCACTCTTTTATGGTTTCTGTTTAGTTTAATGCTGAATTTAAAAGCCTAGGTGTTTTTGTAGGGTTTTTTTCCCTGAAGACTATTAACATTTATGCTTCTAACAGACCTGTATCCAAGTCGTAAGAAAGTAATTTCAAATGACAGTATTATAGAAAAATACTTACTAGAATGGATTGTGACCATGGAAAAATTTTATTTTAACCCAGGCAAATAGATTTGCTGTAGAGCTTTGGTAAATTAATATACCCTTTAAAGAACTGAGAACAGTTAAGAATTTATTAAAAATTGAAAGTTCTATTTATAAATGTTGTTACTCTTTATGTTTAATATCATTAAATATATTAATGATTAGAATAATCTTATGGAATCCAAACAGTTTTTAGGTTCTATTTTAGCATTGTTCCATTGACATTTTTAAAAACCAAATATTGAAAAATCTAATAAATTGTTTTACAGGTACCTTTAGCTCTGTTTATTTGGCCACAGCACAGTTACAAGTAGGACCTGAAGAGAAAATTGCTCTAAAACACCTAATTCCAACAAGTCATCCTATAAGAATTGCAGCTGAACTTCAGTGCCTAACAGTGGCTGGGTAGGTAATTTAAAGATATTTTAATTGAACTGGCTGTGTATAATTTTTAAGATTTTTTTAAGGTATATCTAACAGGGATGATGAGGTTATCCATGAATTAAACATTTTTTAGTCAGGTGTTTGCAGTTTGGTAGCATTTTTCCTCTAACGTTGGGATGGTTAATTAAATTTATATTTTTAGAGTGGATTACCCTTGAGTCTCAGCTTGACTTCCTCTTCTCTTCCCACTTTTTCTAATCTTCCTGCCAAATCCTAAACCGTGATCTAGATATTTTTTAAAATGTAGGGAATTCATATTTCGTATCTCCTCAGCTATTGACAGCCTCATTTCATACTTTAATTTTGAACAACAGAAACATCTGCCATGTCTTTCTTATTGGTCTCTCCCTTCTAGGTCATTCCTGTCAACTAAGGTACATGATCTAGTATCTCTTATGCCCCTGTATTGCCATCCCTCTTCCAGCTGCTCCGTCAAGTCTTTGCTGCCCTTCCCCGCCAGGCTTCCCAAAAATGATCTACATATACTGTTTTCACTTTCACACCCTACCTTCACTACTCATAGTGTCTGCTGTCCTCTGTGCTAAACCGAAGCTACTTTAGATAGAGTCAACCATGACTTCTGTTTTGCCAGTTTTCTTTTTCTGTTCATATGAACATAGGCAGTGCGTAACATTGATTTGAACCATTGTCTTTTGACTTCGGTACTGCCACACACTCCTTGTTTTCTTTCTGCTTTATTTGGCTTTTCACTTTCAGTATCCTTTGGCCAGTTCTTCCTCTTCTACCTGACGTCTAAATGTTGGAGTGCCTGATCTTGGGCTTTCTTGCTCCGGACTCTTCTGTAGGTAGTATTTATTTCCATGTGGTTTTCAGTGTATGGTAGGGATTTCCATAAGTATGTATCTTGCCTCAGACCTCTTACCTGCAGATTTGTATATACCCACCTGCTGATTTGACATACCCACTTGAGCACCTAATAAATATCTCAAACATATTCTGTAAACTAAATTTTAATACTCCTTTGCCCAAAAACCCCTATTGCAACAGCCTGTTTTATCTGCTCATCTTGGCATCCATCATCAGGTCTTGGCCATTTTACCGCCAAAATATATCTAAAAATCCATCCATGTTTTTCTGTCTTCTCAACCACTACTTCAGACCGAGCCTAGATTGCTAAACTAGGCTGCTGCTTCTCTTTCTCCCTGAATCCCATTGTTACAAAACAGCCAGAATGATTTTTAAAGTATAAAAATTTGTGTGTGTGTGTGTGTGTGTGTGTGTGTGTGTGTGTGTAATGTAAATTGTATACTATTAGTTCCATCCCTTAAAATCCTTCAGTGGTTTCCCAGTGTCCTTTGGGGGAAAAAAAAAATCCAGCCTTATCAATACCACTCTCAGTGCCACTCTTCCTATCTCCCTCTCTCTGTGCTCTAATTTCTTTAGTTCCTCAGATTTGTCTCAAGCTTCCTCATCTTATTGTCACTACCCACACTGTTTCCCAGTGAGACCTCTCCCAGTCTTTGCATGCTGACCTCTCTTCTTTCTGATCTGAGCAAGAGTGGCACCACTTCAAAGATGTCTTCTGAGGGGCACCCAGGTGGCTCAGTTAAGCATCTGATTCTTGATTTCACCTCGCGTCTTGATCTCAGGGTCCTGAGTTCAGGCCTCGAGTCGGGCTCCACTCCAGGCCTGGAGCCTACTTAAAAACAAACAAAAACAAAGATGTCTTCTGAATTAAATTAGATTCACTTATTTGTTATTTTCACAGTACCTTTTGATCTCTTTCAAAACTCTTGTAATCTGTCATATGTTATTTTATTATCTGTTATTGCTCATTAGATAATAAACTCCATGAGGGCAGAAATCATGTTAATTTTAATTCACCTTCCCTTTCCTAATATCTAACATAATGTCTGCCACATAACTGCCCACTGAATATTTATTGGATGAATGGACAAGTCTATTTCTTCATTTCACCCCCCTGTTTATTAGAGAAGACAAGACGATCAGATGGCCTCTCTAAGGCAGAATTATATACGTTCTAGTCACCTGGATAAAATTGTTTTTCCATATTTTAAATATTTTCTCTACCATTTTTCCTTTCCATATACTCCAAAAAAGTGCATGCTAAAAAAAAAAAAAAAAAAATCTTTATCTGATCTTGCTTCCTTTCTAGCTCCCACACTGGTTTTTCTTCTTTGCCAGATATTTCAGGCAAATTGAGTGTTCTGCTTCCATTGTATCCTGTTTTCCCTCCTTAAGTCCTGTGTGGCCTCTTCCTTTCCACTTAAATTGCTTTCTGAAAAATTACCAGTTAATTCCTCTTTGCCAAACTAAAAGACTTCCCTCAGTCCTTAGTCTCATGACCTTCATACTGATTACTACCTTCCTTTAAAACTCGTCATCTGGGTGACATCCCTTTCTGGGCTTTCTGCCTCTTCTTCCTTATTTTGCCCTCCAACTTGAGACTTTTCCAAAACTCAAGTTTTCTCTCAAATCATTTTCAGAGCTTTAGGTATCACTTCTCAAGTACTGTCACTGACCTCTCACTTCTCACATAAGATGTAATTTTGTATCTAGAAATTTTTATCAAAATGTCTTATTTTTCAATGCTTCTTTTCCTGATTTCTCCACATATTTTGTTGGTATCCATGTTGTTTAGGCTCAAAACTATGGAAGTCAGCTTTACCCTGTTTTCCTCATCTTTTATGATGCAGTATAGCATAGCAATTTAGAGCACAGATATAGAGCAGACTATCCAGATTCAAATCCTGTCTCCATGACTTACTAGGTTAGTGTCTTTGGGAACATTCCTGAACTTCTCTGTGCCTCAGTTTCCTTATCTGTACAAAAGGGGGAGGAAATAATGGCATTGTCCTGATAGAGCTGTTGTGAGGATTAAGTGAATTAGTTAATAAATGTAAAGTGCTTACTTAGATCAAAGCTTGGCATATAGTGAATGCTCAATAAATGTTAGCTGTTATTTTTTAATTAACTTATTTATTGTTATTTTATTGGCTAAGGCTTGTTAATTCATTCTTGTTATTCATGTTGTCTTTCTCATTCTGTCATTTCCCCAATTTAAAACTATAATTATCTCATGTTTGAATTATTATAGTAACCTCATAACTGGTGCTGCTTTCTTTTTTAAACTTTATCGTGTACAGGTCAAACATGTATACTATCCTACAAGTTGGTTTTAAGTAGTTTTCTAGCATTATTTATGCATTGCTAAAACTTCATTTTTAAAGAAACTGAGCACAAAATTTCAATTCATTTGACCTTTCCTCTAAAGTTCATTATGCATTTTTCCACTAGGGGGCAAGACAATGTCATGGGAGTTAAATACTGCTTTAGGAAAAATGATCATGTGGTTATTGCTATGCCATATCTGGAGCATGAGTCCTTTTTGGTAGGTGTTAATACTTCCTGAATTTTTATTGGCTAAATAATTGAAAACAATTTTATGACCTTATTCATAATTTTATTTTAGGACATTTTGAATTCTCTTTCCTTTCAAGAAGTACGGGAATATATGTTTAATCTGTTCAAAGCTTTGAAACGCATTCATCAGTTTGGTATTGTTCACCGTGATGTTAAACCCAGCAATTTTTTATATAATAGGCGCCTGAAAAAGTAAGTATGAAAAATTACCAGAAAATAACTACACTTGAAAGAATTTGTGCTATGGGGTTCATCTTGGAGATACAGAACATTCTGCAACAGCCATGCACAGATTTTTTTTTGTTTCAAATTTTCATTGTGGTTGGGGAATGGAAATACAGTGAAACAAAAGATAAAATTTTATTGGTAAAGCACTGTACATCATTAGATATACCATGGTTCCGTGGAAATAGCACTTAGCTAAAAGAAACTTAGAAAAGGTCTAGGCCTTTTTGACCTTCACATTGCTCTTATCTCTGGGCTTCATTTTTCTTTTTGAGTAAAGGAGAGGATTGCCCACATGATAGCCAATTTCCTGTTTCAACACTAAAGTTGTGTTTTTATGTATATTTATGTTGTATATGTTTATATATGTGTGTGTGTGTTTTATACAGATAGAGGCATTGTAAGCTGAAAACCTAACTTTAATACTGTTCAGTATACAATCGGTCACACTGAGGATGTTAGGGAGTATAGAATTATAACTTCTTTTCTTGAATTTTATACTTCTGACTTGTCTCTTTAATTTTCTTTAAATCAAATTTTAAACCCATGATTTTAATTAAATTTTTTAAGCTTGTTTAGTTAAAAATTATCTACTGTGATGCCATCTCTGCCATTGTAAGAGAACAAAGGATTGGGCTTCTATCCTGCAGTCCTTGTCTGCGTTGTTAGCACAGGCCATTGGAGAAAGGGCAGAAAGATTTTTGTGTGTGTATGGGATGTATCATTTTTTAATTTTCAAGCCTAGTTAGCTACTAAATCATTACCTTGTCTATAAACTCATTTTTCTTGTTTTTTCAAGAATGTTATAAATTCTTAATTGATCCCGTAAGAATTAACTTTTGTATGAATATGACTTGAGCATATTATGTTATTAAGCTTTAGTTGTTACACAGAAGTAAAAATGCTTACTTTTGTCTGTCTTAGGTATGCATTGGTAGACTTTGGTTTGGCCCAAGGAACCCATGATACGAAAATAGAGCTTCTCAAATTTGTCCAGTCTGAAGCTCAGCAGGAAAGTTGTTCACAAAATAAATCCCATGTAATCACAGGAAACAAGATTTCATTGAGTGGCCCAGCAGCACCTAAGGAGTTGGATCAGCAGCCCACCATGAAAACTTCTGTTAAAAGGCCCTACGCACATGCACAAAGTCAGATTAAACAAGGAAAAGATGGAAAGGTTCTACCTCTTTTATTTCTTAAATACTAATAAGGTTTTAAAAATGTACTTCCTCATCCAACAGAGGGAGATATAATACCAGGATAATACTTGCAATTAAAAAAATTATTTTTACATTTGTTAAATATCAAATGGATTAGATTCCACTAAGATTTATAATGGATTGTTTTACCATTTCAAAACTGAAATTACTCGGTAGATTTATAATGTGTCTGTCATTACATTATGTAACAAATATGGAAAATAACAAATTTTCCCTGCATGTTCTCAAGTTCAGATTAATTATCCTTTTTAAAAGAAAACATTAGTTATAGGGGAAAAATTCTGAAGTGTCTATCTCCATTTTAGCTGCACAGCAAAAATGTAACATCCATGCAGGTGGTTTTTAAATTCTTTAGTTATATATTATTTGTGGATTATGATTAACATTGTATGGGTGTTAAGAGTTCTGTCTAGACTATTCTCTCCTTTCACAGAAGTGTTTTGGTGCCTGAGAATGACTTGGATGCAGCTGTTTTTGTTTCATGTCACTTAACTCTTTCAAAACTGGCAGAGTACGGCTGGCAGAAAGTGTTACAGATATAATCCTTATTTTCCTTGTTTTTGTTGGTATTGTAGGAGGGATCTGTAGGCCTTTCTGTCCAGCGCTCTGTTTTTGGAGAAAGAAATTTCAATATACACAGCTCCATTTCACATGAGAGCCCTGCAGTGAAAGTAAGTAATGTAGCTTCATAGTGCAATCATCAGTCAGTTGTACACTGAAGAGAATTTAGGGATTGGTAGACTAGTATTTATTATCACTAAGTTTTTAAAAGTAGAGTTTTGCTGTGGCAGACGGTATTAACTGCTTTGAGCATCTTGTCAACAATTTTCTCCAGTTTTTTTCCTGAACTTTTCTGGTGGAATTTTTCATCATTTTTGGTTAGCTGACTGTTGTTGCTCTTTTCTAAAGGAACATTTAGAACATTAAGGCCTTTTCTCTCATTGGCTAGAACGTGAGCTCCAAATAACTAACACATTTCTGACACACAGGTGATAGTGTAAAGATGTTTGTAACGTTTACGAAATTGTAATCAATGTTAAATGGTTTTAAATTGACTTATGATATCCTGTAACAGCTAGATAGCATGAGCAACAAATTAAAACTCTGATTTTAGCCAATGTAATTGTGCAGTTTACAGTTCTGAAATGGAGTTAGACACTAGAACGTAACTATGTTATACTTCTGTAACATAAATCAGGAAAAGTTCTGATAAAGTGTAAGTCAAGTATTTACCAATTGAGGACTGTTTAGTAAATTTTAAAATGTTTATTCAACAGGAAAACCTAAAAAGATCTTAAATAATAGACAACTGTTTACTTAAAATCCAGCAGCACATTCGGCAGTTTTAAAAGTTATGTTTCTACTGTTAACGTTTTGCCATACTAGCATTTGAAGGTATCATGTTAAATATCATGAAAATAGGAAATATGACTTTTCTTTTACAGCTTATGAAGCAGTCAAAGACTGGGGATGTACTATCTAGAAAGTTAGCAACAAAAAAGAAGGCTATTTCTACAAAAGTTATGAATAGTGGTGTGATGAGGAAAACTGCCAGTTCTTGCTCAGCTAGCCTGACCTGTGACTGTTATGCAACAGATAAAGTTTGCAGTATTTGCCTTTCAAGGTAATGTGTTCTGATGGTGCTATAAAATCACCAGCATGCTGCCAGACAAGATTAGAAATTGCATTGATTTTGGTGGGTAATTGATTTAGTGTGAGGAAAGAAACAACACAGACGCTGATGTCAGGAGAGGTACCTTGAAGAGCAAATGATAACTATTGTCATGTATTGTTCATTTGACATTTATATGCTCTTTGAAAAACACATTTGCTCTTATATGCAAATAATTTTGGTGGGGGTAGGGGTAGTTTTTTTGGAACCTTAGAATCACACATTTTGTTTTCTGATTTAATCTTTTCTTTCTTTATTTCCACCTATGTAGAATAACCAGAACCAAATAATAGTGTCTTTCTCACTTCCACTTCCTACTCTTAGCCCCATAAATTCCTCCCTTTCTTTCAAAAGTTGCATGAGCTTTCATGAACCTCTCCTAACCCAAATATATGAGAATAAGTATATCAGAAACTAACTTCGTGATATCACTCCAAACAGACATGAATTTTTATACCTCTGAATTCTGTTGTATTCAATTCTGTTGTATTACATTTTTCTGTTAGGGTCCTTATCATCTACTACCTATTTTTATACCTGGAAGTTACCTTAAAATTTTTCTGGAATAAGGCCTGGTTATTTGTGGGGTAGAGGGGGGAGGGACCAGTAGAAACAAAATCTAGGATTTTCATCACACTGGATTATCATTTGCTTTGTAAATAACATTTATATAGATATCAAGACAGAATTTACTATGAAATAGATCAATAAATGTTACTTTGTGGTTTTAAATAAACTTTAACATAACTAGAAAAATCTTATTTCATCATCATAAGGCGGCAACAGGTAGCCCCTAGGGCAGGTACACCGGGATTCAGAGCACCAGAGGTTTTGACAAAGTGCCCCAATCAAACTACAGGTATGTTGCACTACAAATACAGAACTCAATTAGAATTGGTTATCCCAGGTATATTTTATTTTATGATCTTTATGTTTTACTAATATTAGTGTTTTTCTGCTTTTAATAAATTATATAAGTGGTTGTAGCAGTGTGGCAGTCCCATTTTTGAGATCATGCTATTAATGAAAATTTCTACTCCTAGTGTTGCTTTTTTTTTTTTTAACAAATTTTTTCCTGTAGATTACATCTTGCTTATCTATTTACAAGATGATTTTTGCCAGGAATTTTGTTTTGGAAGAAAAATTGTGTTTAGTAGTCTTTGCTAACTTGAGACTTGGCAGCTTTTTATCTGTTTGCCCAATACTCCAAAAGTCTTCTGTGATGCACTTGTGTGTTTGATTAAAATTATTTTTTGTTACTGTGAAAATAATACAGTAACATTCAAGAGTTTTAAAAAAGGAAAAGGTTTATAATCTACAAAAGTTATCATGGAGCCAAAACCCAGGAAAAGTCTTGAGTAAATGAATCTTACCATTCGCTTGGATTATGGACTTCAAAGAAATACATTCACCCATTGTGTATATTCTAACTTGCTAATGATACAAAAAAACGAATGAAAGTATCTGCATACTGTCCACATAATAAAAACCTGTGGAGGATGGTTATAAATCTTTATACAAGGTATTTTAGGGTTACCTAACTATTCTTACCTGAAGGGAGTATGGAAGGAAATTTACAGAAGAGGGAACCTCTTGAGAAGAGATGTAAATTGGAGTGGGTGGTTGGCATTGATAAATGAGCAGAGGATCTCAAGAAACAGAATGGTCTAGTCACATAGGAAACAGTAAGTTTAGCGTTGCTAGAATGTAAGATGGAAGTGAAGGAATGGTGAGAAATAAACCTGGTAATAGGTAGACAAGTCAAATCACACTTGTTAAACAGCTTGGGCTGTATCCTGTAAGTGTTGGAAAGTTATTCAAGGGAAAGACATGGTATTATGTTTTAACTGGATCATGCTGGCAGGTATACAGAGCGGATAGGTTTTGGAGAGTGGTGGCTTACAGTGGTCCAAGTGAGAGATGCTGAAAGCCTGAATGAGGGCATCATTAATAGGAATGAAAAGAGAGGTGAAGGATTGGAAAGGTAGCACTTGGTAGATAATTGGGTGTGGGATTTGGGTTTGGGGTGGTGAAGGAAAAGGCACCCAGGAGTTTATCAGATTTCTAGCTTAGGGGACTTGAATGGGTGTCATTCACAAAGGTGGAGAATAAATAACTGGTTTACAAGGAAAGATAAGGTGGATTGGGGCATAATTGGCTTGAGATATTTGTGAGACACAGAGATGTCCAACAGAATAAAAGTCAAGCTCAGGGAAGTCTGGGCTGGAAATACAGTTGAATGTCATTAGTACAGAAAAGATCGTTAAAGCCATGAGGTAGATGGATCCAATTGGAGAGTATACAGGGGAAGAAGAAGTTGGAACTCTGAGGAACCTCAGCCTTAAGGCTTGGAGAGAATGTCGAAGGAGGAAGCAGATGTACAGAGGGAACGAAGAAAGGCAGGTGATACAAATCCAAGGGAATAGAGAGCAAATAACTTGGACTTACTAGGAGGTCAACAATTAGGAGAGAAGACGTCCCTAAAAGAAAAAAATAGTTTCTTAACGTGAGCCTGGGCTGGTATTAATGTTAACTGCCAGAATTCTAGAGATTAAAGTTTCTATAGCAGAAGTTAGGGTTAGCACCTGGCTGAAGAAAAGCTTCTGATGTTCAGTACTTTTCACTAAAATAAACCACTTTCACTATGGTGGGTAATTTTTTTTTTTAATTTATTGTTATGTTAATCACCATATATTACATCATTAGTTTTTGGTGCAGTGTTCCATGATTCATTGTTTGTTCATAACACCCAGTGCTCCATGCAGAACGTGCCCTCCTCAATACCCATCACCAGGCTAACCCATCCCCCTACCCCCCTCCCCTCTAGAACCCTCAGTTTGTTTTTCAGAGTCCATCATCTCTCATGGTTCGTCTCCCCCTCTGACATACTCCCCTTTTCTTCCTCTCCTGCTATCTTCTTCTTTTTTTTTCTTAAAATATGTTGCGTTATTTGTTTCAGAAGTACAGATCTGTGATTCAACAGTCTTGCACAATTCACAGCGCTCACCATCGCACATAGCCTCCCCAATGTCTATCACCCAGCCACCCCATCCCTCTATGGTGGGTAATTCTTGAGGAGCATCCAGATTTTTCCCACATAGCTATTTTTGGATTTCTTTTGATCTTATAAAATACATATCTACTTATTGTTTTCTAATGATGAAATATCCTTTAAACTTACTAACATGTTGCTTAAGAAAGAAGACATTGTATTTTGTATTAAGAATGTTGGACCAGGGTTTCTCAGTCCTGATGTCACACTATAGCATCTGAGGAACTTAAATACTGATGCCTGAGCCATACTCCAGAACAATTAAGTCAGAATCTCTGAGGGAGTGGGCCTGGGCATCAGAATTTTTGTAAGGCTCAAGATAATTTGCACAGCAAAAGTTGAGAACTATGGATGTAACATTGATATAAACTGACTATTGGTGATAAAATTACAGATTTGGGATTTTTTTTTTAAAGTTTGTTTTCTGTTACAGCAATTGACATGTGGTCTGCAGGTGTCATATTCCTCTCTTTGCTTAGTGGGCGATACCCATTTTATAAAGCAAGTGATGATTTAACTGCTTTGGCTCAAATTATGACAATTCGTGGATCCAGGGAAACTATCCAAGCTGCTAAAACTTTTGGTAAGCAGTTTTATTTCCTAGAACAAAACAAATGCCTTTATTATCTCCTATAAATCAAATTATTATGAAATTCTCTTTACAAATAAACATATTCTGTGTTCGTAAAATTCTCTGATGTTAGGTACAAAATTTCTCTGTTGCTCTAAAGTTAATTGCATTGTGTAAGAAAATTTATCACTTTTCTTCTATATAATCATTTAATCTTACCAAGCAAAGTGCTATTTAAATATTTAAAATTCAACTTTATAATCTTAAAAGAATAAGGAATAACTCCCTGTAGTTATCGTTTGACTTTATTATATAAATATTTTTAATAGTATGTTTTAAATTGTTATATTTATTATCAGGTGTTCTTGGGCCTGCCTTAAGTGATCTTAGTCTGTACCAACAATAAACAGTTAATTATGATACAGCATAATAAGGACTATTGTAGGGAAGATAATAAAATGTGTGTTAGTTGTTAGATTCCTTAGGATTAGGGTAGCAAAGAGGAGAAATGAGCAGAACACCTTTGCTGATGGAGTTATTATTGTAAGCATATATTGGACATGGGAAATCATCTCCTAAGCTATCCAAGTTCTTACACTTCCAAGACTGGGATATGCAGTGTACTTCATAGGGCACCTGAGAATTATCTCAGCCTTGTTCTGGCCAATGACTTGAAATCAAATGCTCACCTTGTATTTATTCTCCACATACAATTATAGTTAATGTTTTCCAAAGTGGGTGGCTGTGATTGAGTCAGTATGCTACCACATGATAAAGAACACCTGTGTGGGACAAAATTTCAGGCAGCCCGCTTCAAAAGTAGCTGGGCTGCTTTGTGCCCAGCCCCAGGATCAGTGGGTCTTCCATCAGGGGTCCAGATCAAAATTATCTGAGGAACTTAAAAAAATACATATGCTTTCTCACCCCACTCCTTCCTGGAAAATAAGATTCAGAAAAATATGATAGATAGGAAGGTCCAGGCTTGTTTGAAAAAACAAGTGATTTTGACCAAGAACAACTTCTAAGAACCACTGCAAAAATGATTGCCCCTTATTTAGACACCACTGCTACGGTCCAATCCCATCAGAAAAACTTGGTGGTGGTTGTGAAGAAAGCTTTGTGATAGAGGCTTACCAAAAAGTGTTTCTGCAGCAAAGTCAATCCACAACTTGTAGCTTTCTTGCACCTACTATAAGAAAATTTTATCTGAGGTAATACGGTGAAATAGTACACACATACAAAGGGAAAGTGACAATAAATGGAAGGCAAGATTGAGATCTTGGAAATTATACTCCTAGACATTCTTACATATTTATTCTCAACTGATTGAGAAAACTTTTCATCTGTTGTTGAATAACTTGCTGAGAACTTCATGAACATGAAGTTTATCAGAGAATGAACACCAAAACATTTTGTTGAAGAGCTTAAATCTCCCCTACCTGTAGTCAAAGTTACAGTGAGGATCAACAATGGAAGCACAACATGCAACACAAAAACATTCTAGGGTAAGTGTCAGGATAGTAGGCAAGGGCTTTTAAAGGTTTATCATTGTAATGCTTGTTCTATTAGAAAAATAATAATACCATCTAGTACTTGTCTGTTTTATTAGGACTTCTTCAGCTGTTTCAGTCATATCTTACTGTAACTTTGGGCTGAATACAGAAGGACTCAAAACTTTAGTAGTCACAGTTCTCCTTTAAGACCCAAAGAAATAGCTTGCTTGGGATTAGCAGTGGGAGTACTTTTACTTCTGTTGTGTATAACTTACCTCACTGTCCTCAACTCATAGAGCTGACCCCACTGTGGATTGTCATCAAGTACTTGTTGAGTTCTGTCAAAGAAATTCAGAAAAACCTTGAGCTAAAACAAATGCCTGACATGGTCTGTAACAAAATTTTTTGAAGATTTATTTATTTGAGAGAGTGGGGGGAGGGGCAGGGGGAGAGAATTTCAAGCAGACTCCAGATGAACAGGGAACCCCACATGGGGCTCAATCCCAGGACCCTAAGATCATGACCTGAGCTGAAGTCACATCTTAACCGACCGAGCCACCCAGGCGCCCCCACATTTCTGTTTAATAAGGAAATATAAGGCCAAGATAATACACTACTGCCTGTTTGTGTGCTTTCTACTTACTACTATATAGTACAAAACAGAACTTAAATATTAGCATGTGGTGCTCTGTCTCACACACAGTGTAAATATATCTACAAAGTGCGTGGTTGAACTTGCATCGTTCTTATGAGAGAGGCTTCTGATATATTCAGATAATAAAAATACATGTATTTTTTCCTTTTTAGGCAAATCAGTATTGTGTAGCAAAGAAGTCCCAGCACAAGACTTGAGAAAACTCTGTGAGAAGCTCAGAGGTATCGATTCTAACACTCCCAAATTAACAAGTGATACACAGGGACTTGCTTCTCGTGACCCAACTTTTTCTGAGAAGATTGACCATAAAGCTTCTCACCTTATACAAACACCTCAAGCACAGCACTCAGGGAATTCCTTGTATAAAGGAGACATTAATGGTTGTGGGGGTAGTTTGAATACGGACACTACCAATTTAGAAGGCTGGAATGAGGTACCTGATGAAGCTTACGACCTGCTTGATAAACTTCTAGATCTAAATCCAGCTTCAAGAATAACAGCAGAACAGGCTTTGTTGCACCCTTTTTTTAAAGATGTAAGCTTGTGATTATCGTTCTTCATGTAATGTTTGCTGTTTTGTGTTATGAGGGGGTGAAAAAGAGTTCTTTGTAATAGCTGTAACTTCTTGATTGGAGACCAGGGCAAGCAGGATGAATAATTTATTTTAAAATTTTAGTATTTGCTCTTTGGTAGATTCTAAAATATGGATTACTTAAAATGCCTGGGTAGTTCTTTGGGCTAACTACGTGATCTTTGAGTTAGATCTACCCAAGTAGAATCAGATCTTTAGCTTCCCTAATTACTTCTCACTGCCATACACAGAAAAAGCAGCTGTTTCAGCCTAGTACATAGGAGTTTCAGGTGTAAGTCTTAAAATTAATGGATGTGATCAGGACTAAGTGAGTCAAAAGATGTTAGTGGTTTCTTTAAACTGTGAGCTATGTCTACTTCTGGAAAACTCAACCTGGTGCTGGTGCTCTAACCATTCTGTAGGTAAAGGAGATCATTTCCTCTTCTAGAGGCATATATTATACTTCCGAACACTAAAACAATTAATGAGAGAATGTTGGGGGTGATATCACTTAAAACTGAATTTATCCATTTTTCAAAGTATTTGTTAAAGCATATTTTGTGTGAATTGCCATGTTTTTCTTAATGGTTTCTCTCTTGATTTTTCCACTTTCTCTTTCCCCACCTGACACATTCTCCTTGGAAATAATATGGTGCTTTCCACAAAGTTTCTGGGGTCTTTGTTAACTATTGCATGTGTTTACAGTTGGGAACTCACTGCCTACACTGGTTGTTTAAAGGGAAGCTGCAGAGCCAAGGTGAATACTGAAGGTCCAAAATACTTTTCTTTTTCTCACTGTCTTAGGTGTAATTAGGTTGCTGGCTAAAAGGAAAAATAAATACAACCTTGAGAATATTGTTGGAGATTTTTTTCCTCTGCATAGTGTGATTGAGATCTCTACATCCTGTTATAACTAAATTGGTCCTGCTCAGAGAAGGTTGATTACTAGAGACTTGGGTGTGTTGGGAAGAGAGATGAGTGGGTAAAGTAGAAGAGGACCAGAGATGCAGACTTATGTATTACTACATTCCAAAATGATAAATATCATTGACAATATATCAAACTCTTTCTGTGGGAGGTAAGTCTAGGGATATGGGTGTGCTGAGAAGTTTCCCGGTGAGTAGGTTAGTAGGGATACAGTATAGAAACAGCCTAAGGACATAAAACATACATTGTCACTTTGTGCATTCGAGTCGGTGTGTCTGCCCGCTGCCCTATTTGGTAAGCATAGTACATAGAGAAACCACCACCGCTGACGGGCTCTGTCTCCTCATACTGTAAGCTTTAAAAACAACAAAACTTGAATGTTCTTGAATTTGTATGTTTAATAAAGTTATTCTTTTATATTTTTTATGTCCGACTACTCATTTGAAAAATACCCTTTAAAAAAAAGTATTGATCACTGGAAATATTTTCCTTCTGAGATTGATGAATGCTCTCTCCAGGAAATAGTAGGCAGATGGACAAAAATTGACCTGGCTCAACACATATGTGAAAGATGGAAGCAGATTTGTTATAGAAAGGTGCTCATTGACCTCATCTATAGGAAATTTATAACATAGTAAAGCAGTAAGTCATCTCAGTAATGAAGTCTTAGCTAAAAAAAAAAAATGTCATGGTGTGATTTCACAATCAAGTTAACATATTCGAAGAAAATTTAACTACCAAAAGTACAGGGCAGGAGATGTTCTCGAAGAAAGTTTAATATTCAGGGTTGTTGTTTCAAGTTTTTGTTAATACCACAGTTAGAAGAGAACTTGGCTGATATGCAAGGGGAGTTGGGGGAGGTAAAGGGAGCCACTGTTTTAAAAGCCATCCAGTGATGTAAATTAGTTCTCAGGGAATTTCAATCCCACTAGAGAATGTTGGGTGCTATATAGATAGAAATTAGGTGCTTCCGTACGCATATTCAAGTTTTTCAGCCTTCTAAATAATGGCATATATCAGCCTAAAAGATTTTAGTCAAAATAGTCATTTTTAGGGAAAGATGAAGGTAACTAGTTAATGCCATTTTCTATTATTATGGAAGTTCCCAGAATATTCAGCTATTTTTCATTGTCAGCTTTTTAAAATTCTTACTGCTCAGACTCTTGAGATAAAACTGTTAAGGGTGTTTTCATTTATAATAAGCCTTAGACATTTAGAACTATTAATATAACAAGCTTCAAGTATTGGTTTTCGAAACAGGCTGAAGCTCTGTAGCATTTTTAATGAAACTTTTCCTTATATGGAGATGATTATGGTTGTCTTAATGGCCTAAATAAAAATGTGGCTCAAGAATGATTATTCCAAAGAATTAAACTCTGTTTCAAAATCTGAACAAAAGTCATCAAGTGATGTTAATCTCATGTTTCTGGCATCAGCATTTTAGGAACAAAATGGTGTTACAGATGTCAGAATATTGATTGCGTAAAATCTTGAAATCCACAAGACACGTAGGCTTAGGTCTTAGTAATTTCTGCTGTTTATGTAATTTCAGCCCTGCGCGTCACCGAAAAGTTATTTATCTTAAGAAACTGTGGCCAAATTTGGCGGGTAATGCTGTCTGCCAGTGTCTGCAGATGTATTGTTTCCGCCTACATTGTGCGTGCTGTGGTCTTTAAAGAACGCTACCTAACACTAGGCAGAAATGTCAACTCCCTGTTCAGATATTTTCCTTTGTTCTTAGAACTGAGGTTGCCATTTCCTAATTTTGTCAAATTTTGTGTTTGAACTGTCTTCCTTTCTTGAAAGGTGTACATTATCACCCATGTAGTAGATAAGTAATCAGAAGTAGTTAATGCTGTGTCAAATTACAGTAAGATTTTCAACAAAGTAACCACAAAGGTCAGTGTTAAGGCAAATGTTTACTAAATAATGACATTTTAGATATTTGAAACGAAAAGGCTCTGATCTTAGGAAAGCAGTTGCAGGTTGGGTGAGAAAATTAAAAAAAATGAAGTCAGAAAAGTGATGGCAAAATAGTTCAAGCTTAATGTGACCTGCTCAATTTTTTTTCTCAATAGAAGAAAATGAATTAAGAGAATTGCCCTTGACCACTGTTTTGAGTGCTTTTAAAAAAATAATGTCTGACAAATAAAATCTTTAAAAAAAAAGGTCTGGTAAGGAATTCAAAAGGTTAAGCAAAAATCTTATTGGGGGAGTGTGTACATAGCTTTTATAAGGCAAGGAAGATGACTAGAAAACAGTTGTAAATGGTTTAGAATTCTGATTTAAGCATGCACCGTATGCAAATGCCCATTTAAATTTAACACACCATCCCAGCCCTTAAGGGGATTCCATCTTGGACCCTACTGAAGCAATTCTTCGAGGAGAGTAACAGTTTAGCGCTAGGAAAATCTTATGAAGGAAAATAAGAGAATAACTTACAGATTCATCTCTAATTCTAGATGTAGAGAAGGCAAGTGTCACTCCCTCTAGTAAGAAACCAAGATGAACCAAGGGATAGGCTTTTGAGATCCTGAAATCAGTAATAACCTATCAGCTGGGGAATGAGTAGCACAAATCAGAAAATGGAAGAGCCACCTGATAGGTTTTTTGTTTTGTTTTTAAGATTTAGCATGCGTGACTGGGGGATGGGTGGGCAGAGGCAGAGAAACCCAAGTAGACTCCATGCAGAGTGCAGAGCCCGAATCAGGGCTTGACTCACAACACTGAGATCATGACCTGAGCGGAAATCAAGAGTTGGGCCCTCAACTGACTGAGCCACCCAGGCTCCCCAGCACCTGATAATTTCTTTCTAATCAGATTTTTTGTACATATTCCTTAACCTACATTCTATTGATGATGTGTTTTTATAGGTGTATATTTAATTATGTACTCACCCTTTGTATAAATTCCTTCTGTAACTTCTCTGAAGATTAGAAATGACTCCAACTCGGACAATATTAAGACAGTAAATCAGAAGCAGATGTATGGCTGTGTAGCCTCACTTTGTTATGTTAGCTCTGTCCATAAGCAAAAGGAGCAGGGGGCTGGGGAATCTAGCCACCACCAAATTTTTCTGGATACTTTAATACTTTTTTACCCAGAAGTTTCTTTATTTCTTCTGGCATGTTGCTGGTCTTCCTACACTCAAATATTCTGATTAAAAACAAAACCAGCCCCACTGTATGTACGTGTATATAAATATATGAGTAATCTTTGGACAAGTATTAGCAATGCTCCTTTACACTTTTCCCCCAAGGTTTGTGAAATGAATGCCTGGTGTTCTGTGAGTGTCCTGTCATTTTAATTTCTTATTTTGAAACTCCACAGATAAATGGCCATATGAAATGTATACTCCTAATATTGAAACCCATTATCACTTTTATGTGTAAAAATAAACACCAGCATCTTACATCTCTTGGTTGTATGTTTTGAGGAAGTATCTTTCTTATTTGTCCCTATGCAGTGTGACAACCAGGCCTGGCATTTATTGAGCAAGTGTTCAATAAGTATTTAAGTCATATTTAATTAATTTGCTTTTCTGGCAAGATATTAAGCCAAAAAACCTCTCTTAATACGGGTGCCTATTTTCCTAAATTTGGTACGATTTATTTGGTAGGGAGCAACATAAAAATGCCTCATTCCTTTTTACATTATCTCTTTCCAGTAGACTGTGCCGACCCCCAACAAAAATGTAATTTAAATGAAAGTAATATTTTGATGTCAGGCTTTAGGTTCTGAAGAGCCCTAAAGGGGTCTTTGGACTTTCAGTTGCCATAACCTGCAATGCCCCTCCCTCATCTCTGCATATCCCAAATGTGCTCTTAGTAGGCTGTCAGAAGTCACATTCCTCCCTCTACAAAACCTTTCCTCATTAATCCAAATGATCATTTCCTGATTTCCGATACCCAGATGACAAATTTCTGGAAGATACTGTTTTATGTCTCCCTACATTTCTTACCACATTAGAGAATCAAGTACATTGTCAAAACTTTGGGGTTGACTAGGAACCTGACACCAGGAGGTATTTCCAAACCCTACCAGGACAATCCCAGCCTAAGGACAGCCCCTTTTATTGTTTTTAAAAGATCTTATTTATTTGAGGGAGAGAGAGATTGAGCATGGGAAAGGGGAAAAAGACTCCCTGCTGAGCCCCACACAGGGCTGGGATCCCGGGACCCCCGAGATCAGCCAAAATCAAGTCTGACAACCGACTGAGCCACCCAGGCACCCCAGCCCTTTTATTTTTAAACATCTACAAGATTATACTGTTTTCCCTCCCCTGGTTTCCCAACTCCCCACCCCATCCTAGCCTTATCAGTTCTAATTTCCCTCCACTCCATTTTGCTGGTGTTCCATTCCCATTGCTTTGACCTCAGCGGAGACAGAATAGCTGGTGGACATTTGGTCTGGAATAACCTTTCACATCCTTGTATAAGAGGCAAGTGAGCAAAAATTTCATAATTATTACAGTTGTGTTTTTACCTCCTACAATGTACCAGGTGCCATAACAAGTCAATTTAAGGACTTGTAAGTATGCATCAAGTACTATGGGAAAGCATTATATACACACTTGATTATACTTTGCTAAAGTGATTCGTTTTCATACTGTAGGACCCTGTTCATCTCTGATTTTCCTGAGACTGCTTCAGGTCCAAAACTGTCAGTCCTTGATGTGTTCTGTGAATTCCAAAATTTCTGCATCCAAATTGCATTTTTAAGAATGTCTCTCAACTAGAAGTAGTGTGAAAATGTTAGAAATGTGTTCTAGTTTTTTAGCTTTAAAAATATGTCAAGGATGCCCACTCTTGCCATTATTGTTCAACATAGTACTAGAAGTCCTAGCAACAGCAATCAGACCACAAAAATAAATAAAAGGTATTCAAATTGGCGAAGAAGTCAAACTCTGTCTTTTTGCAGATAACATGATACTTTATGTGGAAAACCCAAGAGGCTCCACCCCCAAATTACTAGAACTCAATACAGCAATTCAGTAATGTGGCAGAATACAAAAATCAATGAACAGAAATCAGTTGCTTTTTTAATACACTAACAACGCAACTGTAGAAAGAGAAATTAGAGAAACGATTCCATTTACAATAGCACCAAAAACCATAAGATACCTCAGAATAAACCTAACCAAAGAAGTAAAGATCTATACTCTAGGAACTACAGAACACTCATGAAAGAAATTGAAGACACAAAAAGATGGAAAAATATTCCATGCTCGTGGATCGGAAGAATAAACAATGTTAAAATGTCTGTGCTACCCAGAGCAATCTATACTTTCAATGCCATCCTGATCAAAATTCCAATGACATTTTTTCAAAGTGCTGGAACAAACAATCCTAAAATTTGTATGGAATCAGAAAAGACCCCAAATCACCAAGGAAATGTTGAAAAAGAGAAACAAAGCTGGAGGCATCACGTTGCCCGATTTCAAGCTATATTACAAAGCTATGATCACCAAGACAGCATGGTACTGGCACAAAAACAGACATATAGACCAATGGAACAGAATAGAGAACCCAGGTGTGGACCCTCAACTCTATGGTCAAATAATCTTTGACAAAGCAGGAAAAAACATGGCAATGGAAAAAAGACTCTCTTCAATAAATGGTGCTGGGAAAATTGGACAGCCACATGCAGAAGAATGAAACTCAACCATTCTCCAACACCATACACAAAGATAAAATGGATGAAAGACCTCAGTGTGAGACAGGAATCCATCAAAATTCTAGAGGAGAACATAGGCAGTAACCTCTTTGACATCAGCCACAGCAACTTCTTTCAAGATCCATCTCCAAAAGCTAGTGAAACAAAAGCAAAAATGAACTTTTGGGACTTCATCAAGATAAAAAGCTTCTGCACAGTAAAGGAAACAGTCAACAAAGAGGCAACCCACAGAATGGGAGAAGATATTTGCAAATGACACTACAGATAAAGGGCTGGTATCCAAGATCTATAAAGAACTTCTCAAACTCAACACCCAAAAAACAAATAATCAAGTCAAAAAGTGGGCAGAAGATATGAAAAGACACTTCTCTGAAGAAGACATACAAATGGCTAACAGACACATGAAAAAATTCATCATTAGCCATCAGGGAAATTCAAATCAAAACCACATTGATGTACCACCTTATACCAGTTAGAATGGCAAAAATGGACAAGGCAAGGAACAACAAATGTTGGAGAGGTTGTGGAGAAAGGGGAACCCTCTTACACTGTTGGTGGGAATGCAAGTTGGTACAGCCACTTTGGAAAACAGTGTGGAGTTCCTCAAAAATTTAAAAATAGAGCTACCCTATGACCCAGCAATTGCCCTCCTGGGTATTTACCCCAAAGACACAGATGTAGTGAAAAGAAGGGCCATATGCACCCCAACGTTCATAGCAGCAATGTCCGCAATAGCCAAACTGTGGAAAGAGCCGAGATGCCCTTCGACAGATGAATGGATAAAGAAGATGTGGTCCATATATACAAAGGAATATCACTCAGCCATCAGAAAGAATGAATACCCAACTTTTACATCAACATGGATGGGACTGGAGGAGATTATGCTAAGTGAAATAAGTCAAGCAGAGAAAGTCAATTATCATATGGTTTCACTTATTTGTGGAACATACGGAATAGCATGGAGGACATTAGGAGAAGGAAGGGGAAAATGAAGTGGGGGGGAATCGGAGGGAGAGACGAACCATGAGAGACTATGGACTCCGAAAAACAGAGGGTTCTAGAGGAGAGGGGGGATGGGTTAGCCTGGTGATGGGTATTAAGGAGGGCACGTACTGCATGGAGCACTGGGTGTTATAGGGAAACAGTGGATCGTGGATCACATCAAAAACTAATGATGTACTGTATGGTGACTAACATAATAAAATTTTAAAAAATAAAAATAAGTAAAATATGTCCACATTAATGTGGCATTTGAAGCTCTCTTTTGCTTTGTGAACCAACTGATGTATGTATAATGAGTAAAATGGACAGTCTTCTAATGTCTTTTAAACACCAAATGGGGCCTTAAGTATTTTCATTGAGGTTAAAAGCATAAATGTAACAGCTGGGGGACCAATGCCCCTTTACTGACCTGTTACCAATTAAAAAGAAACCACATCCAGAGACAGCATAACAAAGCAGTCAGCCAAGGCTGGCTCTTCGCTGTACTTTGAGCCTTGGTTTGCTTAGCTGTAAACGGGGTTTCTATACCTACCTCATCGTTTGGAGGCATAAGCAAGAGCATGCTCCCTAAGTATAATGTTGACACAGTATGTAATTGTTTCCCTTCCCTTCTTCCCCTTACATTTCCCCCACTCCAGGGGACTCTGGCCTAAGAATATCATGTATTTCTTCCTTAATCATTTTTTTTTAAAGCTCCTATTAGGGCTTTTAAACCATTGAGTGGAAAATTGCCATAATCTGGGATGCTGTGAGCCTGACAATATTTATTTTCTATGCATGATGATGTTCTGTGTAGCCACCAGATGGCAGGAGTTCCTTTGGCACGTTCTATCAGCTGTCCAGACATGTTTGGACTAGTGTATCAGTAAGGCTATGAAAACAAAAAATAACATACACAAAAATAATGGCCCTTATACAATAAAAAACATTTTGCCAGGCAAAGGGGAATGGGGTGGGGGTCGGGTGGCTAGTGATCATCTGCCACACCTTCACCTTTTCCAGGCACAAGTTTCTCATATGTTCTACTCTTTCTCTCCTGGGCTTTTTCATACCCTCCTTCCTTTGCCTGGAATACTTCACTAAACCCTGGCCTCGGTCACCTGCATATCTCCTGTTCATCCTTCAGAGCTCAACTCAGACATCACCATCTTTAGGAAGCCTTGACCTCTTTGAGTTCAGTGCCTCCTACCCTTCCTCCCTGATCCTCCGATCCTGCTCATCGTTTGTTTCCTGTTCAAATGTTGCCTCCTCAAACAGGCCTCCCGATTTATTTATCATCTCTTCCTCAATAATCTAGAACAGTGCTTTGGACAAGTGGACAGCAAAACCCTATGGTACTCACTCCTGTGTGGAATTTAAGAAAACAGAGGGTCGTAGGGGAAGAGAGGAAAAAATAAAACAAGATGAAATCGGAGAGGGAGACAAGCTGTAAGAGACTCTTAATCATAGGAAACAAACTAAGGGTTGCTGGAGGGGTGGGGATGGGGTAACTGGGTGATGGACATTGAGGGCACGTGATGTAATGAGCACCGGGTATTATATGCAACTGATGAATCGCTGACCTCTACCTCTGAAATCAATAAAATACGAATTGACTTTAAATTAAAAAAAAGTTTTAAAAAAACTTATGGTAAGGAATGACTACTTCCACAGCACCCTGTAGCCTCCAGTCATTTCCATGTGGCACTTACAGCATATATCATCAGGCTTTCATCTGTATCATCTACTAGATTATCAACTTCATAAGAAGAACCGTGCCTCTTATGCACCACTGTATCTTCAGTGCCTAGCATATAGTGAGGCCCCACTCAATATTTGTTGGAAAATAAGCATGTATAACTTAAATATACACATAGGTGCATAGTAGGACTACAGTGAAGCAAACTTTTTTGAGGAACTCAGTGAAGTAGAGGACTCATGGTAGCAGGGTTACTACTTATACTAGGTTTTGTTTTGTTTTTTCTTACAATAGCCTCTGTGTGTTTATTGTCAGCCTCCAAACAAACGGGTTCTAAGCTTTCTGACCCAGGGGTGGAGAATGAATACCCGGCTAAAAGAAAGCCACGTTCGAGAGATGAAGCTTGTGTGTGGATTAAGGGTGAGGAGATGTCGGGTATATTTTTGTAAGTCTCCAAGTGTACGCGCTGGAGGCTTCGCTGTTGCTAAGTTCCCAAGTGGAAAAAAATGCAGCCGTGCCTGGCCCGTCACGGGCCTGCAGAAATACTGAGTGGCCCTGCTCTCTACTGCTGATGGAACACCGATTCTGTTTTTCTTCCTCTCCCCCATGGTGAAAGCCAGGCTAAACAATGCCCCCTGCTCCCAAACAGGCTCCCCACTCACCTGCTTCCTCAGCCTCCCCTTCTTGCGTGTCCCCACGCCCCGGCCTCCTCCTGCAACCACCGACTAAAGACGAGCTGAGGGCCTGGTACTAAGCGAAGAAGCCGTGGCACTCCCCACCCTACAGCAGATCCTAAACTGATTTTCCCTGACCCCAGGGAGTCATGAGGGGCACCTGGTGCTCTCAGTAAAGCCAGGTTGTTTTGATGATCCCGATGGGACCAAGATGTTTACGTTATTCTCACTCTCTCACCACCACAACCTGAGAGGGATCCAAATATGTTGCAACAGCATGGCCTTGGGCCTGCAACTCTTGAGTTATGAAATGTTGTGGCAAACTCTGCTTGTACAGAGATGTTATCAGCAGAAGACTCTGTCCTGAACCTTATCAGTAAGAATGCTAGAGGGCTTTCTCCCTGTCTGTGCCCACAGATTTTCTGAAGTGTCTCCCTGATGGAACAAACATCTGAAATCTTCATAGGAGTCTAGGCAGGACTCCTCTGGCTCCCCTTTTTCCTTCCCAGATACCATGTTTATCCAGGCCATCGGAGCTTAGCAGTGGCACACGAGCCCCCTGAACCTGATGCTTCCCTAAGTGCAGTTTCAGGGGTGACAGATGCTTGAATTGGCGGCTGGGCTGCAGTGGGTGGAAATAAGAACATTGTGTTTCTTTCCACGTGGAGTCATGTATAGTTTCTCCAGCATGTGATAAAGTTGCAATAGGAAGGAAAATCTGAACTTCAGTTTTTTGCTTTTCCTCTGGATATAAATTTTAGGGAATCTCACCGTATTGTAAAATCTCTTAGGACTTTCTCCCTCTTTCAGAGCCTTGCATTGTCATGCCTTTATTCTGCCTTGCATTGTCCTGATTTATATGCCTATCTTATCCTTGAGCCATGTCTTACAGATTTTCACATTCCAAACTCATCCTTTCCCCACCCAGGTTCTCCCATAGTGCTTTACACTGAGCAGGCACTCAGTGACGATTGTTAAGTGGATTTGGAGCTGTTTTCATCCAAGCCTTCTATTACCCAGTTTGATTTGAGGAGCTTAGTATTTAAAATACTAGAAAGATGGCTGTAGGAGACTCAAGTTGGGCTATATGCTCAAATCTCAACAGCTCCCTTTTCCTTTGGGGAACTCTCCAATACACACCAGGTCCCCCAGGCTGGTGAGAGTACACTGAAGGATGGATGGAACTGTAAGATGCAGGAATGGCAGAAGGAATTCATTCTGAGAGTGACAAATAATCCAGGCAAAGACATGTATGTAGGAAAGCAGAAGAAGCAGAGAACAACTCTGGAGCATGAGATTGCTTGTTTTAAAGTATAAGTTTTATTATTATTTAGGTATGGCAAGGCCAACTGAAGATTAGGAGAAGACTGCCCTTGAAAAGGTAGTTATACTTACAATCCCAGGAGAAAGGGCACACCACGCCACAGGGGGCCACATGGGGAAGCATGGGGAAGCATCGAGGTCAGTCAGCAAGCAGAAGGAGCAGGGTAAAACATGGGCAAGAGCCTTTACTGTGGTTTCCATGGGAAGGAATGGGCAAGACAGGGTGAGCAAATCTAGAGCTGGCTACTTGGAACAATTTTAGGGGGCCCAGGGGCCTAGGGACTGGCCCCAGGGTGTTTCAGGCAGGAGAATAGTAGCTCTGAGAGTAAGAGAGAGAGGAGGTAGTTGGGGTGTGGGCTCTGGATTGGTTGGTTTGCCTTTTTTTTTCTAAGTAAGCTCTATGCCCAGTGTGGGGCTTAAACTCACAATGCCAAGATCAAGTGTTGCATGCTCTACTGAGTCAGCCAAGCACCCTGGTTTGCTTTTTTTCTTTTCTTTTCTTTTTTTGAAGTAAACTCTACACCCAATGTGGGATTCGAACTCATGACCCCAACATCAAGAGTCTCATGCTCCACCAACTGAACCAGCCAGATGCCCCTGGTTTGCCTTTGAAAGGTGCATTCTGTGGCTAGTTATTTACTATCTCTAAGAATTGGCTAGCCCTAGGAGGGGCAAACCCTCCAGGGTCAGCAAGGCCCAGATGTCAAAGAATCACAATACAGGGGCTCCTGGGTGGCTCAGTTGACTGAGCGTCTGCCTTTGGCTCAGTCATAATCCTGACATCTTGGGATCAAGTCCCACATTGGGCTCTCTGCTCAGTGGGAGGCCTGCTTCTCCCTCTCCCTCTGCCGTTCTCCCCTACTTGTGCTGTCAAAAAAGTAAATAAAATCTTAAAAAAAAATCACAATATAAAAAAAAACCCAAAAGCAAAAAGCCATGGCTGATACATTCCTGTAGGAGACTTGAGGGAGGAAATGGGAGTTGGGACTAGACCATGAGGCACCACAGGCATTAAAAGCTAAGGAGTTTGGGTTTCATTCTACAAATTCTTCTGAAGCACCTTGAAGGACTTTGAGCAGGGGCATGATTATTAGAAATACTATTCTGATGTCTTTGGACAGGACGAGGTTGAATTTAAGGATCAGATCAACAGGACCTGGTGACTAACTGGATGTGGGGAGGAGGGAAGAAAGGAGTAAAAACTAAGTTCAGTATTTCAAGCCTTTGTGATTGGAAGATACTATCACTATTAATAGATACAAGTGCCTGAGCAGAAGGCACCCCCAGTAGGAGAAGTGGGAGAAAAGTGGGCAGAAATGATGAGAAGGGTTTCACAGATGTCAAGAGGGGAACTGCACCAGAACACCAGAACACATGTGCCGAACACCAGTCCATGTAACCCTGGCCAGCAGGCAGTCTCCATGTATTGCTCCTTTGTGTGATTATCTGGCACTGTGGGTATCTCAACTCCTCAGGTATGTCAGAAGAACCCTAAAGGACTTGTGTCTTATTGTCTTTGTCCCTCCCCAGCACATAGCCCAGAGCCTTGTTCCCTTTGTCCCTGCCATTTGGGAGGTTAACCTAGACTATTTGTCAGAAGGCACATCCACTAGACTTGTCCACGTGAACAAGGAACCAGTCTCTTTCACTGCCTAGCAAAGGTGTCACGAGGTTACACACTCAGGACACAGATAACAGACTTAATACCTGTGAGCACTGGCTTCCTCATCTGCCAAGGAAGGGGCTTTCTAGATGTTCTCTAAGGTCTTTCCTTGTGCTAACATTTTATGAATCATTTCTAAAAATGCATGAGTTCTGAGACTGTGTGATGCTAGAAAGTAGGTGCCTAATAGATCAGGGCAGTTGCCTGCTCTTGTCTTGTCCGTATCACCTTTAGGCACACGCCTCTTCCACCTTGACTCCTACCAGACAAGGTTGTTGGTGTCAGAAGCAGTCAATTCTAAAGGTGTAAGTGCCTTCCAATTCCCTCCCCCATCTTCCCAACCTTGGCCTCCATTTATGCCTGGGTAAGCCCATCTGTTGGGGTGAGTAGCTTCCAACTTCTGCCACAGACCCAATAGGCAGAATCCAGTCAGGACTTCTCTGAAATGTCCTAATTCTACTGTAAGAACATGGCAAAGATCAAGAAGATGAAGAAAACAGGAGAAAGAAAGGGGAAAGGAAGTCACATTTACTAAGGCCCTTCCTTATGTGGCCTCTAATGGATTCTTTGAATCCCCTTATTAACCACTCCCATAGTGCCTTGTACAGTCTATAGTAACATCGTCAGACTTGTAAACCCAAGTTCCCTGTCTCTCTTCCCATTAGAAGTGTGTGTTTCCTGAAGACAGGGACTGTATTACATCTGTCTTGTTCACGTCTCTATTCTGGATCCTCACAGAATATAAAGATAATGGTGGCTAGGAGTAGATACTAAATGAATGAGAGAATAAATATATTTAATCCTAATAGTTCTACAAAGTAATAGTATCTCCATTCTACAGAAGAAGCTGAGGTTCAGAGGGATTGAGTAGCTGGCCTGTGGCCACATGGTTAGAGTTGGAGTGGGATGGCTGATGGTAGATGACCGAGGCTGGGCTCTCTCTACCCCCGCGCGTGTCCTCCGTGAAGCCTGCCCTAAGCAAGAGCCATGGCCATGCTCTATGTCTGTTCTTTGAAATGGAAATAGACCACCGCTAAGCAAAACAACTTATTGGGATGATCTCAGAGGCTCACAAAATAAGAGAAGAGTTAACAAACCAGGGCTGAGGCGGGTATAAGTAAAGGTTGAACAAGGGCCTGGAGTCAGATCCTCTCCAACAGACTTGGTTCCATTCTTATCGGTAACTCAGCTCGACTCAGAATCCACGAGGGAGATTTTAATTGGCCAGAGGAGGGCAGCATACCTGTATGGACAGTTCCACCAAGATCATACATAATGGGGAAAGGAACTTCCCCAAAAAAGAACCCACATGATCTTACCAGAAAAAAATAGGAATGGGTGCTGGGCATCCAAAAATATAGCAGGTGTCTTTTACAAACTGTTACATGGAGCACCGCCAGGATCCTGAGCCAGAAATTAGTTGTCCCCTCAAGCTGCTATGTTTCCCTCTGCTCCTCCAGGAGGTGCTAATGGAGGAGGGGAGAGGGAGTGGAGGAATCTATCACAAAGCCATCCTTGAATCCCAGATGGGCTCCTCCTTAGAAGTTCCTCAAGTATTGAAGAAAGTGAGAACTCACTTGTCTCCCAACCCAATACCCCCCTGTCAGACCTGGCCTAGCTGACTTTGTTGCTTCTGTTGTTATTCACACTTCCTGTGGGATCATTTCAAATCCCTATTTCCTGATGGTCCGACATCCTTCTGCAATCAACTGGCAGGGGGTGAAGCCTGCCAAAACCTCAGGTAGCAGCCCTGCCCAGCACCATTTTCAGCAACATCCTGTGTTCACAGCTTTTCAGTTCAGCTCCAAATGCTAATTTTGGTTTGTGAAAATTTCCATGGCCTCCTGCTAGGCTGATGTTCACATATCCCAGTGCACAGGCACAGTGACCTTGGCCAGACTATGTTCCTCTCGCCCCAGACCACAGCCCCCACTCTGTGCTCTGTGCTATCATTACCTTACACAAAACACCTTTAATGTTGGCAGTAAGCTCTGACTTCCGGAGCATCCTGGCAACCGTGTTTGGATTATTCAAGTAAAGTTAAACATAAGTGGGCATATCTTGGGAACCTAGAGAGTTTAAGAAACCCCCTTATAGTTATGTGGTGTGATTGTGGCAGAAACAGTACTGGAAACCAAGGCTTTTGGCCCCTGGTCCGAGGCTTCTTCATTAATAAGGCTGCTAAATCAGGTCAGTGAGAGGCTTGTAATTCTGTTATAATACACCCAGAGAGCCCATAATTTTACAGTTCCAACAGAGCCCTGAATTTTCTGTAGAACTAATTGGTTTAGAAATTTCTCTCAGTGAGTACCTACTATGTCGTCAGATTCTTGCCTAAGCACTTTACATCCATTGCCTTCAATGCTCACAACTACCTCAGTATTTACTATTAGCCCCACTTCACTGAGGCTCACAGGTTAAGTAATTTGTTTCAAGTCCATCCAGGTAGTAAGTGGTAGATGCCAGATTCAGACCCAGCAGTCTGGCTCCAGAGCCCCTGTTTTTCCACTGCACTTCAATTCATAACTACCTCCCATAGGTGTTTTCTTTCTTCCTGTAATGCACACGCATACACCCTCCCCCAAAGACCTTTCTAGGAACCTCCCTGTCCTTCGGTTTAACAGCTTTTCCCCCCTCCGTTTTATAGGTATGAAAACAAGGTGCAGAAGAACTTGCCTAAGTGTAGGATTTTTAAATAAGATTTATTTATTGTGTGTGTGTGAGAGAGAGAGCGTGTGTGTGTGTGCGCAGAGGGAGAGGGAGAGAGAATCTCAAGCAGACTCCCTGCTGAGTGTGGAGCCTGATGCGGGGCTCCATCTCATGACCCTGAAATCACCACCTGAGTCAAAATCAAGAGTCAGTGGCTTAACCAACTGAGCCACCCAGGCACCCCTGTTTTAACAGCTTTAATGAAGTATAATTTACATACTATAAAGGTCACCCATCATACGTGTACAGCTTGATTATTCAAGTAAAGTTAAACAGCAGTACAATCACAATTATCATAATAATCCAGTTTTAGAATGCTTCCATCCCACCAGAATGGTCCCTCCTATTCTTATGTAGTTCACTGATGTTTCTAACTCTACTCCTCTATACTCTTGCCCTTTCTAAAAATTCCATATAAACAAAATCATACAAAAATGTAGGCTTCTGAGTGACTTTTTCTACTGTGCATGTCTTTGTAGTTCATCTGGGTTTTTGCACATCAGTAGTTCGTTCCTTTTTGTTTATCCCCTCATATAGATAAGCCAGATTTTGTTTATTTACATACTAGTCGACAGACATTTGATTATTTCCAATTTGGGGTGTAGGGAAGGAAAACCCATTTTCCCTCTACTTTTCTGACTACTTGGCCAACACCCTTATAATAAAAAACAGATTAATAAGAAAAAAAAACAGAGGTTTATTAACATGGATACCTCAGTTATACATGGGAGACCCCCAGGGAATAACGGGTAATTCCCTGAGGTGGACTAACCCTCCAGCTGGAATACTATTTTCAGCTAAAGTAAGAAGAAAGTTGTGTGTAGGGAGGGAGTGTGGGGGTGGAGGCCAGTTAGGGGAAGTTACTAGAAAAAGCATGGTAGAACAGGGTAAGGTTTGTTATGCAGTTTTAGGTCAGTGCCTTCTCTGTTAATAAGGTTCTCTTGTGATTTAGAATTATCCTTCCCTTCCTGATACAGAAAGGGAGACATCCTTACAAATGGAGATTTCTTTCATAAATGTAAATTTCCCTTACAAAGGGTAAATTTGCTGTTTTCAGAGCTTCTTCTGTGTCTGATGTTTCTTAAAATAATCCTTATACCAAAGAGGCATATTTTGGGGTGGCATATTCTGCTACCCTTCAGGGGCTGTTTTAACGTAGCTATGAAATTTTGCATGTGTTTGTGTGGATATATGTCTTCATTTCTCTTGGGTAGATAGGTAGGAGTGGAATGTCTGGGTCATCTGGGAAATATATATTTAACATTTTAGAAACAGTTTAGAAGCAATTTAGAAAATTTAACATTTCAGAAACATTTTAGAAACATATAGAAACATTTTAGAAATGCTTAGAAACATTTTAGAAACTGTTATCCAAATTAGCTGTACTATTTTATGTTTCCAAAAGCCATGTATGAGAGTTCCAATTTCTCCATATCCTTCTCAATTATTGGTATTGTCAATCTGATACCTTAATCATTCTAGTGTAGGTGGTAGCAGCTCATTGCTCTTTTAATTTGCATTTCCTTGTGACTGATGTTGAGCATCTTTTCAGATGTTTATTGACCATTTGTAAATCTGCTTTGGTGAAGTGCCTGTTCAAGTCTTTTGCACATTTAAAAAAATCAATTTATCTTCTTATTGTAAGAGTTATTTCTATATTCTGGACAAAAGTCCTTTATCGGATATATGTTTTGCAAATGTTTTCTCCTATTGTCTGGTTTGTCTTTTCATTTTTTTAGTGGTATCTCCTGGAAAGCCAAAGTTTCTATTTGATGAAGTCCAATTTATCCATATTTTCCTTTAAGGATCATCTTAGCCTAATCCATATTCACAAAGGCTTTCTCTTATGTTTTCTTCTAGAAGTTTTATAGTTTTAGCTCTTACATTTAACTCTATGATTCATTTTGAGTTAATTTTTGCATATGATGTGGGGAAAAGATATGTTCTTTTTTTTTTTTTGCTATGGCTATCCAATTGTTTCAGCATCATTTATTGAAAAGACGATTGAATTGCCGTGACATCTTTAGATCAAAATCAACTGACCATAAATGTCAGGGCTTACTTCTGGAGTCTATTCTGCCCCAGTTATCTGTATGCCTACATTTAGGAACAATATTGAATTTTTCAATTTATGAATATAGCATATCTCTACATTTGTCTCCATCTTCACTTTCTCTCAGCAATATTTTGAGGTTTTCAGTGCACAGGTCTTATACTTCTTTTACTAAAGTTATTGCTAAATATTTTTTTCTTTTTATGTTATTGTGAATGGAATTTTTAAAATTTCATTGTTTGGTCATTTGTTAATAGTGTATCCTGCAATTCTACTAAACTTGCTTATTAGTTCTAGTAGACTTTTGTAGACTCTTTAGGCCTTTCTACATACAAAAGCATGTCACCTGCAAATAAGAACAGTTTTACTTCTTCCTCTCCAATCTGTATATACAGTTTTTAATGTCTTTTTCTTGCTCAGTTGTACTGACTAGGATCTCCTGTTTAAAGTTGACTTGAGGGGCGCCTGGGTGGCTCCGTCGTTAAGCGTCTGCCTTTGGCTCAGGTCATGATCCCAGGGTCCTGGGATCGAGCCCCACATCAGGCTCCCTGCTCGGCAGGAAGCCGGCTTCTCCCTCTCCCACTCCCCCTGCTGTGTTCCCTCTCTCGCTGTGTTCCCTCTCTCGCTGTGTCTCTCTCTGTCAAATAAATAAAATCTTTAAAAATAAAAAAATAAAAATAAAGTTGACTTGAAGTGGTGAGCTCAAACATTCTTGCCTTTTTCTGTCCTGCCCTTTTGACAGATCCTAGATGATCTCTTTTCAAAGGGATCCCTGATGCCTCTTCCAGAAAAGGAGGAAGTACTGCAGATCCCCAGGATCTCAGTACGGCAACTTTCCAGTGGTGGCCTGAGACTCTTGTCATCTCTCTTCTCCCCAGCCCCTGCCCCCCCTATTGTAAAGTCCAGTTCCCTGTCCCCACAACCAGTTCTTTGCCCAAAGCTCTTCTTTCTTAGGGTGTCCCCTCGGCATCTCCTCCTGCCTTATTGGCTTCATGCCTAAGATTTTTGAAACCCGTAAGACACTCCTTTTTCTCTCTGAAAATTTCCTCTCAGTCCCAGTTTTAGTACTTCAGGGTAGCACCTGCTTTCTTGGCCCCCTTCCATGGGGTTCAGGGAGGGGGAATTAAAAATCAACTAAAGTGCTTGAAATTCTGATGAAAGATCTCCCGAAACCCCAAAAAGGAGCTGAGGATGAGTCTCAGGAGAAGACCCTGACAGCTGAGACCCTCCTAGGCACTGTGAGGTCCTGCAATGAGCTCCTTTCTAAGCTCCAACTGCCTGCACTTTCTTCTCTCCCATGCTCTTAAGAGCACCTGCTAAACCCAAACAGCCTAATCCCTTTAAAGCACCATAAACTCACCATGTTTATCTCACGGTCTTCAGTTGTGCTGCCCCTCCCGCCTGGAACGCCTCCCCACTTTCCTCTGCCTGTCCACAGCCCGCCTCTCCCTCAGCACCTAACCCCAGTTCTCCCTCTTCCACAAAGATTTTCCTGATGGCGCAGGCCCTCGGGGAGCTCCCCACCTCTCCACAGTTGTACTCAACTGCCCCCCAGTCATAGCAGGTTTGTGCTGTATAATTAATATGGATTTTCCTAGACCACTTGGATGTAAGAAATGTCACTTTTGTTTGTTCTAAACCATGATCTCTGGCTGAGACCTACCCACCAAAAATGGTGAGAAATTCAATTTCAGCCACCAACCTCCTCTTTGAGGTTCTTGTGGCTAGGGGGGCAAGTCTTCAGTATATACTTCATCACTGCTAAGTTAGTCACTATCTATACCTTATAGCTCATCAGTTAGTTAAAAAGTGGAGCAAAAATCCATTGTTGGATTGTTATGCTAAGCCCAGTAATGCCTTGTTGACTCACCGATAGATGGGGTACACTGGATTCCCTCCTACTACCCCTGACTTGCTCTTTGTGCCTTCCCTCCCTACAGAGAGCAGCCTCCTGGCTCTCCTTGACTCCCCGCAGAACCCCTCAGTGGCCATCTTGGATTGGCTAACACTGACCTCATGAACGTAGAAGTGGGTGGTGCCAGTCCTATAGCCCAGCAGGTGGTGCTGGGGGAGCTATGGACCCTGCGGCCAGCAGGGGTGGCCAAGCCCCTCCCCCGGCAGTCCCTGCCTCCCAGAGGCTCTCCTGATGCCCGTGGTCAACCCCATCCTTGACTCTGGAACGCAAAATTGTCTCATGGTTCATGCTCTTTCTGCCTGCAAAGTACATGCCTGTCTCTCTGTCTTGCCAGCATTTTCACAGCACGCAGAGGGCCGTGAATTACAAAAGTTACTTTTCTTCAGTCAATTCAAGCTAGCCTGGCGCTCGTCCCTCATTCTCCTTTGTCAACGAGGCAAAGACTCAGTTGTTCACCCAGCTTTGTCTCGCAGTGAGGCAACCCTTTCCCGGCCCTTCCTCTCTCCCCAGAAGCCCTGAATGTGCCTTTCATTTGACCCTGCTCTGAAGTGCGTGGAAAATCAAGAAGCGGGGCCACTCCAGGGTAGATGGGAACTGGGACAGGGAGGGAGGAAGTTGGTGGCAACTCTTTGCAGTTGGCAGCTCATTAGTTGGCTGTTATTTTACTGCTGGGCACGCATGATCAAAATAACACCCGTGGGAAGGTCTCCAAAAGCCCAGGCACTGTGTGTTTCTGGGCCATCAGAGTATGGAAGGCAGGATGTGGGCTGATTGCTGCCCCAGGGGCTCACCCTTGGGACTAACAGAGAAGAGTGCCCTGTGGGTCCTTGACAGATTGAGGTATTTCTTTCTGACTTGATGGCTTTTAAGGGGAGGCTGCTCCTAGAACTTGTTCCTTCCTGCCTCTGTACCTCCACCTTTGAGTTCCTCAACTCAGCAGCCTCCTTCATCCATTTCCACTAATCCCCCTGGATTATCTCCTGCAAAACTCAATGTGAAATTCCCTTCTACCTGCAAGTCTATCTTCTATTAGCAATAATCGCGCCTCGGATAAACCTCATTGGCTACGATACTGCCACTGCGCAAAGCTTACCTGCAAGTCTATCTTCTAACGCCATCCAGTCCAGTTCCTTCCCTACATGTTTGATTTCGTTCGCATGTCTGGGCTTTGAAAGGATCTGAAATCTTCACCTCTTAATCCAAAGTCAGAGATTGTTCTTTCTCCATCCTGCACAGTGCCCCACTCACTTCTTGGCCCAAAAGATGCTGACCAACCCCTGCAAAGCCTTACATAGGCTTCACAACCAAAGCTAGGACACCTGAAGGAAAACTCCAGAGCAATTCTTGGACCTGGTAGAGTGACTGCCCTCCAAGGCCTCGCATCTCAGAACTGCCTGGTCCCCTGATGCGTCCGCCTGCATGGAGGCCAAGGTGTGTTCATCAGGTTGACAATTGATTTTCTGTTTGTACCCCCTTGACCCAAAGAAAAGGTTTGGTGGAAAAGGCAAGTGGAAACCCCTGAAGGGGAGCTAATTATTTCAGAGTAGATCTAGGGTTACTAGAAGAGAGTCAGGGTGTTTGTGAGAACAAGGAGGATCATTAACAACCTATGGGTTGGTCTGAGGGGGAGACCCCGGGATCTCCCATGACCCTTTATTCCATGCCCACCCATATACCCACTGCCTCCTGCAGAGGCCTCCCTCAGGAACCGGTTACTATGAATGTTCAGTTCTACATCATGTTTCTGTTTTTTCTAGTTCTTGACATTTCGACTTTTTAATCCTGTTCTAGAACCTTAGTTTGCTTCCTGGCCTCCAACCTGACTCCCTCATTAACCTTTAAACCTTCAAGAGATAATTCTTTCAGTATCTTCTGTATAACCCCAGTAAGCACTGAGGATTCAACGTGAATCCAAGACACAATCCCTATCTCATGGGGCTTACAGCATTGCATGGATGCCCTTACTACACATCAGGGACCAGGCTAAATGCTTCACTTCGATAATCTAACTTAATTTTCACAGTCATAATTGTGATGTTGTCCCCACTTTCTAGTTGAAGAAGCTGAGCTCAGAGTCAAGTTACCCCCACAGTCACATCTAATTAGTGGCACAGGCAAGGTTTAAACCCATCCAGTCCAGTTCCCTACCTGTTTGATTCAAAAGTCTGTCTTAAACTGAACTATAAAAGACTGTTCTCTCATCCCTGTTTCTCCGCTGCTCAGGACAGTGCCTGGACACGGGCCACACAGTCAACATTTGGGGAAGGAAGGGGCAATATTGTTTTGAGCATCCCTTGGGCTCCACCCTTCACCCACAGAGCCCCCTCAAGCTCAGCTCTGAGGTCCCTCAACACCTCTGGGGATCGCAGTTTCCCTGATTTACAGACCCCCCCCCAGCCCCCATCTAGGGCCTTACCTCTGCCTCCCAGGGACAGACAGCCAGACCAAGGAGCCCCTTTCCATCTTGTTTGAGTATAATGTATTGTTCTAAGGCTCTTGAACCAAGGAGTTGGTTCAAGACTTCTACCTAAGAAAATGCCAAAGAAATATTAGCCTGAAGTTTTATAATTTAGACAGAAGATAATAAAAATGTTGCAGGAATTTAAGTAGTTGGATATGGCACAAGCTCCACTCTGCTGGTGTTTTATGGGCCACTACACTATGCCCGCTGCCTCCCCATGACCACTCTGAGGTGAGAAGCTGGTTTCCACCCTCTCTTCCTAGCTACCTCCTGCTGCCTCCTCAGCAGAGATCAGAAGACCTTCCCTTTTCTATTCCTCTGAAGGGAAAAGGCACAGGATAGGCCACAAAGAATGAATTAGGTTTCCTGTAGTGCAGATGAGATTTTAATCGTTTTGTGATTCTACTGTGACATTTCTTGTGTACCTAGTGGATAGTGGAAAAAAATCGTGGAGACTAAAATGGATCAAAACTGTTTAGACAACCTAAATGAGAATCCTTCCCTTTGTTAGGCCTCTCAGAAAGCTTCTCAGGACTGGGAAATACAGGGTACAGATTAGTCCTGTCTCACAGACTAGGAAACAGAGACAGAGAGCAGATGAGTGGGGATCTGGAGTCATACCAATGGTTCATACAGGAATGAGGCAGGACCCAGAGGCTTGACCTACTTTCCTCTTTCCACCACCCCATATACTCTCTCCTGAGTTGCACATTTTGATCCTCTTTGTTATAAGAAGACTCAAATGAAATATACCTATTGTTTTCAGAGCCCATGTTTGCTTGCTTATTTTTTGTTTTTGTTTTTGTTTTCTGCCACTCTAGAAGCATTCCATCTGTTATGATAATTACAATGAATGCTAAGATTGGAGAATTGGAGAGGTTATGGGTAAAACCTTGAATTTTAGAATCAGGAAAATCTGTCTGTACTTGGACAAGTTAATTAACCTGTTTCTGGGGCTATAAATAGAAATTACTAACCCCTCCCTCCTTGGCATATGTCATGAGGAATTAAATGAGATGACGTAGGTAAAGCACTTGGTGGAGTGCCTACCACTTAGTAAGCACTCAGCAAATGTTAGTCGTTCTGTTACTAAAGCTATAGACTCCTCTTTAATGCTTGGTTGGTTAGCTTGGTTTGAGATGAGCCCACCCATGCAGCTTTCTGAGGAGTCTACCTTTTTTGGTGAACCAGCAAAGCTAGTCCTTGAGGGCCCAGTTCCATCAGTTTTGGTTTGGCATTTTTTTTTTTCTTGACCCATTTTCTGACTATAGCTTCTAGCTTCAGGATTGCAACCACATCCTTTTTAGTCTTTTTTTTTTTTAAGGTTTATTTATTTATTTTGAGAGAGTGAGAATGAGAGAGAGAGAGAGTACATGAGAGCGGGGAGGGTTAGAGGGAGAAGCAGGCCCCTCGCCAAGCAGGGAGCCCAATGCGGGACTCGATCCCGGGACTCCAGGATCATGACCTGAGCCGAAGGCAGTTGCTTAACCAACTGAGCCACCCAGGCGCCCCCTTTTTAGTCTTTACACTCATTGGACGTGACTTCCAAAACTGAGATTTTAGTTGATTGTCTGAAGACAGTATTAGATCATAGAACAGACACACTACGTGTTCTGATGATTTCCTGACAACTCAAATCTGAAATGTCCATGCCTCAGGGTCCAGAGCAGTTAGGTTAGACAGAGAAGGTCCACATTCAAGAATTCATGTCTCTTTTGAAAAAGAGTTCTTGCTTCTTTCAGCATCTACAGCAAAAAAATTGCCTCTTGAGCATTGAATTATGTAAGACATGTTGCAAAAAAGAGATTTAATGTATATGAATAACACTAAACTCAAAACTATTTACATAGAGGGATTTTGTCAACAAGGAATTCTCAGGAATGGACTGTTCCTGAGTGTCTTTTGAGAAAATTTAATTTCAAAAAGATAAGATATTGATGCCAATTGACATTGCTTTTTCTTTGCTACAAAATGATAAACATGGCCACCTCGTGGTTCTCATCTGGGACACATCCCAACCTTGGCCATTTAGTACATTTGCAAATCTGTTTTAAAACAAAACATTTGCTTTTTTATTCCTGTTTGGCCACATGTCATTCACTTATTCGTAAACACGTATGGAGCTCCTACTATGTGCTAGCCACTGTTCACCATCCTGGAGATAATGTTGAACAAAGTATTTTTTTCCTCATTCTAATGAGAAGACAGCCGATAATAAAAAAAAATGCATAAACAAGAAAACTATCAGACAGTGAGGCGCACTACACAGAAAATTAGAATGGGGGATTCAGTAGAGTGTAACTGGATGACTGCTTTATATCAAGCTGTCAGGAGGAAGCAAGTGATAAGAGCAGCCTTCCTGGAAGGGGAAAGAAATCTAGGCACAGGCTCTATGATTTGAATGAACTTGGTGTTCTCTCCCTGCTCTCCTTTATTCTACCTCATTAAATTGTAAACTCCAAATGGTCAAGGCCTGGATGATCCATTTTTATGATGAGAAAGTGATTCTTTCAGCTAACATGTTACCTTCTTCAGTCATATTAAAACTCTCTAAAGGGTAAATTAGAATTTTTCAGGAAATTTCTACAAACTTGATGAATGCAACCACTATACCCAGTTATTCAAACAGGAACTTGGGGTTCATTCAAGACTTTGGTATGAAGATCAAGATATTTTGTGTGGTAAGTTGGCTTTTTTAAATATTTTTTTTCCTAGCTAGAAAAAGATCATTAAATGTGGTCATGTTACCTGACTTAGCCAAGATAATTTCTCCTTTTCTTTCAGGGTTAAACTTAGACATCCTTATGTTTAGAGGGTATGCATAAGTTAAGGAAGGTGAGGCTAGGTTATAACAAATAAATTCCACACAAGAGTCCTTCTGTGGCTCTCCTTCAAGTGGTGACTCAGGGTTCCACATCCCTTGCATCATATGTTGATGCCATCTGGATTCACCACAGAAGGGAACGTCAGACCCTGGACAGTTGCACAAGGAGTTTTATGGCCAGGTCTGAGAGCAACATACATCATTTCTACTCTTTCCTAATAGGTTGAATCTAGTCACATGGCCCTACCCTAATAAGGACTTCCAAGGGTGTCTGGGAAATGTAGTTTTCCTATGTGCTTGGGGAGAGGTGAATGGCATGAGATTTGGTGAACTGTAAGCATTGTCTTTGCTACAGGGAAGTGTCCCTTACTGTACCTAGCTCCTCTCCCAAGAGTTAGGTTAGGTTAGGTTCCCCTCTTTGGGGGAAGCACGAAGTCTGACTTGCAGTAGGCACTATTAAATAAGTATTTGTTGGTTGGATGGAAGGAGGGATGGAGAGATTGGAACCTAAGGTATTACAGCTAGTAGAAGAGTGAACTACAATGAATATTTATTGAATTGATGAGCTAATTAATAGAAAATTAATGAACAGTATGCTCAAGAATTATAATAAGAAACCAAACCCACACTATTCGAAAACAGACTGGTTTGGGGAACCCTAGGAAATTCTTTTTACTATTTCATATTATTTCAACATACAGCCTTGCTAGCCAAAATCACTCCATCTCTCCTCCCCTCTGAATTACTCTGGCAATCACTCTGTCGTTGTTTCAAAACTGGGAAATTATTCTGAAGGCATCCATGGCCTGTTGATGGCATTGACTTTGGCCCCCCTCCCCATCCTTCCTAGTGGTACCACAAACCTGTTTTTAAGGCCCTGAAGTTGGCTATTCTTGAAATGAAATGGGAAAACCTGAGTTTGCGGGCCAGTTTGGTCCCCAGCCCAGTTCCGCAGCCAAAGAGAGTGAACAATCCTGCATTTGTGGCACCCTGAGCCTGCAGCGACCTTCCGGGCCAGCCAGGATGCTGGAGGGAACACACATTCTCTGAAATGACAGTAGAGGAAGAACCAACCCATTGCCCAAGGACTGATAAATGGGCACCTCTTTTCCCCTGGGACAGCCCCAGCAAGGCCCCATGTAGGGCTTAACTCTTTCCTATCTCCAGCTGTATATATAGAACCCCAACTATCCTGTCTCTTAGCTGAAAATAAATCAGCCTGGAAATAGACAATAATTCGTCCTCAGTGCTAACTGTTGTTACTTATTTGAGTTGATCATTTGATTAATGTATTTCTCCACCTCTGTACCAGAAGGCAACGACAATGGCTGCTTTATCACTTTATTTTCTAGTACGTAGCACAGTGCATGGCAAAGAATAGATACCATGGCAATATTTATTAAATGCAGAATAACTATGGGCAAACCTGTCTCAAAGCTTAGGCTCTCATTTTGCTTTGTTTTGGCACCATTTTCCCCAGACTGATCATTTCCCTTTCTCATTATAAACACAAAATATATATCAAGTGGCTTCTGCTTTTTGTATTTGACTCAGTGAGTCTCAGAACCATCAAGACAGAAGCTTGGGGTCAGCCCCTTCACCACCTTTCAATTTGGGGCTGATGGTGAAAACCTCTTTGCTTTCAAACTGTTCACATGTACACATATTCTCCGTGTGATAACCAATAGGACCGGTTACAAACCCGGGGGCAAATACTGTCGGGTTCAGTTTTTTTGTACAAACCAAGAGGCTTAAATTCCTGTGGTTTAACAGACTGTGGGATGAGCAGAAAGTCTAGCATCTCTGTCTTGGGGCTGTCTCCCCCCACCATGACTAGTCCAAAACCTCAAAGGCTCACATCATCCAAACAGAAGGGTCTGCCAGACTTCTCCGCCCCAGTGGGAGATGGTGGCTGATCACTGCCACCTGCCTGCGTGAGATACCCAGGCAGAGCCTTCAGAGGGTGCGGGGCTAGGGCTTTACCCGGGTCAATAAAGAGCTTGGGGAGGATGATCCTCTACCTCATGCTCAGCTCAGAATAGGTTCCCAGAATTACAGCTCTTACTGCCAACCTTAGTCCTTCATGGGACCTTTCCTCAAAGATCCAGTCACCCAAAAGGGCTGTGTCAGATTATATCAGGCTGTCCAGTCCTGCAGACCCCAAACTTCCACACCACTATAGGTCCAGCAACTTTTCCTTTCCAGCCCTTGCAACACAAAAGGTCCTCAGCATTCCTCATTTCCAGCCTACAGGGCTACCCAACCTCTTAGACTGGTCACCCTGATGGTCTCCCTCAGGGGGAGGGAGATACTGCAGCACATCAGGACTTTTCACCTTCCCAGACCTTATGATACCTTTCTCCGTAGAAAGAGAAGAGATGAGGAAGGAGACGAAAGAGACCACTACCATAGAAGCTGAATATCAGCATGTCATTCACCGCACAGCTCTTCACACACGGACTGCATAGGCAGATGCCCTGCTTTTCTTGAGCAGGAGATGGACTTCCTTCTCTAAATTGCACATACTCCAAAATTTAGTGCACAACTTTACAATCAGGAAGAAAAGGGAGAGATCGTCCTTTTGAGTTGTCTGGCTTCAAGGTACTGAATCTTGGCCAGACATTGTAGTAAAAGAATCAAAATTCTAATGCAAAATAATCTTTCAGGTGATGGATGGGATAGGCTCCTGGGGTGGAATAACAGTGTGCTTGGGAAGCTGAGGGTCAAATTTTTCCTTATTGGAATAAGGGTCCATTTCACTTTGCTGTTGCGAGAACAGGAGTGGCGGACAATTCCACAGACACGGCAGCATGCCCCGGCTCTTGGGTCTGACTCGGAGCTCCTTTTCAGGAAGCCCTATTACCATCTTAAAGGTGTCCCCTGGCACCTGGTCATTGCTGTCAGCTTCTGGCCACGGTAGGAGAGGCAGGATTCCAAAGCATTGACCATCAGTAATAGGTTTGAAGGGAAAACATGAAACCACACGGAGGTGGGAGAAGTTGTCATATGTGGTTAACTCATGAGACGAGACTTTAAGACCAGTGAAAATATCCCCAAACTTACTTCACTCTATGAGGCTGCTGTGAGAAGCTCATGAATCAAGTGGAGAACTCAAGCATAGAAGCCTCCAGGTGTCACGGAAACAGCCCCTGATGGTGCCTCCCACCCCAAGACATCAGAGCGTGCGACACCTGAGAGGGAGAGGGGTTGGGTTTCAGGGATTAAGAGCCTGTGAGTAAAACCAACGTGCGTGTCCCCTGGAATGTGCCCCGTCACTGAATCATGCTGCTGAGTTGTTTTGTTTTGTTTTGTTTTTCTTGCACGATTTGCTTCTCCAACAATCACTTCAGAGGTTAAACGTAACTGCTGCCCGTGTCCTCTTGTAGTCCTGCCTTTTAACAGACAGGCAAAGAGCAAGAGCCACTGGCCTCCCCGAGGATCGGCAGAGGGGAGTTTGACGGTGAGGGGGTCGTCACCAGTGTCCTTCCGTTGGCTGAATGTGATTCGAGTCCATTCCATTCCAAGCAGGCACTGAGCATGTGTGCAATGCGTCCTTGGCCCTGCAGGGGCGGACAGGACGCATAGGAGGCTGCCACCCCAGGTGGGGTGATGGTCAAGCAGGGCCACAGCCATGAACTGACAAGTACAACATGGAGCAGAAGACCGGGGGATGCCTGTTGCCCCGGGGTGGGTCAGGGAAGGCTGTAGAGAAGGCAATGTTTGGGCTGGGTCTGGGAGGATGAGCTGCACTTGCAGGCAACACAAGGGCCAAGTAAGCTGAGGGAAAGCATGGCCTCCTCAGTCTGTGGGGTACGTGGGGCAGGTGCTGGAACAGTGATGTTAGAACGTGGGGTTCCTGGGTGTGGAGGAGTTTGGATCCTTGCTTAGGCTTCAGGCGGAAGCTCACAAGTACTGGCCAAAACCTGGTTGCCCTCCAGGTAACACCCCAGGTGCCCAGCACTTACAGGAGCCTGGCTCAGGACTGAAGCTGCTTCCTGGAGACCTTGCAGCTGGTGCCAGAAATTCCCAGCATTCGTCCCGCTCCTCAGAGACCTTCTGGAAACATGCATGTACCTGCTCCCTGAAGGGAGTAACACAGTAACAATCTGACCCCACCCCCTTGCACTCAAAATCACCAACAGCTCACATTTCTGAAGCTCAAAGGTAGGCTCTGGAGGGAGGCTGCTTGGGTTCAAAGCTCAGCTCTGCCACCTACAGCTGTGGAGCCCGGGGCAGGCTGCCTAACCAGGGAGGCGTCAGTATGTGAGGTATGACGAGCACACTCTGGCCGCGGAGGGTCGTGAACATGGGCACAGCTGCATTCCTTTGCTCAAAATCACCACTTCAAGCAGACTGTTCTAGAACAGTGTTGACCAAAGGAACTATAATGTGAGCCACATATATAATTAAAAAAAGTGGGGGGCGGAATGCCTGGGTGACTCAGTCAGTTAAGCAGCTGCCTTCAGCTCAGGCTGTGATCCTGGATTCCTGGGATCAAGCCCACATCGGGCTCCTTGCTTGGCAAGGAGCCTCCTTCTCCCTCTCCCTCTGCTGCTCCCCCTGCTTATGCTTTCCTTCTCTCGCTGTCTCTCTCTCTCTGTCAAATAAATAAATAAAATCTTAAAGAAAAATAAGAGTAATAGCTGGTATTTCTTGATCACCAGCTGAGAAATGGGCAAATTACTAAACCTGTGCCTGTTTCCTCCTCCATAAAAGAGAATAAAACCTAATGTATTCCTGTGAGCCTTAAAATGAGATATATTTGAAGCCCACACACAGGTTCCTCAGCCTGAAATGCCCTGTCTCCTCCACCTGCAGATCCTTATTCATTCGTTAAGACCTTGTTCAAATGTCACCTCCTCTGTGAAAACTTACCTACCTTGCCTCTTAGCATCAGGTGTTCCTGGTTCTGGACCAACTTAGCACATTGTTCCAACCTGATGGTATTTCTTTCCTTGCTTTGTGAAAGTTTCCCAAGCTGTCTACTGGGTGAATCTGGAAGGGATTACTGCATCTTATTCATTCTAAGATGCAGATTCTCAACTTTTTAGCATCTTTGGAATCAAGATGCATTTATATTACAATTGGCAGTGTTTTGTTCTTTCTTGGTGAGTCCATAAAAAAGGGGGGGGGAGTAATGGCGTGACTGTAATATATGTCATGGATTTGATAAATTTCAGCGTTTGCCTTTGTGTCCCCAGGCACTGGGCTCAGTAAATGCAATAAATGTGTCAAATGTACTGACAACAGTAATAAAAGTTTACTGCAATTACCACACGTGTAAATTATTTGGCTGGCTGCCTCTCTTCCACTCTGGATGGTAACCTCTCCAAGAGCAAAGACTGTGGCCTCCTTCACAGTAATGGGCTGGACATCTTGTGAGAAGCCAAAAGGTAACACTTGGTCTTTGAGAAAAATGTGCCCTTGAGTTACATGCAAGGAAAGAAATCCCACCTTCCTCACTACAGCATGATTAGGCTTTAAAATTTCCTTCACCAAAATATCTGATTACTGCATCAGGAAGCAAAGCGATCCAGCTAGAGCACCGGGTTGAGAAATGTGCACTTGTGGGACCAAGGGGGAGAGAGAGCATTTCCCCTCAAAGCTGCATGTTTCCTCAGAAACCCCGTAGGGCCTTGAACAGATTATCTTTCAAAGGACTCATTACAAGGCAAAAAGAGCTTTTAAATTCCAAGTGTTTTAACAAAATCTTTTCTACCTAGAAGTTCTACTGTCAAATTGTGCCGTCTCTCCCCAATTCATAAAATGATACACAAATAGACAAAAACATGCCAAAAAATCCCCTTATTGAGAGCTCCTACTATTGCCAAATGCCGATCACTAGAGAGTTTAAAAATAATGCTTTGTCCAGAAAAAGTGGGGGAGGATAGGGAAATAGGGACCTTCTGATGAGTGGTGATCCGCAAACTATACTTCATCAGAAACAGGGAATTTTAAAAGACCAATGTATGAAATGTGTGGAATATGCATAGAGTTTCTATAAGCAAATACTGGCTTTTAAGTCTTTGAGTTTATCTCAAAGCTGTTGTTTAAAGGTGTTCCTTGATTTCCCTTGATGAGTGGGTTGGAGTTTAACAAAAGGACTCAGTCTTTGGGGGCTCTATCCAATTTGGGGGATCTACCAGATTAAGTGCACACACAGACACCATCCCCCAAACTCCCACCATCCCTCCTAAGGGGAAATTGTATCTGTTCTAGCTTTGGCAAGCAGGGCAAACACTTGGATTGCACTAAGATTTTACCTTTTTTTCTTTCCTTTTCGGGTTGTTTTTTGTTTGTTCCCTGAAAAGAAAACATGGCTTTACACACGCTGCTAAGGTAAATTGCTCCCTGACTGGTCCTGCTCTCAGGTGTGCTCAGGATGTAGAGTCTCAGGGCCAGGGCCGGCTGGATTCCAGCTGCAGGGGCTCCCAGGAGCATTTGCCAACCTGGGCCCCTTCTGACGGCTCCTGCATCCTGGGTATGAAAGGAAACCAATCACAGATTCTTTAACCTTCCCAATCCCCCTCTCTTCCTTCTCTCCTCGAGGTTAAATGAAATTACTCGGCCTGATGGACCCAAAAAGATCATCAAGTAGATGGTTACCAGGTCCTTCTTTCTTCTTCCATATTAATTGTGCCCTCACCCAGCTTCTTTCTGGGGACGATTCCTGTGCCCTGAAGGGAGCCCTCCTAAGTAGGGTTACTAACGGGTTGAGCGGCTGAGTCATATTAATGTGACACCATTCAGCACATGCCCTTCCCCTTGCTCAGCTCTGATAAGAGTTCACGGCCCCCATCCAGGAGGTACCCCCAGGCCCATGGAGAAGGAGCACTGACAGTTCCAACAGAATAGGGCCTATATAGCAGGGGATGAGCAGAGCTCAGGCAGGAGGAAGGAGGAGCTCCTGTCTACCTAGCAGCTATCTATCCAGTGCTTGCTGTGTTGAGGCACCTCTCATACAGGATTTCATTCCGTCTGTATTTAAGAGCCAGCTGCTGAGTTTGACTCCTGAAGAAGGCAGACCCATCACACCGGGCCCTCCTTCCTGACCAGCTCTTTTGACCAAACTTTTCCCCTTAGTTCAGCTGAAACAAACCTGGGATTTTTTTTTTTTTCTACCCGCAAATAATTTTACTGGAACTAAGGAGGAAGGCAAGGAGGGACAATGCAAAAACACAGAAGCAGACGAGTTCACAGTCACAGATTTCTTATCTGGGAGAACTTCCTGGGGAATCAGCTCCCTTTCCCTGACCTACAGCCTTCATTAAAAGAGGCCTTCATCCTTTGTGTACAGTGAGATAAACACATTTTCAAAGGGAATGGGCCCCTCTCTTCCAGAGATATTTCTCCCCCTTCATCTTGCTCCATCGTCTCCCCCAAGGTCCTGACACTACCTAAGAAGAACATGATCAACACTAATTCAATACATCCTTTTTAAAAACCTCACAATACTATGAGCCCAAATTGGCAAACATACAACAAAATAACTGTCTTGTCATCATCAAACACATTCAGGTCATGAAAGGTAAGGAAAGAGAGAAGTATCCCAAAATGAAACACAACGAGATGGGACACCGACATGCAATGTGTGATTCCACACTGGATCCCTGTGCTTTAGAAAAAAGTGTAATTGCCGAAAAGTGAATGGATCCAAGGATTAGATGGTAGTATTAGGCTAACAATTTCCTGATTTTGATCACTGTATTGTTGTTATATGGACAAATGTCTTTATTTGTAGGAAAAACATACTCAAGTATTCCCTGGTGATGGGGCAACATACACTCAAATGATACAGGGAAAAAAATGTTCTTTGTATTCTATTTGCAAATTTTCTTTAAGTTTGAGATTGTTAAACAACTTTGTTTAAACTACTCTGTATCCAGCAATCCCATTTTAGGAATCTGTTCCAAAGATATACTGTTGAAAATACAGAAAGAAAGAGAAAGGAAGAAAGAAAGAAAGAAAGAAAGAAAGAAAGAAAGAAAGAAAGAAAGAAAGAAAGAAAGAAAGAGCACAAGATTATTATTAGTTTTGCCACTGAGGATGAAACAACTCAAATACCCATTATTAAAAGAAGGAGTAAGAGAGGAGTAAGAAATGTCTCTGTATATCACTATGGACGGGTCTTTAAGCTATAGTCAGCAAAAAAAGCAGAGTTGAGAAAATTGTGTATATATCTGAGGAAAGGAAGTGTATATTTAGGTGTGTATATGTATGCATAACATTTAAAAAAGAAGAATAAACAAAATTTTAAAAATAAAGGCTTGCCTGTAAGATATAGGAGAAAATTGGATGAAGGAAATAGGAAATAAAAGTTAGACTACTTTAAATATACTGTGTTTTATAGATTTGACTTTGGAACCATGTAAATATTTTATTAAATTACATTATTAAAAAAGTAATCCTGGAAAAGAAAATGAAACAAATGACCCTAAACGTGAATACAGTCTGCATAACCTCACACCAAGGAACTATTCCATGGGACTTTAAAAAACGTCAGTTTGGCTCCAGGTCCCTGAGGGGACATACTTTCGGGGCAGTAAGAACTATAAGAGCAAGAAGACAACCCGTTTAAACTCTTTTCAGGAATCCTACCATTGGTGGCAATGTTGGTATTTTTCTGAGGTGTGTGTGTATGTGTGTGCGTGTGGTATGATAGAACAAATGCGTAATTGTGTCATTTTTGAAAACCAGGATTGTCTTTGAAAACTAAGATTCTCAACTTTGGGAGAAAGGAGATGTACGATTAAAGATGTTAAGCCGAATCCCTGTGATCCTGATTTTAAACTGGAAGTATTAGTATGAACTCATGATATATTTATTTTAAGAAATGAATCTATTTCCTGGTTCAGTCTACTAAAAAGGCCTAGAAGCAATGAGTGACCAGTTAGCATAGAGCACCCCGATGCCCAGAGTGAGCTCAAGCAATGCCATTTCCCACTAAAAGACATAGCCTCTTTGAAGAAACAGCTGATTTCAGATTAAAGCAGGAAATGCACAAGATACGCCTGCAACATCTTGTCACTCCAGATAGAAAGTTACTGAAAACTACTAGGATTGCATGAAGGGACTAAAAATCAGCTTTATGGATAGACCTAGAGGGTATTATGCCAAATGAAGTAAGTCAGACTGAGAAAGACAAATACCATGTGATTTCACTCATATGTGGAATCTAAAAAAAAAAAACCAAGACAAATGAATAAACAAACGAAAGCAGAATCAGACTTGTAAATGCAAAGAACAAACCGATGGTCACCAGAAGGAATGGGGTGTGGGTTGGACAAAATGGGTGAAGGGGAGTGGGAGACACAGGCTTCCAGTCATGGAATGAAGAAGTCACGGGGAGAAAAGGCATGGCATAGGGAATAGAGTCCGTGTTACTGGAATAGTGCTGTCTGGCGAGCACATCAATAATGCAAGAGACGTTGAATCACTATATTGTACACCTGAAACTAATGCAACGTTGTGCGTCAACTGTATTCAAATTAAAAAAGAAAAAAAGCCAACTTTAAGGGGCTCCCACAGGCCAAAAATGGGGCAGTTTGAAAATGAATAGTAATAGTAATGCATCAAATATGTTTAAATTCATGAGTTCATGTTGATTCTAAAAGATAATCAGTGGTGCAGTCACACTTGAAGGATGGTGAATCAATTTTTTCTTGCTTGCTTTTTTTTTTTAAAGATTTTATTTATTCATGAGAGACGGAGAGAGAGAGAGAGAGAAGCAGAGGGAGAAGCAGGCTCCCAAGGAGCAGGGAGCCCAATGCGGGACTCGATCCCAGGATCCCGGGATCATGACCTGAGCCGAAGGCAGATGCTTAACCATCTGAGCCACCCAGGCACCCGTCTTTCTTGCTTTTTAATCAGTGGAAAATAGGAGGGAAAAAAAATCAAGCACTTCTCTTGCTTTCCTAAATTGATGATTGCACTGCCTAACCAAGCAGTACATGAGAAGTTTCTCTTCTCTTTATAGAAGTATTACAGCTAACAAATGAGGAAGCAATGGCATTTTGCAACTTCCAATGAATTAAGGGATCTCAGAATTGATCCTCAGTAGCTGCTAGTATCACAAAAAGAGAGAAGCCAGATACTATGTACTTCCTGCTGAGAGAATCCCACATCTATAAAGCAGTCCTACCAAAAAGTAAAAATCAGAGCTGAAGCTGCTGAAGCCTACAATCCAACGACCAATTTATAGGAAAAACAGAAGACAAAGAAACATAAAATAAGGAACATAATCAACTAAAAAAAACGTCTTAAAAAATGATGATGTTCATGAGACAACTTAATCTGAACACTGACTAAATATTCGATGCAACTGAGGACTTACCACTATTTTTTTAGATGTGATAATAGAACTGTAGTTATGTGGTTTTTTGTTTTTTGTTTTTTTTTTTTCCCTAAAGAGTCCTTCTCTTTCAGAGATTCCTATCAAGCTGTTTATAGAAGAAACTCTATGATGTCTGGAATTTGCTTCAAAATAATGCAGATGGGGTGGAGGAGGTGAGTGGGGGTATATATGAAGCAATTTTGGCCATGAGTCCACAAAAGTTGAGGCTGAGTGATAGATGCCTGAAATCTTGCATATTCCATCTTTACACATGCTTGAATTTTCCACAATACAAGTTAGGGAGTGACACCTACTACGTACCGGGGACTCGGCTGGACGCACTGCACCTAAGCCATGAATTGGCATTCCAGAAAAACATAGAGCTTTTCCTTCCTGACTTGCACATGTGGGAAGGGAGAAGAATTTGGCGGCAACGCCCTTAACTCTCCCCTTGCTTGATGAGATGAACATGCAGTTTCTTTTGCCAAGCTGGAAACTGAGAGCAGAACGCAACCCTGTCTACACGGCTCCTCCTCGATCCTGCCGGCGGCCGGAATCATGCCACAGGGTCCAGCTGCATAGCGTTCCCATCTACCCAGAAACACATGCAGATCTGCGCGAGAGCAAAATAGGCCCACATGTGGGGTTTAATAAAGAACCACCAGACAAAAGCCCCACAGACGCATTTGACCTCTCCCTTGGCCTCTGGGCCTTCCATGGAAATGTGAACTTTCCTTTGACACCCGCCGGACACCCTCTGGCTGTTAACAGCGGTCCTATAGAGAGTGGGCCGTGCCCTTTGGCCGCGTCAGGGGCAGAGGGCCCAGGGCTCCCAACTGCTGACATTCACACCACAATCTCCTCTTATTTCTGTGTCCCACCCTATGTGCAGTTTAGCTCCAGGCCCTTGAGGGTAGAAACATAAATTCAGTGGGAGAGTCCCCTGCCTGGAGCAGTGACCTTCATTGCCCATGCCTGGGACATTTTCCCAAGAAATGCAAGAGAAAGCGGCCTTCTCAGAGAGGCACGCGGTCCCACAGAAATGCACAGCAGCGGAGGGGGCCTGGGCACAGGTCTCCCCGGGCTTGTACTGGACTCACATCTGGCTGGCGGTGATGGAGCATTCCTGTGGTGCCCTGTATGGCTTTCCCTTCATTCAAGCACTTGCTGAGCCTGAGCATTAGAAACCTGGGGACGGGTATGAAAAAAAAAAAAAAAACAGTCTTCGCCCTGAACAGCTATCAGGCAAACTCGTTTAGGTGAGGGTGCGATCAGACCACAACTGAGGGGTTCAGGGGAGGGAGAGACACTTTCCAACTACTTCGGCAATGTTGCAGGAGGTGAAGTGTGAAGCAGACCCTATGAAGTGAATAAGATTTCCATTTTAATAGTCAAGAGACTGGTGGGCGTGGGATGCAAGGAGAGCAGAGCAGAATTCCCAGTGGAGGGACTGTCTGAACAAAGTAATGCAAATGGGATTTTATAAAATCCTCTGCAAGTATAATGAGTAAAACCACCAGTGGTTGGGGACCTCCATGAACGCAAGCGGTACTGCCGAACCTCAGCAATGACCATGGCCTGTTTTATCTTCTGGCTGCCACTCACCGGTCTTTCAGACGGCTGGTGATCTTCTCTGTCAAGAAAGATAAAAGCGCAGGGATCACGGTAGTCCAATATTGCTTGGTAATACAAGCAGCAGATGAAGCGAGCCTGAAAGGAGAATTTGAGGACTGGGTCAAAATGATGTGCAGCATAGTTCCACTTAACCCGTACGGAAGAGCCTGTTTGTTAACCTCCTGAATCCAGCTCTTTCCAGTCTCATGTTGGATCAACTATCTCACCAGCTTCTTGGTAAACAATGGGCGATCCATATGGTTTGGTTTTTATGAACCTTGGCACTATTAACATGTTGAGCTCAGTAATTCTTTTTTTTGTAGGGGCCTGTCCTGTGCATTGCGGGATGTCTAGCAGAGTCCCAGGCCTCTACCCACTAGCTGTCAGTAGCATTCAGACTCCTAGTTGTGACAACCAAAATTGTCTCCAGATATTTCCAAATGGCCTGGGAGTCACCCCCAGTTGAGAACAACTATAGTACATGAAGAAACCAAAATCATCCTAAAAGCTTACATTTAGTGGGTATGTATTACATGTAAGGTTATTAAAAATTACGTATGTTCATACATTCTCCCATTTAATCCTCACAAGATCCTAGTGAAGTATATGTATAACGAGTAGTCACGTTTGACAGATGAAGAAACTAGGGGTGAGAAGGGTATATCAACATACTCAGACTGACCCTCCTCATGAACAGCCAATTCAGGATCTGACCCAAGCCCTCCAACAATGGCACCCTCCCGCTTGTCACCAAGCTGTGTTATCCAATGCCCTAGAGGCCCCAGGACTCTCTTGCCCGATTGGGAAACCAAACAATTTGTTGGCACCACCAAGACAGAAGCCCCTACCAGCAGTCCCAACTCACTTGGTGGGAATCAGACACCGCAGTCCCCCAGGATGGCACACACGTTGCCCAACATAGCTCTGAGAGCCATTCGGCTGCCCTGCCATTTTCTGAGGACCAGGTGGCTTGCCTGTAGCCCATGTTGACAATATCCTTTCCGAAACAACATCATGTTGACTGCTTCTTGGTGGAGCACCAGTCACCTTATGGCTTCAACACAGAGGAGGGGGAAATGTACCCAGAAGGGATAAACATTTTCCCTTTCAAGTGCATGGCATGAAGGTTGGGTACACAGTTGCAATGGCCATTATGCCTGCCTCTCCAACATCCGTTCTTCCTCCCTTAGTAACTACACCGATTGTTATTCAGGTATCCACACCATCCCTCATGCAGCCTCGATTTTAGACACTACGTAGGTGAATAGTTCATAAACATTCACCAACAAATCTGAGTTCAGATCCTAGTTCCACCGAGTACTGGATGTACAACCTTGTCCAAATTAGTGAACTGTTTGAGCCTCAGTTTCTTCACCTATATAACAGTATAAAGAAAAAAACCACCATGCAGAATTCTCATACAGATTAGAAATAATATGTTCTGTAAAGTTTCTAGTACAAAATAAGTGCTTTTTTAGTGCCCTTATTCTTGTTGCTAGCCATTAATCCCTCTATAGGGAGTGGTTTGCAGGGTGGTTTCTTAGTGTTATTTGTAGTCAGTTGAGAGCAAATGGAATGCAGAGATGAGTGTCTGATGGCAGAAGAGGCTGGGGAAAGATGCCAAGCACAAGTGCCCAGGGCCTGGACTCCAGGGTGGCGAGTGTCAAAACTTAGGGGGTGAGCATTTTGCAACATTTACAAGTACTGAATCATTATGTTGTATACCTGAAACAAATATAATGTTATATGGCAATTATATCTCAATTTTAAAAACTTTAGAGGTGCTAAGAGGTGCCTGGAAGTTTGCTGCTTCGGCATTTCTGAACACAGGGTGCCATGATCGTAACAGAGATACCAACCGCCAGAGAAACACTCTGGGGGGTGGGCAGGATTTTTAGTGTCCCCCAGGTCATATTGTGCATACTCCACTGACAGAACATCCTGGAACCCTGCTCCAGAATGCTTAGCACCCACAAGCCCACAGTAGAATGATGCTTAGCTATCTGACATGCCCAAATGCTTCCTATTTCAATTCTAGTTCATTAATTTGGCTCCCAGTGAATGAACTTTGGTGGGTTGGTCTTCAGTGGGTTGTGAGCCAAGACCAGTGCAAAATGGTCTCTGAATTGAATCTCCCATTGCTTTATGCCAATTTCTGAAATACAGATTTACTTATTTCCTACCAATCTATATCCGTCAGAAACCCAAATGATAAAACTGATTTCTGGGTATTTCCTTCTTAAAGACTGCAGGAAATATTGTGTATGGTTGTCCAAATCATACAGATAACAATGTGTACCACTTTGTGGGCACCTGTTATATGGATCTGAATTCTTAGATTGCCCTCGCAAAGTTCTTATCCCTATCATGCATCCGAGGAAGGAACAGAAGCTCAGAGAAGTTAAGTGAGTTGCCCAAGGTCCTTCACTCAGTAAGTGTCTAGGCCAGGATTCAAAGCTAGGACTGTCTGACTTTTTTTCTATGATTCTAAGCTACCTTTCTCTTCTATTACCCCTACTCCTTTGATGTGTGTGTGTGTGTGTGTGTGTGTGTGTGTGTTTGGGGGGGATATCCTCTGAGCCCAGAAAAGCTGGCAGAATCCTCTTTTACTTTACATACTGCTTATGGAGCCAATTAGTGATGAAATGTTAAAAGTCAAGAGTCTGGGAGTAGACATTCAGAAAGGAGAGCCACAGGAAGAAAGGAAGGAAGAAGGGCAAGAAAGGAAGGAGGGAGAGAGCAAGGAAAAGAGGGAAGGAGGAAAGAAGAATGGAGGAGGAAGGAAAGGAAGGAAGGAAGCTGCTTTCTCCTGCCTTGGTCATAGCGACTCAGAGGGATATTTCCAGCTGGTTTGTCAGTGAAGGGGGCAGAGACCATGACGGCTGGTGGAGCTCATCACTATCACTCATAAACCATATGTCCTCTGAAGAGGGGTGTTGACAGCACCATTTTCACCTCAGAGGAGGGGCATTTCCTGCTCTCATGGAAGAGCACATGTGAGGGATATTTAATAAAGAATGCATTACAGACTCGTTGAAGAAGCTGCATGCCCCCCAAGAAGACTTACTCCAAAGGGCTGTGGGGAAAATGAGACCAAGATGTAGTCTCAGACGCTCACAGGAGGCTGCCAGAAAGGTCCTGGAGTCACCAGTTCTGAGCCACCCTCTGTGTACCCAAAGCTCTGCATCACAAAGGCTCTATTTAGAAAGTAGAGAGGTTTTACAATTGACACATTTCTGTAAACACAGAGAATTAATTCCAATTTTACAGCTCAGTTACTCCCTGTAACACACAGTCCATAAAGCATTTACAATGTTGTTCGAAATCTATTACTATTTACATTTCGTTCCCTCCATGCAGGTAGGATGGATCTAGGAACTTGGCCAGAGTCCTAAGGAAACAGCTAGGATTAAATAGAAACCACAAAATGTACAGCAATAACAAGAACCCCAAATGGGACATGCAAAGAACAGGGAACCCCAGATGAAGTGGATCCTGATCACCCGGGGCACGCTCAGGGAGACAGGAGGGCTTGGGAGGCTTCCTTAGGAGACTAGTTGGATATTCAGCCCTACCTCACAGCCTACATTATATGTGAATTTATTCTTTCAGCACCCCATCAAAAACATCCCCTTTTGGTTTTTTTGGGGGGGTGTTTTTGTTTAAGTAATCTCTATACACAATGTGGGGCTTCACCCCAAGATCAAGAGTCACATGCTCTACTAACTGAGCCAGACAGGCTCCCCCAAGAACACCTCCTTTTGGTACTCAGAGATGGATGTCAATGTCCATTGCCTCATGTCATGCAAATTTCTCCAGCAGTATTCTGCCCCCAACACTGCCCTAGGTCAGTGCCCTGGGTCCTGCTGACGTGGAGACTATACCCATCATGGTTTCACAGCTCAGCCTCCCGACCCCTTGTTACAGGCTGCCGTCAGGGAACCAGAGAGGTCCCTTGCCTGGCCCTAGAGTGAGTTCAGTTTTCCCAAAGGTAGACTCAGGTTTGGTAAGACCTCAGGGTCCTATCATTTCTGTCCCTTTAAAATAAAAACAATGCAAAATCACAAATACAAAATCAGGTACAGGGCCTTAAAAGAATCCCAAGTCCACATGCTTAAACCCACCTTTTCAGTAGACCCACTTCTGCCCCTCCCCAAGCTTTGACCACCCAAGATCTTTGATGGCTCCTGTCTGGTAGTAGGAAGCAAGGCCTGACCTCATTTCCCTGGCACACAGAGATGCCTAATGGTTGGTTTTCAAGCTCAGGGTAGAAATTAGAAAGATCAGAGTAAGAAGTAAAAAGAAGCCCAGCAAAGCTGAGGACTATTAATAGATTGAAGCACTGGGTTAATCAATTAAAGTAATCATTTTAAAATATCATTTTAGAAACTTATACAGAATACTTACTGGTTTATTCTTTTTTTAAGATTCTACTTATTTATTTGAGATAGAGAGAGCAAGCAAGAGAGAGCACAAGCAGGGGGAGGGTCAGAGGCAGAGGGAGAAGCAGACCCTGTTGAGCAGGGAGCCTGACGTGGGGTTTGATCCCAGGACCCTGGAATCATGACCCAAGCTAAAGGCAGACGCTTAACCGACTGAGCCACCCAGGTGCCCCAGTATTTACTGGCTTAAATAACCTTATGAGATGTGTACCAGCATACAACATTTTACATTTATACATTTTTGTTGTTACTGCTGTTATTCTTCAATTCCACAAATCCTGGGAGAAACTGATCACCCATTGCCTCGGGACCCAACACCCCGGATATTGAGCTGTTACTGAGCTATATACCAAATAACGTACTAAAATCTGCCTTTTGCCCTGATAGCTGGCCTGGCTGCCAATAGGGCAAGTCTAAGGCAAGAAGCACAGCTCATCTCCTGCTTAGATTTGATCCCTTGGCTACTGAAGCTGCTGTGATACGAACAGAAGAAGGAAACATTTCAAGATCCACAGTGAATTGCACCAATGAACCAAGTAGCCAGACCCAGCAAGGACATATAGCCCCTGCCATTATAAGGGTTGAAATCTATGGTTGCAAAAGTATAGTGGCACTTTAGACCAGAGTAAATCACACAACAGGAGTTTCAGCCCAGGTCCGTGAATAACCCTCACGTGAGCTCAGCATCTTCAGGCCAGGTGGGGGTACATCAGGCTCTGCTGGAAGGACCCCAACACAGCAGTAAGAACATGTCCTCTGGATGCCACGGCCTTTGTTATTGGAAACCCCAGGCCGGAGAGGGAAATGAAACAGCTAATTAGGGACAGAGCATCATGTTAGAAAACCAAGTATGACTCTGGGAGCAGTAGAGAAAGTTTCTGATGGGGAGGAGACTCAGGCCGGTAGAGTCTGAGGGCAGAAGCACCCAAGGGAAGGAAGGGACCAGGGACCAAGAGAGGGCCTGCCAACCGCCCTTGGCTCCAAGTCCTGAGGAATCAGTATCTCTTCAGTGGCCAGAAACAGTTCTCCAAGGGCTAGTGCTGGGCTGCCATCTGGCTTCAAGCAGGCCAGGAGAGCCGACGAGCCTGGACCCCTACTTCTGACTCCTGTTGTCAGGAAGGGAATGGAAGTATTCTAAAGAGATCCCGGTTCCTATCAAATCTTTTCACTTTGGAAGCTTCTTTCTGGCATTTCCTGGTTGTGTTTGGGTTCTCTCACCAGATTGGAAGGTCCCTGGGAGAACATGCCTTATCTAAATAATAGTTTCCTCTCGTGGAGCTCTTACTGTGTGCTAGGAATTGCTCCAGGCATTTGATCTTCAATTGTCTCACTTCATTCTCCCAAAGCCATGTTACACCTCAGGAACTCGAGGCTCAGACCAGACTTTATTTGCCTAGGAAAACACAGCTAATTTAGTGGTATAATTAGTACTCAAGTCCAGGATATCTGATTCTAAAGCCATTTATTAAATGTTTGCCAAATTCATTGAGCTAGTTCCTACTGGATATGAAGATGTGAATACAGTCAGCTCCCATTTGCAATGATTAAAAATAATCCTAAAACAATTCATCCAAAATTCATTACCATTTGACCCCAGAATATACTTTTGTCCATATAGTTGAGCCGTATGTTTGAACATGAGTATGTTTGCTACTCCAGGAATTTACAACTCTAAACAAAATGATAAAGACCCTCAATAAGGGAGCTCAAAATGATGAGTTTTCCAACTCTGATTTTCCTTCTAGAAGTTCTCCCTACACAGACATCCGTTCTGAGCCTGCTTTTCCTATCCACCCTAATCCTCTCCACTTTTAATTTCCAGTTCCAAGCTCCCTTGAGCTTCCGCATTCACATATTCAACTGCTTCTTTGACATCTCCACTTAGATGGCTAGCAGGCAACTCAGACATCCTCCACAGCAGAACCCTGTGTCCCACCACCTTGCCCACCTGTCCTCCCAGGCTTCACTGTCTTCACCATCTCAGGACGGGACATCACCTCCCACCCAACTTCTCAGATCAAAAACTTAGCAGTCATCCCTGATTGCTCCCCCACAGCCCACCCATTGCTGATTCTTGCTGGTTCCTCCTCCAACATCCCTCCTGGATCTCATCTAAGCTGTCATCAGCTTTGTGGGTTCACAGAGGAAGCCTCAGTCCTCTCATCTACAAAATGGGTAGCCCAGATAATTTACTTTCTTAATTTCTATTTTGGTCATCAAATTGTTAAGAAAAATGTTAATGTTTTTCAGGGATAGCCCTGCTCAGAAGAGGGGGATTGTCTTTTCCAGGTCTGTGATTCTGATAGAAGATGTAAGATGCCATACATTCCATTACCAAAATATTTCCTGGTCTATCCACCAATTCATATGACAAAATTCTTCTCTTGGGAAAATCATTTACCCATTTTAGGTGAGGGTTGGCTTTTGGTTTTCCTTTCTGATCCCCGCTGTTTAAAAAAATAGCAAAACTTGAAGAAGATGATATAGGTATTTCATCTTTATATAAAAACAAAAGTTAAAGGTTAACTTACTCAACAAGAATGTATTTTTTAATGACAAAGATGGTCTTAAAGTAAACTGGGCAATCATGAACTCCCTTAGCAGCATTAAATAAATTCCTCTTCTGTGAAGTATCAGGAACGGTTTATTTCCCCATGCCCTCAAAGGCAATCTGGATTTTCAGTTAGCCATCACACAGGTAGACTGAAAGAGGAGCTGTAGTTGCTGGTAGATTAATTAGAATTTTTTTTTTTCAAATATTTTTAACACACTCTTCCAGTTACGCAACCAACCTTAAAAAGTAGATCTTAAAATCTTGGAGTCTATAATACTTCGGGTCAGTTTATATAAGAGAGAGAGAGTGTGTGTGAGTGTGTGTATGTGTGTGTTTAATCTCGCCCAGGATTCCTTCGCGATCTGTGCTGGTCTGTGTGAACTGACGGGCCCCAAGCAATAGTGCAGAAATAGCACTGCTCCAAGGCCGCGCTCTCTCATAGACATTCCTGGGAAACGTAATCTTGTGGTTTCCAATCTCATTTCTCTTAGGATACAGATATGAGTGAATTTTACTTTGAAAAGAACACATGCACTTTGGTTTGCATTAAGATTAATTTGAGACATATTAAGAAAATAGAGCCATTTGGGACCAATATTTACTAAATCTAAATCTCCATGATACTGCATCAGACTTAATTAGTGCTTACTTTCTAACTTAATTGTGACAGGCTTCCTTCTGTTTACATTTCTGCGATTAAACAAGCCATCACCTCCCCAGTGATCCCTCTTGAAGAAGAAACGCAGCTGGCTTGAAAGTTAGCTTTGGTCCCTAGTCCCTCCTTCCTCACCTTTTTTTCCTTATAGACTAAACAAACAAACAAAAATACATAGTCTGCTCCCCACCCAGCTGTTAGGGAGATATAAACTCGTATTGACAACCAAATGAAACATATAAATGACAGTCTATTTCATTCAAAATTTACAGGAGTGTACTGGGGTCATAGAATGACTGATAATTTAATTTTACCGCATTAGTAATTGAGAGCCCCTCCTGGTTGTTTTTCCGTCAGTTACATGAGAAGCTAGCGATTAATGATTTAAACTTTAAAACCAGCCGTATTGATTAATTCACATGCCGTGACTTTCCATTTGAAATTAGAAATCCTATAGAAAAAATAGATCTCTTGCTGAGATCCTGGGCCCACCATTTGATATGTTTCTAAAACAGCATCTTCTTAGATTAGGTGGTGGGTGATGGATTAAGGCTCCATTTAATTTCCTGGATTACGAAGAGGCCTAATTCTAACCAAATAGAGAATGTAACTTCCGATCTCAGTGTGTGTTCAGGATGAAGATAATTCCCTAAAAAGAAAGCAGTTTGAAACAACTCTGAGTTGTGGCTAATAGAGCAGGATGCAGCCGTGGGCAGACACAGCCAGAGAAGAGAAATAAGGTGGTCTGAAATCATGAGCACAAATTAATGCCCTGTGGTTTGGTGGCTTTTGAAAGCTGACTTTGGGTTTATGTGACTCGTGACCAAGGATGGAAGAAGGAGCTGCCTAAATCACGCACAGAAGGTAATGAAGACAGGGGTGACTTTGTTTCCAAACAATGTGTTCCAGCAACACGGGACTTTCACTTCTGTGCTCACTGGTGGACAACGGCTCTTAGTTGGCTAGGCCACGCTCATGAGTACCAGCTGCTCTAATGGTACACCTCAACTACATTTGGACAGTATACCTTTCATCTCCCCTTGCTTGGAACAATGATTAATTTGTCATTGATTTGGAGCATGTTGTTTTTTTGTTGGCTTATTGAGAGACATTATCCTGTACGCTTTTGGCTTGTGAAATTCCTGCACTGAAACTGTGTTAAATAAATTATTGGCAAGGACAATCTTAGTCCCTGAGCATGAATTTGCCCCCAAACAATACAATCATACTGATGAAAAGAGACCATATCCTAAGTACCTATTATTTTTTAATCGCTTGAGTAGTGCCCCTTTGATGCCTCTTATTTAAACGTCTTAAAGCACAGAAGCTCTCATTGCCCCAGCAGAGGAAGGTAACAGAAACTTTTTTTTTTTTTTCAGCATGACAGAGGCTGTCCATCCATACAGATGTTATGCAGCAGCTCATGTTATTAGAGCTTCTCTGAGGTTAGAGGGCCCAAATAAAAACCTACTTTTGGGAAAAGACACCATGGGAGTTCACAGGCAGGAAAGGGGGAGTCAGTTGAGATTCTAGAATCCATACAAGAGCCTGAGCTGTCAAAGGCGGACGGTAGGCGTAGAGTGGGAACACTTGATCTGAAGGCCCAAACGAAAACCCTCCCCACCACACCCCACCTCCCACCCCCCAGAGATGTTGAGCTTCTCGGGAACAACTAAACATTGACTATAAAGAGTTCTAACTTTGGGAGCCTAAGTTGTGACCCCTTTGGCCAAGTAAACCCTAAGGAATGTTGTTCTACTTCAAGAATCACTTTGACCCTGCACAGGCATTTGTACTTTCTTGTTTGTTACACATCCCAGCAAAGAGTTGCTTCATTTACCTTTCAAAGGGTTGGAGAGAGGACTCTGAGGGCCTGGACCTGCCCCCCACCTCCTGGGCCTCAGTCAAACTGGTTTCTCTGGCACACAGCAAACTATTCCTCCTCGTAATGGCCAGTTCATTTAATGTGGTCACAAGCAGCAGTCTCTTCTCTGTGCGGGCTCTCTCAATGCATGACCATTCCCGCCGGGTGATGTGAATATTGTGGTTCACTCTACTTGTTTGTGCCCTATAGTATTTGAAACAAATGATGTAAATTTGAGAAATCTACCTAATCATAATGTTGCGTTCCTAGAATCTGTAAGTCTTTGAAGTCAATAGCAGCCTTGTCTGTGTGTTGGTGTGTATTTTCCAGGAGACCCGTGGCAGTTTCCAAATGTCACCACTTTGCATTTTAATCTCCCACCCTGGAAACTCCTTGGCTAGGTGCTGGGTGAGTGTTAACATGAAGCGAAAGCTGATAAATTTGATACAAGGGCCCTTCACTCCTTTCTTCCTCCTCCCCCACAACACACCTAGAGTCCGTGCACGTGCGCGCGCGCACCCCCCCACCCCAGAGAATGGAGAGCCCTGTGCTAAAGATGGACGGCAGATAGAATGGTTCTCCCAGGTTTTCATATGAAGCCCCTGTTGCCTTCATTTGGTGGGGCAAGAAACTCGAACTCACAGGACATCTTTGACTAACACAGTCAATAGCAGAGTGAAAAGCCACCAAAATGACATTTTGCACTTAAAGCTGTCAACCAAAGCTTAATCTTCCCTTTGTTTTTTAATAACTATTCCTCACTGAGGACTTGCTAAGTACCGTGCTTTGTACTAAGCACTACACTTAGTGCTGTTCATGCATTAAATGCCCCCAAAGAGACAGAGATAGCGAGAGAGGGAACACAAGCAGGGGGAGTGGGAGAGGGAGAAGCAGGCTTCCCACTGAGCAGGGAGCCCGATGCGGGGCTTGATCCCAGGGCCCTGGGATCATGACCTGAGCTGAAGGCAGACACTTAGACGACTGAGCCACCCAGGGGTCCCTAATTTGAACCTTCTGATTTCATCTCTGCCTTTCTTGTCTATAGAGTTCCACCAGGATTATTGAGAGGTTCAAACAAGAGAACGTGTGGAAAACCATTGCAACCTGAGGTGTGCTTCAGATGACATGAATATGGTGGAAGCCCACTGCCCCGTGGTACTGGGTGCATCCCGCTTTCTCTTTGTTTGAACTGTGACAAAGGCAATGCATAAAGGCCTGTGTTAACAGGTTCTGGAGCCTTGTGTTTGGATTTCACATTAAAGGGAAGAGTCCCGGGTGCCTGGATGGCTCAGTTGGTTGAGCAACTACCTTCGGCTCAGGTCATGATCCTGGAGTTCCAGGATCGAGTCCCTCATCAGGCTCCCTGCTCAGCGGGGAGTCTGCTTCTCCCTCTGACCCTCCCCCCTCTCATGTGCTCTCTCTCTCTCATTCTCTCTCTCTCAAATAAATAAATAAATAAAATCTTTAGAAATAAATAAATAAAGGGAAGAGTCCCAAAGGATATGAATCTGAAGTCAAGCTGTGCTTGCTACGGAGTACAGTTTTTGCATCTGTGCATCGTGCTGCCCAGAGCAACGTCTGCAAGGAAGGCACTGTACCTTTCCAGGAATGAGAAGAAATGAAAAGACTCTCAGTGCCTAACTTTATAGAGCGATAATTCCTTCTGAACAGAGCTCACACCGCACTGTTTACGTCTTTGAAGAGAGTGATGACGTGTGCCAGAATGTCAGCACAACCAGAGCTATCCTTGCCATTGTAAGAATATATCAACATAGAATCAGCATCAACATGTGATTTATGATTTGTGAGTTTTGCCCTTCAGCCAATAGGTTCTCACAACCTCCACAGAACTTAACCCCTATTCTATAAATAATTTTGAGTGAATATAGTCGCAAAGTTTACTATTCTAAATACTAATGAAAAATATTTCCAGATTCAGTTTTGGTTGGGTATTACCCGTCGTTCCTCCAACCTGTAATCTAAGAACCAGGGGCCCTCGTGGAGTTAAGTCTCCCACCTTTTCTTGTTAGAGCTGGCTGCACCTTCAGTAACCACCTCCTGCGAGGGATCTGATGGAGAGTGCTAAACCGGGTCGTCGTAGATATAAGGCAACAGAAAATTCAGGTAATAAGCCAAATAATTAAAGGTGAAAAATCCAACCTTTTCGTTCATCAGAATGCTTTCAGAATTCCCCTTAACCTTTTTTATTACATTGTTTTGTTCTGAAGTGTTTGTATGAAGACATTTAAGGAAGGTAATAAAAGGGTAGGGGAGAAAAAGACATTCTGAATGTAAAATGCAGAATATATCTGTATGTATCTGAATCTAGGCAGAAAGAACAATTTGAGATGAAATTTATGTTTGGGAAAATTGGAAGCCTATTTTTGGGATACATGCAATCAGAGGCATAAATGCTACCAGACTATAATTGAAAATCCATCATTTGTACTTTGTATATATGGCAAAGGGATTTTTTTTTTTTCCTAAAACTTGAGCCTGAGCTCCCAAATGGGGTTTGGGACAGTAAACCTCTGTATCTGTAGCTCAAGATGTCCCTGCAGCCTGGGCCAGAGGCTTAACTCTGGGGTGACCCAGTAAGACTTGCTGTTCGAGGTGCCCCCACCATGAACTCTGACCCCCATCAGCTGTCTTGACATTCTCAGCAAATCGTTACAAAGAAACACACGAGAGAGGTTGAATAGACACTCAACCAGTCCTAGCCACACATGCACTATTGACCCAATCTTATCTTTATTATAGAAAGTGCCTTTTAGGATACCACTTGGACTTGCTACCTTGAGAAGTGAAAATAAATAAGCTGTAACCAGTATAGAATCATCATTTTGACATACTGTTTAACCTACAGCTCTATGTTACGTCAGAGAAGGAAATTTTAACCTTTCGGAAGGTTAAAATTTTGGCAACACAAGAGGTGAGGTGATGTTTTCGGGACAATGTAATAGTAGACGGGTTTGGATGCTTTGGGCAGCAAATACTGCAAACACCAACCCAAACTGACTTAAACAATAAGGACATTTGTTATTTCCAATAACAGGAACTCCAAAGGCAGGTGGGCTCCAGATGGGATGTGTCAGGGCTCTTTTGCAGGTCTCCCTGACTCTCTTCGTCTTGCCCAAACCCTGCATCAGTTTTGCCCTTGTCTGAGAGCAAGATGGATGCCACTTTGCAAGATGACAACATCCAGAGGAAGAAGAACCTGTCTCTTCTTACTTTTCCTTCTTGGGAGCGAGGAAATGTTTCCCCAAATCCCCTCGGCAGACTTCCCACCTTTCATCAGACAGAACTGGATTACATGCCTATTTCTAGGGGACTCCTGTGATTGGTTTAAACCGAATTTGCCTATGGAGCCCATCCCCTGAATAGCGCTGGGGAGAGAGAAATAACTGAGCAAAGTCACATCAGGAAGGAGAGAAGGAGGGACAAATCTTGAGTCTGCTATAGAAACCTTGGCCTTCACTGAGCCCGAGTGCATTACCACAGGCTTTTTCCTCTCAAGACCACATTACTCACAGTTTACTCTGCAGAGTTTCCTATCAGATTTTTGTGTGAAGCATCATTTTTCTCTGACCTCGTGCTGCAATCTTGTTTCTTTTTTCCTTAACAGAGACCACAATGGAAATCCTACTATAAAAACACTTGAGTGCCATCAAAGGATCAGACCATATAAGGTGCTAGGGACCTTTTTTATTTTAAATAAGAAACAAAACTATTTATACTTTTACAAGGAGTCTGCCCTATTTTAGTAAATATTTGGCAAAGCTTCTTGATTAAAAGAGCAAACTGACCCTTGTCTGCAGGGTTGTTTTGCCATAACTGAAATCGTTCATTAATTTTCTGAAAATAGAAGCAGCAAGTGTGTGTTCTTTTGCACTGTGACTAAAGCAGTGCTTGTGATTTGTTTTAAGCTGCATTTACTCAGCATAATTGGTCAGGTGTCTTTTAAACCTTGGTCCTAATCAGACCCCATTCTGAGTCACAATCACCAAATGGTACTATTGGGAAATAATCTCGTGTGGATAAAGCAAAGATGCATTAATCTGGCCCTGGACAGTGTGGCGTGTTTGACAGTGCATTTCAAACTGGATTTCAGAGGGCCTGGGTTTGCTAACAAACCCCAACTGTTTTGAGAAATAGCGATTCCCTAGGTTATTAAACAGTGCACATTCTGAGAGAAGCCTGTTGAGTACCATATGTTCCCGATTCATTGGCAGTTAACTCAGTCTGTGGTGTGGGGTTTGTAGGAAATACTCCAGACCCAACCACCTTCCCTTCTTTAAAGGTATCCTCTTGCCAGCTCAGTTTGGAAGGGTGTGATGCAGCTGCAAGGAGGGTTTTTAAGTCACTCTCAGAAATTTTTGTAGGACAGCTGTATTGGAAATTATCCCAAGATGCCACACGGCAGATCGGGCTGAGGCTGGCCAGCAGGCTGGGTGCCGGATGGGGAGACGCAGGGCTTCGCTGCTAGGGCCCCGTTTACGTGTCCTCCTCTGGCTCCTTGCGGCTCCGCAGTCACTGCTGGGCAGTCCAACACCCAACCTTCAGGTGGGTAACTCAAACAAGGTCTGGAATACACTAGCTGTTTCTGGTCCTCCACCACCTCACTCGCTGAAAAAGGAGAAAAATAAAAGTCCCACCTCATAAGTCTAGTGAGATTAACAACTCACTAAGAGCAGTGCTTGGCAGGAGGTGAGAGCTCAACAAAAGTATCCTGTGAACAGTGATTCTTTCTTGATTGTTGCCAGGATGCATAGAGATACAGCAAAAAGAACTCCAAGCTAGTAGAAGGTAGGAAATTTCTAGTTGCAGCTATGTGACCTTAGATTAGTCACTCGCCTCAAATCCCCGGTTTCCTTTGCTTTCCTCAGATGAGGATTTTATGCAGGTGACAGGGCTTTATTAGCCATAAAACTCTGTAACAAATGGTCATGTGCATGCAGATCGCCTGGGGATCTTGTTAAAATACAGTCCGTTTCCATAGATCGGGCATGGGGCCTGAGATCCAGCATTTCTAACAAGCTCGCAGGTGACACAGATGCTGCTGGTCTTGGGACCCCACCGCCAACCCCCACCTCCCACCTTTCTGATCGGCTCTATAATGAAGGGCAGCATTCTGGTTATCAGGCCGACAGCAAACCTCCAAGATCTTCAAATTGTCCCGCTGCGGCACCCAGAAGGCAGCGCAGATAAGTGACACATGGCTCCTAAAGATTCTGCAGGAAGCGTATCTCTCTTGGTACCTAGTTTCAAAGACTTCTTACCTGTTTGTCAACTTTTGCCTTCAGTCCCAGAGCAATCTTACACTTTGCTCGGTGTCCTCTCCCTGGTCTGGTGCTATGACGTCAGCATTCTCAAGCCTCTCGCTGAACAGCTGGTTCCGGTTCCCTGGCAATGAGCACCTTCAGGTTACGACGGGGCCAGGTACCAGAGGTTGCTGTTGGGAGGAAGGTGCGATACCAGGGGGTGGGTGGATACTAAATTAGATTCTCAGCCTGCGAGCCCAATTCTGTTTAAGTTGCTGGCCACCTTATGAGCTTTGGTATGGATGGGACACAAGAGAAAGTCAAGGCAACAGCAAAATCCAGCACAGGAAGCCCAGAAAACTGTGAATAACAAGAAAGAGCCTTGAAAGTCAAGTATGTTTGGGTTTTAAGAAAACTGCAGAAATTTTTAACAGGCCAACACAGCTGAGAGGCCTTAATTAAAAGTGGGCCAGTGATAAGGTGTCTGGAACTTTACTTTGGGTGCCTCTGGGGGGTCAGGAAGGTTCGAGAGTTTGGCATTTGAGAATGATTTCTTTACCCAGGAGATGGGTCCCAGAGATGCCCACAGGGAGTGTGACTTCAGGGTTTACTATTGGCTGCCAGGTTCCCCCTTTCTTCAGGTAGTCTAGTGGTGGCAAAATGTATGAAAAGAGGACGTTTGGGCAGGGAAATGAGAACTGAGGAACAAAGGAGACCACCAGGTAACTCCTGCTGTCTCTTTCAAGGCTCAGCTCAACTGACACTGGCCTGGGCCAGTTCCCTGGGGGCGGAGGCTGTGCCCTCTCAGGATCCCCAGCTCCCACCCCAGGCCTGGGCCCAGTAAACACGTGGTTGGTTACATGTTTCTGGAATGAGAATGAAGGACAGAGAAGAGACAGGGGAAGAAGGAAGAGGAAACCCAGGAGGAAAGAAAAGGGAGAGATGGAGCAAAGCTTTGGGAAGCCAGCCTTTCATGGTTCCAAGAACATTTTCCAAAATCCTTCCAGCCCAGGTCCTATTAAATGGCTCTGCTTTCCAGTGTAGCTTGATTGCACGTGGGTAGTAAAACTCAACGATGTCTGAGTCTGACTAAAACGTCACCCTCTCCCAGGCACAGGAAGGAAGAGCTGGCTAACTTCTATCCTGCTGTTGATTGCCTTTGGGTCCAAGGCCGGGCGCCAGAGGAAGCAGGCAGGGCGCATGCCAGAGCAGACGTGGTCCCCCACCCTCAGACCAGAGGGCCTGGCTCCTCAGCGGGCCACCTCCACGGAAGGGAATGGAAGCCACATGGCCAGGAGGCTAGCTGACGCAGCATTCCCCAAACCTACAACAAGGAGATTGTGTTATTTCAGCCATGCTTGGTTGGATGGCAAATATGTGAGCAGCTTTATGAGGATCCGGGACGTTGCAGAGTCTTCGGGTTCACAGCGGAGCTGCCCCATGAGAGTTATTTGCTACCCCCGTTCCCCCCCCCCACGTGGTTTGCAAAGGTGTCGTCTGTGCAAGTGTTCCAATCCACACCCCCAGCACCTCCAGGTGTGCTCCAAGGGGGTGCTGAGATAAGGAAAAACTCACTTAAGGCCACATTTCTAGAAATGCTGCGGATGCCTCTGGCCCCAAGCTTCTTGTTGCAATGACACAAAACACTTGCGCTAGTTTTCCTGGCCCTCAGGTCACGACCTGCAGAGAGAGGGCATTTCCATTCTCACTCACAGGTAGGACCAGAAAACCAAGTTTTAAATGTCACCATTCCAGCGGAAACCCAAGATGAGACTTTGGGTCCAAATTGTAACCTTTGGGCTGACGTCTCCGCTCTTGTAAAACTCAAATGTTGCTTGCAGTCTACTTCACGTCTCAGATTCCTGCATGAGTCTGTGGAGTGCCTTAAAACACTTCTGGGAGCGCCTGGGTGGTTCAGTCCCTTATGCGTGGACTCTTGATTTCAGCTCAGGTCGTGATCTCAGGGCTGTGGGATCCAGGCCGGAGTCCGGCTCCTTGCTCAGCTGGGAGTCTGATGGAGATTCTCTCTCTCCCTCTCCCTGTGCCCCTCCCCCATTCTATCTCCCTATCTAAAAACAACAACAAATTTCTGAACATAGACTGTGTGTGCGCGTGTGTGTGCGTGTGCGTGTGTGTGTGTGTGTGTGTGTGTGTGTGTGTGTGTGGTGAGGTTGTAAGGTGTCAGCACACTGAAGCGAAGTTTCCCAGAATTCACTGCCCGCTACGGTTCCGGTTCTGGGTGAGAGTTGGCAGACAAAAATGAGGCAGCCATTTCCATGCTCCCAAGGTTTGGGGAGGCACCAGGCACTCTGGCAGCTCACCTATGTTGTCAGGCCTATGTTGGGCTACTTTGTTGATGTGGGGCTCCCTCCTCTCAGGTCCTGGGCCAGGTACATGTGCAGCTCCAACAAAGGGCACCAGCTGCTTCTGCAGGTCACCCACATCCTCAAAGCTGGAGGCAGGGATACAAAAGTGGGTACTAGTTGTCCTCATGAGTTCCAACTTGTCCCTCACTGCATAACCTCTTTTCAGCCCCTGCTGACCTACGGTCACTTCAGTCCCAATGCCACATGCAGAGGCAACAGTCTTGGGAAGACTTCTCCACCAGGTCCCATGATTGCTTCAGTTCTAACCCACATTTTAAAAAAAATCTCATTATATATCATGCATAGTTGGCTTTTCTCATCAAACCCTGGCTGATAGAAAGTATACAGCCAGCTCAGGGGCACAAACTTGCAAGGATCATGTGAATGGATGACCGCTAATAATCTCCAACCCTAATTTTAGTCATTAGTCTGTTGTCCCCTCTCACTGGGGACTTTCATCGGGAGTGTTATTGACCAGCTGACCAAATTTTATTTCCTCTTTCCCCCTTCCCCACAGTGGTTGTCCACAGTGGTTCCCCTGCCCTGACTCCACTTCCTAGAGTTTCTTGCACCTCTGCAAAGCTCGGAGCCAGCTGATGCAAACTGCCACACCTCAAAATGTCCCGGCATTTCCTCCCACACTTGCTCCTTCACATCTCTGTCAGCAAGAAGGATTTCCCTTTAACTCTGCTGACCCCTCTTCCTGGGCCAACACCTTCCCCTCATTCCTGCTTTCTTCACCTTTCTCTCAGCTTTTCACATCTTTCTCTCCCTGTCCATGGAATCCTTCCCTCTGCCTTCAAACCTCTGCAGCTCACCTACTCTTTGTTAAAAGCACCTTTCTTTGACACTGCTGCCTCATTATCTCTCTGCCTTCAATCAAACTTCATGAAAGGAAACTATTGCCTTTATGTCCCCAGGACTCCTTTTCTTATTTGCCCCTTTCAAAACAAACTTTGATCCCCACTTTCTATCCCAGTGGTAGACTTGGATACGCATAGGAATCACCTGGGGTCCAGGACCCACTTCCAGATGTTTTGATGTAGTTTTCCTAGGGTGTGGCGTAAGCCAGGCGGAGCATCCTGCCCTCCCCACATTTGCAAATCCAATGCTGTTGAAGGGGGAAGGGAACAACTTTCTAAGCAGAAAGCAGAGACAAAGATGGCCATGTTTGCCTTCCTAAAAATTTTAAAGCTTTCAGGTAAATTATTTTGCTGTTTAATGAGCAAATTTTACATCTTAATACCCAAAGCTAGTGAGAACAAGTTTCTCATTCATTGCTAATGACTGGATAACTATGTATAATCTTCTTGAAAAACAATCTAGCAAACTATATCCAGACACATATAGATATACATACTATTTAATCCATTATTTCTACTTCTAAAAATATAAGCAAAAGTCCTTAAAATGCTCATTGTGGCAATATTTATAATAGTGAGAAATTAGAAGCAACCAAAAAGAGAATAATAAATGTATGGTGCATTTAGTGGTTGGGAATATTAATGTATAAATTAAAGGATAATTATGAAGGGAGATGATAGCATGGAAAAATGCCTATGATATAATGATAAATGGGGGATGAAAGAACAGGTAGTTATAATGTAGGGGGAAAGTTGGTAAAGACATTGTAGGAATCAAGTCTGGTTTAAACTAATATGTAGCTTTTCAAATGTCAATTTCACAAGTTAATAATTCTAACTATTGGAAATTTGGGCAAAGAAAATCATTCTTTAAAAAAACCACTCTTCCAGCCCTCCGTAAATTTTTAATTTTGCTATATTTGACGTTTTCAAATACATTTAAAAACAAAGTTAGCAAGCTGGTTTTATCCTGATCATTATGCGCACTCTAAGCTTGAATCTTGTAAACACGGCTCAACATGATCACATAATTCCATTTAACCTCATCCCTTTTTAGGGAAGCTGTTCTCATTTCTCCAGCTGTAAGATTTATGGGGGACATTTGACTTTGTGCACTCTTTTCAGTTTCATCAGCAACATGATTTCTCCAGTGAGTTATTTTTTTTCTTGCAGCAAAAGGAAGAAATATTCAGGCTTGCTGTAAAATGTTGATTCCAGAAAGTGATCCTGAGGGATATTATTCTAAGCTTTTCCTGAATTCCCTGGGATAATAATTGATGGTAATTGTGTTTTGGGGTCCCAGTCTGGCCCAGGGAAGGGGGTTTGGGGTAAAATAGAATAGTTAAAATGAAGCTATGAAACAATCATTTGATGATAGAAATACATCTGATAATGAAACAAAACACATAAGTGACAGTTGGGAAATATAAAGATGGCCTCTGAGGTTTTTAAAAATTCAAGATAGAGGAGAGGCTTATAGTATAATATGAATGGGACATCTCCAACTTCTGAAAGGCACACTGGAGGGTGTTTCTTCCACCTGGATTTTTGCCACCTGTGGTCACTATTTGCCACCCTCTCTCATAAGAACTGAGCTGAATGTGAGTCCTCTTGTAAGCTCTGTCTTGTTCCAGGTTAGTGTTTCATTTAGAGAAAATGAGGATGTTGAGCATTAAGAAGAGGGCAAGAAAAAAAGAAAAAGAAGAAGATAGCAGGAGAGGAAGGATGAAGGGGAGTAAGTCAGAAGGGGAGACGAACCATGAGAGACGATGGACTCTGAGAAACAAACTGAGGTTTCTGGAGGGGAGGGGGGTGGGGGGATGGGTTAGCCTGGGAATGGGTATTGAGGAGGGCACGTTCTGCATGGAGCACTGGGTGTTATGAACAAACAATGAATCATGGAACAGTAAAAAAAAAAAAAAGAAGAAGAAGAAGAGGGCCCAGATGGCATCACGGTGAAATCTGGCACCAGCTGTGTTGCTCGGGGCTTTATTCAGATCCAGGGGATACTGTATCCTGTTGGGACCACGTTTAGTTCTCTGAGGGAAAATCGAGAGACCTCCACCTTTCCCCACTCCCATCTCTGATTTCTGGTGAGGATGCTTTATAGACCCATCTCTGAGATAGGTTTAAACATGCTTTTATTAAGCGAACTGAGACTATCTTACCAGTTCTTGTTCAAAAAGTACAGATTTCTCTTTGTTTCTTCTTTTTTGGAAAAGTCCTAACCTGCCTGAAGCATGATTCCTTTCAAGCCTGCCATACTTTTCTTTGGAAGCCTCGGGGTGTGGTTAAAGGCACTATTCATTCCCCTTAGCCCAAAGTCCAATTTGAGTCAACAACATCCTGTTTAAAAAGCTCAAACTTTGTTTACTTATGTGACCTAAAGGTTTTCACCTGTTTTTTTTTTTTTTTTTGCCTCCGAAGACTCAAGGCTAGATGCATGAGGTTTGGACTGGAAGCAAAGTACTACACAGGATCGTAGTATCTTCTGACAGGACTGTACCTGTTTGTCATTGTACAATTTGGAACCTTTTGTATCAAGGACAGCGATGCATTTATATGACTTTCAGGAATAACACAGAGTTTGAGATCAATTAGTTAAAATGATATTCGGTACACCATTTTCCACTTCAAATTACAGAAGCATTTCTGTGAAATCCACAGTACACGATACATGCAGCTTCATGACATCCTCTGCATACAGATCTTTCCCATTGGGGGTGTTCTAGAGGCAGAGGGCAGTGGGTAGACTGCCAGAGTCATGGGGCTGAAGCCAATTTTCATGGTAAAGGGAAAGATACGTTGGCAGTATTAGAAGAGAAGGCAGTCAGCATTGACTTCTCTGTTCAACATTTGTTTACCACTCACATTTCCTGAGGAGCCACACTGGGCTGAAGGCCAACTTTGGTACTGTGTTTACATTTATAATACAGTGAAGGAACTGGCAGGAAACTCCCTGAGAAACATTAACAACGTGAGCCCAGTGACACAGAAAGAAACTGAGGCAGTGATCTGCAAATGTCTAATGTAGGACTTGAACTCGGAGCCCAGTTCAACTTACCTTTTTAGGAGGTAAGTGTGAACCTGGTTGTGTGGGTGGATGGCCACAGGGTCTCCTTAGAGCACAATTCTGAGAATCCAGACTGTGAAATCCTTCCTGGTTGTGCCAAAACCCATAAGTTTGGGAAGGTTGCTTTATTTCTCTATGCCTGTTTCATATGGTGGGGAGAGGATGAATTAGGGCATCATCAGAGGCTTAAGATAATAAAAGTCTCCCATAACCTTTTAAAGAGATCAAATAAAAAATACATAGAGAAAAGCAAAGTTGGTGATTTAGGCTTCACTTAAAAAATATAACATATTTAAGAAAAAAATAAGCCAACGTTTTATCTTTTCCAAGAGCTTAGCCTCCACACAGCTATGAAAAGAGCTTCTAAAACACCCATCAAATCATTCAGCTCCCCTGCTTGAAGTCCCTCACTGGCTGACTGTTGCCCTCAGTACACAAGCCCGGTTCCTTGGCTCTGCGGTCAAGAGCCTCTGGGATCCCGCCCTGCCCGCCTCTCCCGAGTTAGCTCCCATCCCCCCAGTGCCATTGCACCCCTCCTTCGGGGGCTTCCAAAGACTGTACCCAGGAGGGTGAAGGGCCCTACTGCTACGGTCACAATAGCGGTGCATCAGAAGAGGAAGGTGATTAAAGGCCTCATCAGACCACCCGCCCACGGCCAACCGCACAGAAACCCAGAAGACCTTGTGGCCACCCCGGGTGATATTTACACCAAGAGTCAGGGTTTCGCCACTAATATTCAGCAGATGTTTGCTTTATCTCCTCGTCCTTGTTCTTGATCCTACTTTCCTGGAACTACTCTGGTTTTGCCCATGAGCTTTGCGAAAGGCACAGATTTGTCTGTAGGGAGCCTGGAATGCACAGAAACAGGGAGCGAGGTGCTGCCCTGTGACAGGACGAGGCTCCCAGCAGACTGCCGAGGGCCGGGATGCACAGAGGTACCGGGTAACCGTGGCGTGGCGGAGACCCAACATCCATCCAGCCTTCTCTCTGCTCCCTTGGGGCCAGACAGCTGCCACACCTTCTGCATTTACTTTCTGGGGCAGGGTTATCTTGCTCATCTTCCTCCAGGCCTCCCACCGAACTGGTCTTGCTAGTTCTGCCCTAGAAGGGTTAGGTCCTCTCTGGACAGCCCGGCTGCCCCGCTGCCCACAACCTTCAGTTGCTTCATGATTCTGTCCTGGACGGGGCCAAGGCTCCTCACCAGGATGACAAGAGAGCAGCCTTGTCTCCCTCACCCTCAGATCAGGCGGACAATGAGTCAAGAATCCAAGTGATTGCAGCAGTCACTCTGAGAAGGCACTGGGCCAGCTCTTTTACTACTTTTAATCCTCTCCTTCATCCTCCTTTGAAGGTCTTGTCCCCATTTTTTGGGTTGAAGCTAAAATTCGGGCTCAGGACTTTGCTGGAGGTTATAGCTAGAAAGGGACAGAGCTGAAATTTCAAACCAGGCCTAATTCCAAAGACTGCTGTCTTCCACTATGCTTGTGATTTGCGCTTACTGTGGGCTACTTTTCTAAGCACTTTACTTGTAACAACTCGTTTAAACCTCACAACAACTCTAGGAGGGAGGGACTTTCATCTTCATCTTACAGAGGAAAAACTAAGGCCCAGAGAGGTTAAGTTACTTGCCTAAGGTCACACTGCTTGTAAGTGGCAAGGACAAGATTCATCCCGACAGCCTGGCTCCAGAGCCCGTGCCCCTCACTCCTACGAACCACAGCCCCTCCAAGCTCCAACATCCTAACATTGTCAGCACATGTGTCTTAGGCCAGCACGGCGGGAAGGCACTGAGAGAGGGACATAAAGGGCTATACGTCCTGGCGCTCCAGGAGCTTACAACGTTCCATGGGTCAAGGGGGCACGAGGCCTTTACAAAGATATCCCAGGGGTCATGCCACCCCGCACCTCCAGGCTTACTTCCAAAACCTACAGCAGAGTGGCTTTTTGGAAATCTTAACAATGCACAGGCCTCAATGCTGTCGTGGGAGGCTGAGAAATCACAAAAGTCTGTCTTTGGCTTTATCTCCTTGGATGAGGAGAAATCCACAGTTATGTGGGATCTACGGAGAGCCAAGCTTCTGACACTGTCCAGCTCCGCCTGCAGTGAAAGGCAGGGGCCGGAGCAGAGGATGACCACGGAGGCCTGACCACGAGGGCAGCTCCACAGCAAGCAAGAAAGCCCGATGCCTCCAGGCTGTGCTCAGATCGTCTACAGGCAGCTAGAAGACTTTGTTTCGGCAGCTGTTCAACATCTTCAGCCCCCCTGGGCAAAGTCGGGGCTGGGGCAAGGACTGGGAGCTGCTTGGTCCAGGGACACAGGTTTCTGTATCGGTCTCCTCAGCCCCTGGCTCATTAGCACATGGTCAGTTAAGAACACAAGCTTTGGAGCCAGACCAAGTGGGCATCGAACTATGAGACGTAGGGTGAGTCCCTGAATCCCCCCGTGCCCGTGGATACTTTCTCATAAAATGAGGCTTATGCCAGCCCCACCTCACAGGGCTGTGCTGAGGATGAGACTATACAGAACTGTCTAGATGTCTCTGCTAGGCCATTCATCTATACTGAGTGGCAGTTGCGTCTGTCCCCTCATCTAGACCATGAACTTTCCTCTGAGGGCAGAGCCTGACCCAACACACAGGTACTGTCAGTATTGGCTGGCGTGATTGATTAAACAGCATCCTATCCTGTTCGGCCTTACTGACAGGTCTCTCTACACTCTGGTCCCACTGGCCATGACTGGAGGCCTGAACAGGTGGCTCTGCCGTTCCAGCGAATGGTTTCCTCTGAAGGCCCTCTTTGCTACCACATGGGCCTTCATCCAGCAGCAGAACCCAGGAACTCAAACTATGAGCCAGGTTTCCAGAGCAGGTCAGCAGGAAATGCATAGACTCTTACTTCCTTAGCCTTCTGACTGCTCAGCCTCCCTGACTTCTCTGTATCGCAGCAATTAATCCCAGCATTTTACCCCTCTCCTTCAATTACTCCTGTACAGTAGCGCTTCTCAAAGTTTAACATGCATACAAGCCACCTGGAGATCTTGTTGGAATGAGCCCAAGGTCCTGATTCAGCATGTCCAGTAGCAAGGCTGTACCCTGCTGCCAGGATAATCTTCCTCATGCACAAATGTGATCGTGTCACTTGAACGGACTTGAACAGATCTTTCACCCGAACACGTATATGAACAGCGGATGAACCCATGAAAAGATGCTCAACAGCATCAGTCAACATGGCTTAAAACCACGAGCGATTGCATACCTATCACATACCTATTAGAAGAGTGAAGAATAAAAATACAATACCAAGGGCTGGTGAGGATGTGCAATAAGTAGAATTTCCATACTCCGCTGGAGAGGATGCAAAATATTACGGTTGCTTTGGAAAAAAGGTTCTCCTGACAAGGTTTTCTTTTAAATGAAGTTAAATACACACTTATAAACACTGATCTGACATAGCGATCCTACTCTTAACGTGCTTAGATATTTGCCCAAGGGAACTGAAAATTTACATTCACACAAAAACCTGTGCATGACTGTTCTTAGGGAGTCTGTTCACAACCACCAAAACCTGGAAATAACCCAAAAGTCCTTCAAGTGATGAATGGATGAACCCACGGTGACACATCCACAGAACAGAATAGTGGTGAGCAAAGAAGGGAACGTATGACTGTTGACATACAAAAACCTGCATGAATCTCAGATGTGGTATTCTAAGTGAGAGAAGTTAGACTCAAGAAGCTACTTGCTATATGATTCCATGTATAGGACACTCTGGAAAATAAAACTAGAGAGACAGTCAACAGATTGGTGTTTATAAGGGGCTAGTGGGCGGGGGGAAGGGTTTCCTGCAAAGAGACAAAAAAATTCTGTGGCATGATGGGAATGTTCTGTAGCTTGGTCATGGTGGTATTTACAAGACTATACGCATTTACGAACGTCAGAAAGCGAGAAAGGATGAATTCTGCTGCATGTACGTGACACCTCAAAAGCAGCGACAGTGACAAAAACTTTTCATGGTTCCCATTTGCACAAGGAATTAAAATAAAGTCCAAACTCCAGAACACCTTATCCTTTCTAATTATTGGTAGTATTCATTTTCTTAAATGCTGGCTAAACTTTTCCGCCTCTCAAAGGTGCCCTGGGTTTTCTTCCCTCAGTCTGTCTCATCTCCTGGAACAGCATTTTCTTTCACAGAATAGGTAGATAATAAACACTGAATGAATGAATGAATGTTCCTAATATCCCTTGATTTCCCATTGCCCCCCAAAATGGTGCCATAGAAAGATAAACCTACAAGGTCTTGTAGGTGCTGCATTTCTAACAAGCTGCTTTCTCTCCAAGGAGCTCAGTCTTTTGTAAGGGTTTGCTGACTCTGGTTGATTCTTTGGACGCAGGCAAATGAGCTGAAACAAACCCCCAGTGTGCTCAAACCCCTGGGAGCTGTTCGCAGCCTTGGAAAGGGCCTGCCTTGGCACACATCTCACTGGCTTAGGACCCTCCAGACTCCCCGCTGCCAGGCCCAGGTAGGAGAGAGGCCAGCCCGCTGACAGGAGGCCTGCGGTGGTGTCACCCAGCTGGCCCCGGTGATTGATTCCCCCGTCCTCACTCACTCGTTAGCAGTAGGGCTCCTCAGTCCCCACATCTGCTGCCTGCCTGGAGGGGGAGGGGGGGGGGGAGCGCTCTCCCTGGCAGGTCTGTCCTCCCAGCGTTGCCTCCCAGAGCTGCTCACCATTTCCTCAGTCCTCCATGCTCTCCCCGCAGCCCCAGCGCGCAGACTCCCCAGAGGGAAATGGATTCTGAGAGCTTGAGGTGCTGGTTTGAGGGTCCCAACCAGGAATGTCAAATCTTTGAGCCTCCACTACCAAGATAAGCCCCGAAGGAGATTCACAGACACATATACATACAAATACACAGAGGGGAAAAATTATATCCCTGATAGGGTCTTTGGCCACAAGCCCCCAAATTGTCTTCAGATGAGCTAGGAGGAGCCAGGTTTTTTGCAGGATACAGGCAGATCGGAGCCTTAGTGAAAATCTGGCTGAGGGTGAACAGCACCTTCATCTTAGTCCTCCAGACTTTACCATTCTTGAGGAAAGGAAAGACAAGCAAAGGGGGAAGCTGTTTGCCCCACTGAGGCTCCCTCAGATAACTCGGCCCCACTGCATCTTTGCTCATCAGTGGTCCACGCATCTCTTTCTCGGGTGGGATGAGGTGAGGAGCGCTCCCAAGATTCCCCTGGGGTCCAAGGATTGTGACAAAGACATTCTTTAAACCTGCAGCATGGATATAGACTCCTTGCCAGGGCCAGTTACATAATTTGTGGGCCCCAGTGCAAAATGAAGATGTGGCATCCCTTATTTAAAAAGCAGAGAAAAAAGTGCCTTTGAAAGTACTAAAACATAAAGCTTGTTCATTTCATCCGTGGTCTCTGTTTGCCGTGGTGTTTTTTATTTGCTATAGAGCGTTGCAAATAAAGACAAATGAACATTTTACATTATTAGCACAAATTTTTGCCATTCATCTATATATCACACAATACCTGTTTTACATGCAAATATAGAGCATTTAACTCATGTAGAATCACTAACGTTATGCAGTTTGTATCTCATAGCCTGTATATGCCTATGTACTTCCTTCCTACTGAGCGGTAGAGACACTGCACAAAATGAATACATTTGTTTTTATTTCCCATCTTGCTATGCATGTGTTCTACCAACACTCTGCTTTCAGCTTACTGATGAATAGGAAGGACTAGAAGTAGGGGTGCCTGGATGGCTCAGTCGGCTAAGAATCCAACTCTTTTTTTTTTTTCAAGATTTTACTTGTTTATTTGACAGAGAGAGCAAGAGAGCACAAGCAGGGAGAGCAGCAGAGGGAGAGCGAGAAGCAGGTTCTCCGCAAAGCAGGGAGCCCGATGCAGGGAGCCCGATGCGGGACTCGATCCCATGACCGTGGGATCATGACCTGAGCCAAAGGCAGATGCTTAACCATCTGAGCCACCCAGATGCCTCAAGCATCCAGTTTTTGATTTAGCTCAGGTCATGAGCTCGGGGTTGTGATCTTAGGGTCATGAACTCAAAATTGTGGGATCAAGCCCCACGTTGGGCTCTGGGCTGACCGTGGAGCCTGCTTGAAATTCTCTATCTCCCTCTCCCTCTGCCCCTCCCCTGCTTGTGCTCACTCTCAATCTCTCTCTAAAAAAATACTAAATTTTAAATTAAAAAAAAAAAAGGACTGAAAGGAAAAAGAAGTTCCTCTTTCCCTTTCCTCCTATGGCTTCTTCTCTCCCTCTTTCCACTTTTTGGTAAGGTCCTCGTCCTGCCCCTGGCTGCCATGCTGACTTCTTCAAGTGGCTCTTCTGTGAGAAGCCTGATGTCTACACAGCGTGGAGAGGCCCTGGATCCTCCCAGAGCTTCGGGCCTTCTAGATGCCCAGGAACCTTTGCATTAGCCACATTTGTATGGAATGTTCCCTTCCCTAATTCTGTCTCCTATTTTGTCATTAAAAAAGTAGTATAATAACTAGCATGGTTGAGCATTTATTATACTGGACACACACCCATACAACTGTACACAGTCAGAACGCTTGTGGTCCTGTGGCCCTCAGGGTCCTCAGTGATAGAAGTTTGGCCTGTGTTAGTCTGCAGCCTCTCTCCAGAAAGCTCAGACAGGAGTTCATCAAGCTGCATCCCCTCCGATGCAGGGGAAAGAGGGTGTAGGACATATCATGCCAGACGCCTGCTTTAGTCTCCCTCTACCTGGGACCCCGGTGCTTCTTTGACTCCTTCCTTTCTCTGAAAGACCCACATGTAAATCGACCCCAGGAGTCCTCCTTACCATTAAGTGAGACAAATTTAAGGAAGAGAAAAACTTAGGCTGAAGGGGAGAGCCCCAGGACATGACCACATACACACACAGCCAAAGGGCGCCCTCCCGCTTTACTGAGAATCATTTCCCTCTCTCCCTTCTAGGACTCCTGATGGACACGGTGGGCGTTCTACAGGAACCCTGCACCCCTGCCCTCAGGTACTCTGTCACATCTTGATGTGACAGTTTCATTATTACACTTACCATTATAAATTATTATTGGCCTGCTTATCACCCCTCTCCCATCACCCTGGAAGGCCAGTTCCATGAGGGTGGGGTCCTCATCTGCCATGTTCCTTGCTGTAACCCAAGGGCACATAGTATACAGCCAATGTGCAGTAGATGAACAACTGAATGAATGAATAAGCGGTATCTTTTGTTGTTTTTGTTCCCTTCACTTAGCACCTGCACTGCTCATGTGCCCTCTAGACCCTCAAAAGTCAAATTCCATAAATCACCCAGAGGGTCAAATCCTTCAGAAACCAAGACATGGTGACACACATGTCCAAAAGGGATTGGGCCTTATGATTTGTCCCTCTAGGAGGGCACAGGAGGGCGATTTTTACTATGGCCAGTATCTGGGCAATGGATCAGAAGAGCTTTCAGCAGATGTGAGAGATACCTGGAGCACCAGGAACACAGCCGGCAGGAACCCCACGTCCCTCTCCTTCTCCGCCCCCCGCACAAGGCACCTTGCCATCCCACCTTTTCCATACCTTTTGGGCTGAATGCCACCATCTTGTGACTCCTTTTACCCTTCCAGCTCGCCCTTAGGGTTCATTCGGTTAGGGTGTTCGGGTGAGGATAAATAGGACCTTTTGCCTCTAAGGGCACAAATGTGGGCCAGCAGACCCCGGCCACCAGCAGGTGCTGGAGCTCCTGAGCAGGTGCTGCCTACTCATCCGTGAGTGTGGATGGGCTCCAGGCACAGAGCGGCAGCAAAGCAGAGGAGGAGCCCCTCCCAGGCGGTATGCTCCACAGCGCGTGCTAAGAATGTGAGTGACTCTGCTTATGAACAAAGTGTATGGTTTGACTTCATTGGTTGATCTGGGGACTAATCAGCTCTGGGATGTGAAGGGGAAGGGTGCAGCCGTGACCGGCGTCCTTGGCCTGTGTCCCCTGGACTTGGCTCACGTTATCAGCACTTGACTTCAGTGCACAGTGTGCGCATGTTGGTAGAAGGACCAGAGTCTTCCCCCTAAGTTTCCAAAATAAACAATTTCTAAGTGTCCTTTTTAAAAAGCAATAACATTTTTTAATTGTACGATTAGTACATAACCACTGTAGAAAAACATAAGAAGAAAGATAACTACATAAATCTTGGTATATATCAGGTTAGTATTTTTCAGTATACAAAAATGTATGTAGGGCGCCTGGGTGGCTCAGTCGTGAAGCGTCTGCCTTCAGCTCAGGTCATGATCCCAGGGTCCTGGGATCGAGTCCCACATCGGGCTCCCTGCTCAGCGGAGAGCCTGTTTCTCCCTCTGCCTCTCTCTCTCTCTCTCTTTGTCGCTCATGAATGAATAAATATAAATCCTTTTTAAAAGTGTATGTATATTATACATTGCTTTTTGTTGATTTTGTGTGGGGATGGGTTCAAAATTCAGTTCATATAATATTTTAGTCTTTTTTTTTTTTTTACTTAGCAAGATATCATAAGTATTTCTCTATATCATTAATCTGATGTTTAATGGCTAAAGATTATCCCATTGTATAACAATTGACCTGATCATTCTCCTGTAAGTGGACATTTACATTAACTTGTGGTTTATTAATATTATAAAAATATAGCAGTAAACGTATATTGTGAGCCATAGGTCGGCACATATACTTGAAAGATGAGAAGCTACTTATAAGCTGTGTCTTGTTTCCAAAACTTGTGCCCTGTAGTACCCACCTCGCTACATGCAAAATGTATATATAAATTATATATAAATGCATATATAAATAAATAAATAATGGTAACTTTGGAAATCATCAAACTGCCATGGTTCTGTCCACATTCAGCATTTGCTCTTCCACTCGAGAAGTTCCGGTAGGGAATATCTATTAATGTCAGTGTGGCTCTGCACAGAGTCCTCCCCGTGTCTGGGTCACACTCCTGTACTCCGTATCCATGGCTTGTGCTCAGCTGAAGCTAGAAGCGTGTATTTTGAGATGCCTATGGCTGAGGCATTGAGGAGACTTTGGACTCAGGGCTTCAGAAGATTCCTCAGTGCTAAATCACCTCCCAGGAGAGGCTGTTTCACATTCGGGGGCTGTGTCACTGGTGGACTGGAACAGAACTCAGCTACTCAGCTTAAAGGCCCAGAGCTCAACTGTACCTGAGCACAAGGGACTGACTCCAGGAAGACCCTTGGACTGAGGGTTGTTGTGTGCACACACCTTCAGTGTGTGACTGAGAGCCAGGTCCACAGTCTCCTGCAGGTCAGCCTCCGGGCTGTGTAGATACCCTTCTTTACCTCAAATTCCATATAGACCACCTACACTTCTTCTCTCCTTTAGTTAATACATTTAAAACTGGCTAAGGAGAGAGGGTGGTCAAGGACATCATGACCCACTAAGGAGTCTTCATGGATTGTGGCAATGTCACTATAGTCTGGCTGGAAACGGGGTAGCAGAATGCCAGCTTGCATTGTGAACCCCAGGATTTAAGTGAAAGCTGGGGTGGAAAGGCCCAGAATGTGTTCCCCAGCCCACAGGTGACACAGCCCTCAGCGTGCAACACCCTTTCCTCATGACGGGGGTTGGGGAGGAGGTGTGAGTTAGCACAGAGGTATCTTCTAAAACCCTGAGTCACTCAACTCCAGGAATTATGGGTGTGGACCAGACTGGGAACCCGCTGGATCCTTTTAAGTGTAAGTTGGACCCACCCTAAGCATCTGGGGGACCTGGAAGAAACCCGTGTCATCAACCCAGTTGCAGGCAAATGGCAGAAAAGCTTTAGCCTTTCTGGGATCCCTCCGCTCCTGAGCCCACAAGAGAATCCCAGAGGCTTGAGATGCCAGTGACACCTAGGACTTGCCCTACTTTCTGGCTCTGTCAAATAGCAAAAAAATCAGGATGAATGAAGGAGTTCCTGAACAGACAGATCAGAGCCTCCCCTCCTCTGCAAAAGCACAACTTGGCAGTGTTCCTTTGCCAGGGCAAGTGATAGCCTGAGGGAGTTAGGGAGAGGGCCAAGATGTTCGGGGAGTCTCGATGCCAGCCACCATGGGGAGAGGATGGCCTGCAGTCACCGTCCCACCCTGGGCTTCAGGAGACCTCCAAGCTTGAGCCATGGGAGCTTAGACAAGGCACACCTCTGCTCCTCAGCCTCCCGAGCTCTGGTTCAGGAAGAATAGCCACAGATTCCATGCTTCATTTGTGAGATAACACAAACTTAAAAGTTTTCATTGAATAATTGTCATGTATACCCGTAAGTCAGGCCCTCGCTGCTGACTCAGGCTGTGTAAGTGGCTTTTCCCAGTGTAATTCTAGAACTTGATTTGTTCCATGTAATAAACGAGCCATATAATAAAAAACCCAATGTTAGGCTGAAATCCCACTTTAGTATTTTTGTGCAGGAGGAGCTCAGGAAGAATTCAAGGTGGGAAGCGCAAGTATGTGCATAAGGGGAAAGGCAAGAGCTCAGTCTTGAATGAGCCACTAGCCTTGGGCTTTTGCAGTAAAAAGGGCAAATATTTTAGGTAAAACATCTGAAGGCGTTCTTTTTTTTTTCTCAAGGTTTTATTTATTTGTCAGAGAGAGAGAGCACAAGCAGGGGGAGCAGCAGAGGGAGAAGCAGGCTCCCCAGTGAACAGGGAGCCCCATGTGGGACTCGATCCCAGGACCCTGGGATCATGACCTGAGCCAAAGGCAGACGCTTAACCGACTGAACCACCCAGGCGTCCTTTCATTTGAAGGGATTCTTAACAAAAAAGGTTTGTCTTTGTTAGTTAACCATTTTTATCCCCCTTTTCCAGATGACACAATTGAGGATTCAAGAAATTAACTTGTCCAAGTTGTTTATATCTCTAATAAGTGGCAGAGAGAGGATTTTAAACCAGGTCTGCTTGATTCCAAAACTCATGCTATCTCTCCTGCCAAAACCCTACATGTGCGACAGAGTGGCCATGTTATTTATTTCTGACAAGGACTGAATTCTAGGAACAAAAAAGAAACAAGGAAAGGATCTGGATTCCTAAGGTCTTCACTCAGTGACTCTGATTCCTTTGTGGAAAGTTAAGGCGGGGAGGCCCCGTCGCCAAGACCTGGGTCTCAAATCTGTCCTTCCAAACCCCACAGGCCTTTGGTCTAATGCAGATGAAAGCGTAGGCCCACCTCAGAAGGAGAGAAAATGTGCCACTCCTCTGGGGGTAGCTCTTTCCCCCAAATCACAGCATAGAAAATGACCAACAAAAGAAAATGTAGCAATCACCTCCACAAGGATTTTGACTCTTACTCCCAGATGTTGGCTTCCCCTGGGTTGGAGGATTGGACTAAGCTGAGTGGAAAGAATAAGAAATATTTTTAGAATACTTTATTAGGTTTACCTAGGAAATTGCCATGTCTTTGTAGGTCAAAAGCAGTCAAATATCAGCAACTTCACATGGTTCAACCTTATGCCAAGCCTGGTTGACTGATGAAATCAATCAGTCAACCAATCAATCATCAATTAATGTAAGCAGTCAGCCAGTTACCTGGGGAAACAAAACTAACTCACGAAGCAAGCACAGGACTAAATAATGTAGTGAGGGCATTTTACAAAGCAAAATTCACATGTGTTACTGATGTCCTGGAGCTCCTAAGTGGCAAGCTCAGGTGGGGTGGCAATGTCCTTCTAAATGCCTCAAATCCTCCAAGATGGCCCAGACTGGCTCCTGACAGTGCCTACAGAACAGGTGGGCCTTAGATGGGCAGATAGCAGGGGGAAGAGATCCCGGACAGGGAAAGTGGTGTGTGGCACTCACGCTGGGCTAGATTACACTCAGCACACCTGGGACATACAGAGAAAACAAGTTGACAGAATAGAGAAAGCATTTAGGAAGGTGTGAGTGACTAAGCTGGAGAAAGAGAGTGGGGTCACATTATGGAGGCTCTTAAAAAACTAGGCGGGGAGGTTGCAGTTTTGGAATTATTGATCCTTGTGCAGGAAGGAACCAAAAGGGATCATCTGTGCATGGATTTCAAACAGGAAAAAGGCTACCTTCTAAGTTTTACAAAATGAAAGCTGAAGCTCAGAGATTTGGTTAGAGGTAGAGAGTAAGCTAGAATTAGGATTTCTTGCTTCCTTGTCTGTTGGTTGTTATACCTCATCACACTGAACTCAACTTACCCTTCAGATTAAAAAATAACTGTTTTGTCTAACAAGCTGTCTTATTTATAGGCTGTTACTATTTAAAACTGTTCCACATTTCTAAAGTGGCAATGAGGAATCATAGGTTCTTAAAGAGAATTTCTTGGCAGTGACATAATAAAAGTGTTCTAGAAAGATTAGCCTGTCAGAAGCATTCTAAATAGATCAGAAAAGTGGGTGGCTGAGGTCAGGAAAAGGGGCGAATGAGCAAGGACTCAGGGAGGCACTGGATGGGAGCCCAGAGGAAAGGCAAGGGTTATGGATGATGTCGGAAGAATGGGGATCCACGGGCAGAACTGGGGAGGGGCAGAACGAGAGCCAGCTTGGGATGGAGAAAGATGGGGAAATGGAGATTTAGGAGTCTTAAATGCTGAGGTAAAGAAGGAAAAGAGAAGAATGGATGAGTAGGTCACCAAGGGTGAGAGTCTGGTGAGAGAACTCCAAGGCTGTGGCAGAGATGGCCAACTGTGTACCGAAGTCCATCTTCCCTACCTTAGAATAGACTCGTTGCTGGGGAAGAGGTTCCTAGACACGAACCATGTTTTCCTGCCCTCCTTGCATCTAGAAGGGGCCACATGACTAGTTTTCTTCTATGGAGAATGAGCAGAAGTGATGTCTGTCACCTCCAGGCCAAAGTCTTTTTTTAAGATTTTATTTATTTATTTGAGAGAGAGAGAGAGAGTGTGTGAGCGCACACGCGGGGGGGGGGGGTGGGGCAGGGGGAAAGGAGAAGCAGACTCCCCTCTAAGCATGGAGCCCAATGCGGGGCTTGCCATGGGGCTCGATCCCAGGCTCTGAGATCATGACCTGAGCTGAAGTCGGACATTCAACCAACTGAGCCACCCAGGTGTCCCACTTCCAGGCCAAAGTCTCAAATCAGATGTGCCTTCTCCATTCTTTTCTTCCTTTTTTGGCTGGCAGGATATAGGTAACAGTGAGGCCCTAGAGGTCTAGGGGGATGGTGAAGCCATAGAATGAGGATTCCGGGTCCCCAGGTGGAGGAAATCCACCTGCCAAAAGGAAAAGCCACTGTGTGCTAATACATAAGTAAGAAATTGACTTCTTTTGTGATTGAGCCATTATAATTTTTGAAACTATTTGTAATTGAAAACTGGTTCGCCACAGAGGCCCCCTGAGGAATGTCAGGTTGAAAGTGAATGGCAAGGCAAAGGGGATCCAGAAGCAGAATTCTCAGCTAAGGAAAGAAGAGGAGTGAGTAGGAAAACCAAATTCCAAAAGGGCAGGGTTACTGAAATCAAGGGAGAAGCAGCCTCAAGCAGAAAAGAAGTGGTCAACAGTGTTAAATGTTCAAAGACAGGGCAGGAGGATTGATAATGAGGGAAAAAATCATCAGACCTAGCATTAAGAAGACCGTTGACAACCTTCCAGAAACAAAACACAGAAACAGGCAGGCATTTCAGAAGAGCCCCAAGGCCACGTGGCCAGTATTCTCTTACTTTCCACTTGTTTTGCTGTTGGGCTTTTCTCTCCTGACTCTGACGGAGCCTGAACTTGAGCACATCCCCAAAGGACGATGCATCACAGTCCAAAACCAATGGAAAATGACGTGAAGCCTGCCATTATGTAATGCGGTGGAAGAGCCCCTTGGTTGGGCTGCTTTACGGGAACCAACTCCTGACACATCTGGGACTGCAAGCCCAATAGGACAAACACGGGAGGCATTTCTGTTTTTAAGAGGAAAGGAAAAAAGGAGTTTCAGCCTTGACCCAGACAGACTGCAGCGTCCCCTGGGGAAGCAGCAGATGGGGGATCCTCCTGCCCGTGTAGCAGGCAGCAGCAGCACCTGCAGGCCAGAGGAAGGGGCCAGCAGAGGGTCCGGAGCCAACATAGAGCCGGAGTGAAGACGGGGCCAGCCTCCAGGCCAGCTTTCTGTATTTGGAGAGTCTGCAGGAAAATAAGCTAAATCACGCGGTCTGCTTTCTCCTGCCTTATTTAGTTATATTAGTTTAAATGAAGTACAAAAACAACAAAACAAATCCCCAGTAACATTTAAAGAGGTTTTTCTGCTCACCATGAGGTCAGCCTGAGCTTTGGAGTCAGACCAGCGGCCAAATCTTGACTTGCCCTGCATGATGCCCAGGAGTGCCGGGGGCGTGAGAGAGGGGCTCTAGCCCCATCTTCAACTGCCCCCACCAGTCTCTCCAAGACAAAATAAAAATAGCATTACAGACGTCAACAATGTAAAATGTGATTAAATGCTTTGTTAGAAAACGCGTATGAGGCAAATGCAGCTTCATGATAGTGTTCCAGGTGTTCATTCCAACTCAACCGCTGCCCCTGAGCCCCTCTTACATGGAAATTCTGGGGCCTCCACCGGCTCCATGAATGAATGTCTTCTTGTTCTTGGCAAGCTGTCTGGTCCCTCTTGGTCTCAGGCGCTTGGTCTGGGAAGCAGCCTCCCGAGGCCGTGGTGAGGACTACATGAGGTGACATATAAACCACCTGTTTGCTCCCATTCTCCACTCTCCCTGACAGAAGCTTGGTCATGGTCTGCCTCTGAGGTAGTCTTTGCTGCTGTGTGATGGGGAACGGTTGGGCCCAGGAGACAGCGGAACTCACCTCTCCTGGGGCCTTGTCTGTATGGATGGAGCCCAGTCTTTGGAGCAGCCGAGTTCTCATTGTTCAGCGATTTCCTCGCAGGGGAATCCAAGTCACTCATCCAACCTAAAAGGCATAAACCTCAAGGATGAAACTCCAAAACCAAGATCATTAAAATATGGATCACAGGATCACCCAACTTCCCACTCAATATCAGAATTTCTCCCACAGCCTCCTTGATGGGTGATCAGCCAGGATCTTCTTGACCAGGATCTTCCAGAGAGAATCAAGCAGCTTACGGTCTTCTTTACGAGGTGCCCACTCCATCACCAGTTAACTGTATGTTGAGCCAAATCCACTTTGTGGTAGCTTTCTCCAAGTGATCCTTGTTCTGCTCTTTGAAGCAAACCAGAATAAATATATCATCCTTTTTCCCATGACCACCACTTGAATATTTTATCACAGTTATCTGGTCGTCCCCATTCCCTACCCACCATCATCTCTTTTTAAGTTAACTACCTCCACTCCATCAACATGATACGCAGACTTCCGGCATCCTAGGTATCCTACCTTTGAACTTGCTCTTATTTATCAAGAAACGTTTGCAGTTTTATTAATAAGAGGGGCCATAAGTGGACCCTAAACTCCCAGTTACATCTGGGAGAATGCAGTGAGAATACTGGGAACCTTGGCTTGTATATTAAAATAGCTGCTGCCACCCCCCCCCCTTTTTTAGCAGCCAAGTACATTATTGGCTCATATGCAGTTTGGGTCAACTAAAACATTTGTTTTTTACTTCTGATTTAAACAACACCAGACTAACTGCCCTGGTAGAAACTTGCCTAAGTTTTTTCTAAAGTACCCAGAAAGACACAAACATAAAAATCCCATTTGCCACCAAAAGCCAAGACCAACATAAAACCACTTCCTAAAATCTAGAAGGAAATTTTTACTTAAACTTTTTAAATGAGAAGGGAAAAACAACTGGCGAACAGTCTTGCCTTTTCTCAAGAAATAAAGGATTTCTGACCATTTAAAAGAAGGCACGAAGAGGTTTTGTTCCTCCCCTGGCTTCTCTATTCCCCTACTCAGAGACCTGGAGTCTACACGACAAGAAACCTGGTAGTTCTCCCTTTACTGTGTGGATGTTAGATTTTGAGTTGATATAAATATTTTTTGTCATCTCCATCTTTCAACATTTATCCAGAGACTAATTCAAGAAGTATATGAGATGGGGGGAGGTGCTGGGTGCATCACATTCTCAGAGGAATAACCCCAGAAATAAAATGCTGTCACTGCGTAGGGAAAGAACTGTCCCAGTTGCAGTACATAGTGAGAAGGATATCATAGAACCAGGCCTGGAGGAAGGAACTCAGCACAGCAGAGCCATACTATAGGAATGCTAGCTAAATGATCAGAATTGGGCAGACACCTCTTCTTGTCAAGCTATAAATCTGAGAACATTCCATCATTACCCAAGTGTCCAATCAATAGGACCAAATAAAATCTACACACCCTGTCTGTGGGTGAATCTGAAACTGGTTTTTTGCCTTTTCATTAAAAAATGAGTAATCAGAAAAAGAAAAACTGTCATTGGAAACATGAAAAACAATTACACAGAAGACCAGATGAGGAACATTCCTCTGAAAATGACCTCCTGCAGGGGAACCAGCAAACATTTTTAGAAAACTGTGTAATATCCTCAGAAAGATGTCAGGAGACATGGCTTCTGGGAAAGAGGTGCACATAGTCACAGAGAAAAGGATGGAACCCAAAGACAACAGAGTGAGATGAACAGCAGGGGGAGGTGGGGGAGGTAATTAAGAATATTGACAATACCAAAACCGTAATAAGTTTCACATCAAAAAATTTGGCATGAAAATACATTGGAATGGGTAAAGAGTAGCACTAGTCCTGCTGAAAAGTGAGTGAGTATTCTGAAGATCATACCTGAGATGCTCTTCTATGATATACAGCAGAAGGAAGGAATAGTGGCAGAGAGAAGGTGATAGAGGACAGAAACAGGATTCCACCTAATAAGCACAATAGGAACAAGAGAAACTGAGACAAATCAGACATAATTAAAAACCGCTTTCTTGTGATGAAAAACATTTGAGTGTGCAGACTGATGGGACTCATACTCTAGGTAGAATTAAAGATATATGACCCATATCTAGATGTATCTGGAGCACATATTTAAATTGAGAAGATAAAGAAAAGAATCCTTCGGCACTCAGGTTAAAAGATAATAATTCACTTACAAAGGAGCATAAATTAGTCCAATCTCTGACTTCTCTGCAGTGCTAACGACCAGAAAATGATGCAACCATATCTACAAACTTTTGATGGGAAAGATGTGTGATCTATAATTTTACATCTAACCATGTTGTCAGTGATAAATGAAGGCAATAGAAAGACATGCTTTCACATAGTCAGGGACTCAGAAAATAGATCAGCCCATGGTCTTTTCTTGGACATTATTTGAAGACATGCACTGACCAAGTGATAAAAGAATCAGAATTAATAACACACATGCACAAAGGAGCAGGACTTCCCTTACACAGTTAGGAACCATATTCAGAAATTCGGTAGATTGTGTTTGTCGTCTGGGACCTTGTGTAGCTCAGAGACCACTTAGCCCTTGTGAGAGATGTTGTTGGTTACTACAAACATCTCCCTTCCTCCTTTCTAGTACTACCCCAATTTTGCTCATCTCCATCTCTTTACATAGTCATGGGCTTCGAAGAAACCTAGTTTCATGTCCAAACACAGGGTGAGGGCCATGATTGGGCTACCTCCGGTCTATGATTGGTTTGGATATGGATGTGTGACCTAACCCCCTCCCCCGCATAAGACATAAGGGAAGTCTGTAGGTGGAGACTTCTGGGAAAAGTTTCCCCTCTCTTCAATAGAGACACCTTGTAGAAGACAGGCTCCTCTTCCCTGGTTACTGCCATGTCTGCAAACTGCTGTAGTCATCCCACAGCCATGACAGGAGCTGGCCTCACCACCACACCAATATCCCTAGGATGGCAAAGCCAGAAGATGAGAAGAATCTGGGTCCTTGCTGAGATTACTGGTTTGCTAAATTAACCAAATCTGGGCCTACACTGTGATGCCATATGTATTTATTATTTAATACAAATGAGTCAGAATTTTCTGTCACTTACAGTCGAAAAAACATCCTAAGGAACACAGCCCTGAAGTGTTAACTTAGCTGAATATGGGTTCTATTCCCTTTCAGTACCAAGAAACATATTTCTTGAGCCATATCTTTTAACCTCCAGTTCATATGGAATCTCTTGCCTTATTTGATGATCACTTATAACAATAACTGGTGCTGTTCTTGTCCAGATTTTTCTAACAATGGCTAAGCTTATTACATAGTGAAGACCCTGTGCCAAGAGAATTACTAAACAAAAGGTCTTTTCTCTCCCTTTCCACAAAAGCAGTATTGCATAGAATGACATAATGAACTTTTTCATTGCTAAAGAACTTGAGAAATTATTTTTATGCATCTTTAGGCTTCATGTTAAATGACCTAACTTGTTGGAATTTTTTTTTTTTTGGATGAAGACAGACAATAAATCATCCAGAGATAGACATTATATATCATTAAATGCCTCTTCCTAAATTAAGTGATTTGTAAACATTCCTGAGTGAAATGGCACTTAAAATCAGCAATATATCTTATCCAACTCATAATGCATAGAAAAAAGCTAAGAAAATAAACTCAGTTGTTTAAGGTGATTCTTTCTGTGTGGTGGGGCATCAATGAATATTATTACTTCCTTCTTTAAACTTACAGATATTTGTGTTCACTTTTGTCATGTCTGTTCCTTGTTTTATAAGAACATGACCTTCCTTGACCCAGGAAGTATATGGTACCAACTCATTTTCCTGAAAGGAGCAAAGTGGGCTATTCTCCCTCTTCTCAGTTCAGAAGCACAAATATATATTCTTTTCCAGTCTAGATTTCCCTGAATTACATTTATATCTTCTGGCTCTAGCAAGATCTCCCACACTGAGGTTGCCTTGGTCCCTCTCCCTTTGGTGGCCTTGATGCAGTCAGATAATCCCAACTTGTTCCTCAGAGCATTGCCCTACCACAGGCATCAAATTCTGCCTATTTCACCTCTGCTCTAACTTCCCCCAATAACTAGCTTCTTGACACTTCCTTTTGGAATCCTTTTCCTGGCTTCTTTCCTAAATTACTTCTTTCATCCTGCCTAGAAACCCCTTATTCTTTGTGGTAAATTGAAGGGCAAAAGGGTAGTCCTCCAAGTCTTTCATCTTTATCCAAATGGGAGATTACCTTGCTTTTATAGCACTCAAAATGGAAGTCCCCCTCAGGCAAGAACATTGGCCTCGCACACAGAGCCTACAGGTCAACTTGAGCGGTCAATGACCATATTTACTTCTTAGATCAACATATTCCCCAGGAAACAGTCATGGCAAACTGTCTATCAGTTCTGCCTGTTCACTGTCAAGACCTCTTAGGAAAACTGCTTTTAATTCTCTCCTGGTGCATTTGTACCTAGAGGGCAGATCGAATTGGCTTTGATCACCTGACATCCTGTTTCCTACAAGGGTCTCTCCTAACCCTCCAGGAGATGCTGAATACCATTTGACTCCAAGATTGGTAGGGCCACTCCACTTGGGCAGATTCTGACTGTAACAAATACAAATAATTGTTTTAATTAAATAACTGGAGCTAGCTCAAGAAAAGGGGAATCAATTTTTAAAGATAAACACAAGGCATCCTGGAATCAGGAATGGCATAGGAATTCAAGAGCAGAAGCTATAATATGGCTGAGCCCTGGGGGAAAAGGAACCAGGAACTAGGAATTGACAAGGAGCAGAGACCACTCTCCTCAGGCATCTGCCTTTCTGGATTACAGCACTATTTTCTTCCATAAGCCCACCAGCTTCCTCTGCTTTTTCATTCTTTTTTTTTTTTTTTAAGATTTTATTTATTCATTCATTTGAGAGAGAAAGAGAAAGCATGCACGCTCAAGCAGCAGGAGGGAGAGGGACAAGCAGACTCCAAGCTACACGTGGGGGCTGGCATGGGGGTTCAGTGCGGGGGCACATTGCAGGGGATCAGTGCAGGGGCTAGGTGCTAGGATTGGGCATGGGGGCTCAATTTTATAACTCTAGATCTTGACCCTGGCCGAAATCAAGAGTAGGATGTTCAACTGACTGAGCCACCCAGGGGCTCTGCCACCCAGGGCCTCCGGCTTACTCATTCTTTTAAATCCCTCATAACTTTGGAATGCCTATGGCTCGTCATGGCCACCCAGGGTCCTACCTAATGGCAACTCTTGATATAGATATCTGGCTTTTGCCCTCACTGTTCATTGGCTTAGTTTTATAATAGCTCCAATTTAAATAGATAAGAATAGAGAGAGAATAGATAATGAAACTCCAAAAACCCATCATCTACCTTTCAATTATTAACATTTTACTAACTTCTATCTCTCCTTTTTTTAAAAAAGGGATTTGAAGCAAATCCCAAAAAATCATTTCATTTCACTTCTAAATATTTTATTGTATTTCCATATTTTAAGATTATTAGATCTTTTCCATCAAAAAGGAATCTGATTGGCTTAGCTCATCATTTCAAGCCTTGCCATACAAACGGTTACTAGACTGTCCATTGATAGGATGTCTTTGGGTGAGATGACCAATACAGTCCTATCAAGAATGACTAGGGATGGAAAGCAACATGCAAAAGAATGAAACTGGACCACTTTTGTAAACCATACACAAAAATAAATTCAAAGTGATTTAAAGACCTAAATGTGAGACCTAAAACCATAAAAATCTTAGAAAAGAACACAGGCAGTAACTTTTTTGACATTGGCCATAGCAACTTCTTTCTAGATATGTCTTCTGAGGCAAGGGAAATAAAAGCAAAAATAAACTATTGGGACTATATCAAAATAAAAAGCTTCTGCACAGCAAAGGAAAAAATCAACAAAACTAAAAGGCAGCCTATGTAATGGGAGAAGATATTTGCAATTGACATATCTGATGAAGGGTTAGTTTCCAAAATATATAAAGAACTTATAAAACTCAACACCTGAAAACCAAATAACCCAATTAAAAAATGGGCAGAAGGCATGAACAGACATTTCTCCAAAGACATATAGATGGCCAACAGACAATGAAAAGATACTCACCATCACTTATCATCAGGGAAATGCAAATCAAAACCACAATGAGGGATGCCAGGGTGGTGCAGTTGATTGAGCCTCTGACTTGGTTTTGGCTCAGGTCATGATCTCAGGATTGTGAGACTGAGCCCCTCATTGGGCTCTGCACTCAGTGCATAGTCTGCTAGAGATTCTCTCTCCCTCCTCTGCCCCTCCTGCTCATTCTCTCTCTCAAATAAATAAAACTTAAAAAAATAAAATAAAAACCTACAATGAGCTATTACCTCACACCTGTCAGAATGGCTAAAATCAACAATACAAGAAACAACAGGTGTTTTCGAGGATGTGGAGAAGGAGAGAAAACCCTCTTGTACTTCAGTGGGAATGCAAACTGGGGCAGCCACTGTGGGAAACAGTAGGGAGTTTCCTCAAAAAGCTAAAAATAGGACTACCTTATGATCCAGCAATCATACTACTGGGTATTTACCCAAAGAATACAAGAACACTAAATCAAAAGGATATATGCACCCTTATGTTTATAGCAGCATTATTTACAATAGCCAAGATATGGAAGCAGCCCTAGTGTCCATTGATTGAGGAATGGATAAAGAAGATGCACTGCATATATATATATATATATATATATATATATACAATGGAATATTATTCGACCACAGAAAAGAATGAAATCTTGCCATTTGCAATAACATGAATAGAGCTAGAGAGTACAAGGCTAAGCGAAATAAGTCAGAGAAAGACAAATACCATATGATTTCACTTATATGTGGAATTTAAGAAACAAAACAAGCAAAGGGAAAAAAGAAAGAATGAGAGACAAATCAAGAAACAGACTCTTAATTACAGAGGACAAAACTGATGGCCATCGGAGAGGGGGAGGTAGGTGGGGGGGTGAGGGAAATAGATGTTGGGGATTAAGGAGTGCACTTATCCTGGGGCGCCTGGGTGGCTCAGTCATTAAGCGTCTGCCTTCAGCTCAGCTCATGATCCCAGGGTCCTGGGATCGAGCCCCGCATTGGGCTCCCTGCTCGGCGGGAAGCCTGCTTCTCCCTCTCCCACTCCCCCTGCTCGTGTTCCATCTCTTACTGTGTCTCTCTCTGTCAAATAAATAAATACATCTTAAAAAAAAAAAAAGGAGTGCACTTGTCCCAATGAACACCAGGTGATGTATGAAAGTGTTGAATCACTATATTGTATACCTGAAACTAATGTAATACTGTATTTTAACTGGAATTAAAATAAAAGCTTAAAAAAATAAATACAATTGAATAGTTCAAATCACATATATTAAAAAAAGGATTAGGGAGAACTGTGGTCATTGACACAAAATGACTCTAATGATACTGCTTCTCCACAAGGTCAAGGGTGGAGCAGTTTTCTGTATAAGGGGATCAGGCATGGGACACATTGGAAAACCTGATTAAATCATCTGTGGATCACAGTCACCCACCAGGACCAGGATTAGAGTGAGGCTTGCCTCAGGCACAAAATTTAGGGAAACCCCAAAGCTTAGTAATCAAAAAAATGATATTTTAATGCAATATTTTAAAGAATCAAACTCCCTTTAGAAAATCTGTGATGAACAAAATATCAAAATGTTAAATAAGGATAGGCTCCACCCACAACAAAAGTAATAAACGTCCTACATTTAATGATTGTCTTATATATTTCAGGCACTTTACATTCATTAGACCATTTACTCCTCATACTAACCCCATTAGGAAGGTATGATTAAACATCTCATTAAAGTTCCTTATTTCAAATTATATTTTCAGTCTATTTTTAATAAAGAGCATTTATTGGTAAAATTAAATGTAAGGCACCAGAAACCTCTGTCAAGACATATATAATAAAGTAACCATAGTTTCTGTTTTTAAAACGTCTTCTTTAATTTTCCTTTTTCCCAGTATGCCCAGTTTAATGACCTAACTTGCTTAGAAAAATAACAAGCCCTTTCCAAGAGAAACAACACTTAAATCAAAGAAAATCCTTAAAACAACAGTGTTTTTAAACATGATTGTTTTAAGACTCTGATATTTCCGACAGGCTGAGTTTTTGGAACCTTGAATCAGGGTGCTTTATCACTCAGGGGACTAATCCTTCAGGGGGTGTTTTATAGCTGCGTTTTGGAAGTTGCTAGGAGAGGTTATTTTGCCTTTGAACTATGATGCCTCTTCAACAAAAAGGAGGTTTCCGTTATTATTATTATTTACAGTGGAACCTTAGTGGGGCGCCTGGGTGGCTCAGTCAGTTAAGCAGCTGCCTTCAGCTCAGGTCATGATCCTGGAGTCATTGGATGGAACCCTCCCACCCCCACCCCCAGCCGGGAGCCTGCTTCTCCCTCTCCCTCTGCCCTTCCCCCTGCTCCTTCTCTCCCTCTCTCGTGTACCCTGTCTCAAATAAATAAATAAAATCTTTAAAAAAATTAAAACAAAAAACAGTGGAACCTTAGTGACCGGCAGCTACTACCAATCATGTATTTATTCAACAACAATTCAATAGGTGCCTACATGGTACAAAGCACTATGTTTGGGACACGCTATGAAATAAAGCAATCAAAATCTCTGCCCTCATGGAACTAACACTTGATTTTTAATATTATGGTGGAGCTCAGAGTGACATGTCTGATTTAGAATCTGGTTTTACTGCATTTAATAGGAATAAATCATTTTAATTTGTGCAATTTTAAGAAAAATAGGTAACACATTCAACCTCAACTGGCTATATTTTGATTGTACTGGAATAGCCCCTAATCAGTAACAATACTTAGACCCATATTACCATTCTCCTAAATATTCTAGCTCATTCCCAAATAATGGCTTACCAATCCCTAGCTAAATATTTAATAATTAACAGCTTTGCTTGTGCTATATGATTTGTGTGAATCGAGAAGTCCTTTGATTTTTCCTTCCTTCTTCTAAACTGCCTTTCTGAAAACAATTCAAGAAAGCAGTAAGAAGTTAGTGAATTCTGCCCTTCATATCTGTAACATGGAAATGAATAAGGATGGTTAATTTCAGGACTTCAAGCTCCTTTTCAAATTATTTCTACCCATAAAATGTTTCCATATGTTATCAGATAATCTCCACGTGCTCTATGTGCTGATTCATGCCTTTTCTGGTATTGCCACGAGACCCCTGATACACAGAATGCTCTCTCTGACTTTCCCAGTCTGCCAAACAATTCTTAGGAACTGAGGCCAGCACTGCTGGAAAAAAACCTTCATTAAGAGAGGTGATCTTACTGGTTCCATAGTTTAAATTAGTCCCTTAGAAATCTTACTAATTTCCACAGATATTTGGTTTTCTTGAATAAAAATGTCTCAAGGCTCCATCATTACACATTATGTTTACATTAAAAGACAGTTGCAGCTCCAACTGGGAATGAAAGAGGAGACATCTCTACTGATCTTAGAGAAACAAAAAGGATAAGGGAATACTATGAACAACAATATGCTGCCTATAAGATACTCACTTAAGCTTTAAGCACACACATAGACCAAAAGTAAAAAGATGGTAAAAGATATTCCATGCAAATGGTAACCAAAAGAGAGCAGGGGTGGCTATACTTATGTCAGAAAAATAGACTACAAGTCAAAAACTATCAAAAGAAAGAAAGGTCACTATATAATGATAAAGGGGTCAATTGTTCAAGAGGATATAACCATTGCATATATATATATATATATATACACACACACATACACACACACACCCAGTATTGGAGCAGCTAAATATATAAAGCAAATATTAACAGACTAAAGGGAGAAATAGATAGCAATGCAATAATTAAAACTAAGGGCTACAATACCCCATTTCCAACAATGGATAGATCATTCAAACAGAAAATCATCCAATACATTCTTTTCAAGCACACATGAAACATTCTCCAAGACAGATCTTATGTTTGGCCACAAAACAAGTCTTAGCAAAGCGAAGAAAATTGAAATCATACCAAGTATCTTTTCTGAGTACAATGGTATGAAGCTAGAAATCAAGAACAAGAGGAAAATTGGAAAACTCTCAACTATGTGGAAATTAAACAACATACGTCTGAATAACCAATGGATCAAAGAAGAAATCAAAAGGGAAATTTAAAACATATATCTCAAGACAAATGAAAGTGGAAACACAACATACCAAAATTTATGAGATGCGGTAGTCCTAAGAGGGAAGTTTATAGAAATGAATGCCTACATTAAGAACAAGAAGAAAAGACCTAACTTCACACCTGAAGGAACTAGAGAAAGAACAAATTCAACCTAAAATTAGCATATAGGAGGAAATAATAAGGATCAGAGCAAAAATAAATGAAATCTAGACTAGAAAAACAATAGAAATGAAATTAAGAGTTGGTTTTTTGAAAAGATAAACAAAAGAGACAAACCTTTAGCTAGGATAATTAAAAAAAAAGATTCAAGTGAATAAAATCATAGATGACACAAGAAACATTGCAACTGACCACAGAAATACAAAGGATCACAAGAGATTACCATGAACATTTATACACCAACAAATTGGACAACCTAGAAGAAAGGGATAAGTTCCTAGAAACATACAACCTACCATGAGGTTATGAAAAAACAAAATCTGAACAGACCAGTAACAAGTAGAGATTGAATTAGTAATCCAAACCTCCCCAAAAATAAAAGTCTAGGACCTGGTGGCTTCACTGGTGAATTCTACCAAACTTTTAAAGAAAAATTAATACAATGGTTTGCTTCCAAAACATCGAATAGGAGCGAACACTTCCAGACTAAAGGGAGAAATAGATAGAAATGCAATAATTAAAAGTAAGGGGCGACAAAACCCCATTTCCAACATTGGATAGATCATTCAAACAGAAAATCATCCAACACATTCTTTTCAAGCACACATGAAAAGACCAGCATACCCTGACCCTAAAGCCAGACAAGGACACTACAAGTAAAGAAAATTATAGGCCAATAACCTTGATGAATATAGATGCAAAAGTCCGCAACACAATCCTAGCCAACAGAATTCAATAGCACATTAAAAGGATCGACACCATGATCAAGTGGGATTTATCCCTAGTATGCAAGGATGGTTCAACATATGCAAATTAATAAATGTGATACACCACATTAACAGAATGAAGGATAAAAAAAGATATGATCATCTTAATGGTTGCAGGAAAAGGATTTGACAGAATTCAATACATTTTCATGAAAAAAAGTCTCAACAAATTAGGCACAGAAGGAATGTACCTCAACATAATAAAAGCCATATATGACAAACCCACAGCTAACACCACACTCAATGGTAAAAAGCTGAAAGTTTTTCCTTCAAGATAAGGAACAAGATAAGGATGCCCACTCTCACGACCCTTATTCAACATAGTACTAGAAGCCCAAGCAATGACAATTGGGCAAGAAAGAGAAATAAAATGCATCCAAATTGGAAAGGAAGAGCTAAAACTATCTGTTTGCAGACGATATGATATAGAAAACCCTAAAGACTCCACCAAAAATCTATTAAAAATTAATCAATGAATTCAGTACAATTGCAGGATACAAAATCAATATACAAAAATCAGTTGCATTTTTATATACTAACAATGAACAATCAGAAAGATACATTAAAGAAACAATCCCATTTACAATAGCTTTAAGCAATAAAATAGTTAGGAACAAATTTAATCAAAATGGTAAAAGATCTGGGGCACCTGAGTGACTCAGTTGGTTAAGCATCTGACTCTTGATTTTGGGTCAGGTCATGCTCTCAGGGTCATGAGATCACACTGGGCGTGGAGCATGCTTAAGATTCTCTCTCTTCCTCTCCCTCTGCCCCACCCCTTCACACATGCACATGCTTTCTCTCTCTCTAAAAAAAAAAAAAAAAAAAAGATGGTAAAAGATCTGTACACTGAAAACAAAAACATTGATGAAATAAATTGAAGAAGACACAATAAATGGAAAGATATACCATATGGATTGGAAGAATTAATACTACTAAAATGCCCATATAACCCAAAACTATTTACAGATTCAATGTGTCCCTATCAAAATTTCAATTGCATTTTTCACAGAAATGGAAAAACAATCCTAAAATTCATATGGAACCACAAAAGACCATGAATAAATAAAACTGTCTTGAGCAAAAAGCATAAAATTGGAGGCATCACACTACCTGATATCACATTATACTACAAAACTATAGTAATCAAAATAGCATGGCGTTGGCATAAAAACCAATGGAGCAGAATAGAGACCCCAGAAATAAATCCACACATTTATGGTCAATTGATCTTTGACACAGATGCCAAGAATACACAATGGGAGAAGGACAGTCTCTTCAATATATGATGTTGGAGAAACTGGCAGAGGAATGAAATTAGACCATTATCTCACTCCACATACAAAAAGCAACTCAAAATGGATTAAAGACTTAAACGTGAGGCCTCCAACAATAAAACCATTAGAAGAAAATATGGGTGACAAGCTTCTTGAGATTGGTCTGGGCAATGATTTTTTTGGATTTGACCCTAAAAGCACAGGCAACAAAAGGAAAAATAGACAGTTGGGACTCTATCCAACTAGAATCTTCTGCATGGCAAAGGAAACAATCAAAGTGAGAACTGACAACCTACAGAACAGGAGAAGATATTTGCATACCATATATCTGATAAGAGGTTAATATCCAAAATATATAAGGAACTCAATAGCAAGAAAACAACCCAGTAAAAAAAAAAAATGGGGAAAGAATCTGAATATATATTTTTCCAAAGACATACAAATGGCCAATGGATGTATGAAAAGGTGTTCAACATCACTAATCATCAGGAAGAAGCAAATCAAAACCACAATGAGATATCACCTTACACCTGTTGGGATGACTATTATCAAGAGGACCAGAGATAGCAAGTGTTGCTAAGGGGGTGGAGAAAAAGGAACTCTTCTACACTGTTGGTGGGAAAGTAAACTGATAACAGCCATTATGGAAAACCATATAGAGTTTCCTCAAAAAATTAAAAATAGAACTACTATATGATTCAGCCACCCCACTTCTGGGTGTAGAGCCAAAGGAAATGAAATCAGAATCTTGAAGGGATATCTGCACTCCCTTGTTTTGTGGCATTATTCACAATAGCCAAGATATGGAAACAACCTGAGTCTACCAATGAATGAATGGATACAGTAGATGTGGGATACACACATACACGCAGAGGATGGAATATTATTCAGCTCCAAGAAAGGAGGAAGTGCTGCCATTTGTGATAATACTGATGAACCTGGAGGACATTATGCTAAGTGAAATAAGCCAGATAGAGAAAGACAAATGCTGTATGGTCTCACTTATATGTAGAATCCAAAACAAAACAAAACAAAAACAAAAACAAAAAACCCCAAAACCCCAAAACAACAAAATGAAACAAAACAAAAAAACGTCAAACTCAGAGAAGCAGAGTGTAGAAAGGTGGTTGCCAGGGTTGGGGTAGTTGAGGGGGGTGGAGTGGGGAGATACTGGCCAAAGGGCACAAAGTTGCAATCAGGTAGGATAAACAGGTCCAGAGGTGTAGTATATAAGCAGGTTGACTATACTTAGTAAAACCGTACTGAACACTGGGAATACGCAAGAGAGTAGATATGAAGGGCACTCACCACACACATAAAAAATGACAAGTAGGGGAGGATATGTTCATTAGCCTGCCGGCAGTAGTCATTTCACTATGAGTGTGTATATCAAATCACCATGTTTTATGCCTTAAATGTATACAATTTTTATTTAAAAGTATATAATTTTTTTAAAGATTTTATTTATTTATTTGACAGAGAGAGACACAGCGAGAGAGGGAACACAAGCAGGGGGAGTGGGAGAGGGAGGAGCAGGCTTCCTGTGGAGCAGGGAGCCCGATGTGGGGCTCGATCCCAGGATCCTGGGATCATGACCTGAGCCGAAGGCAGGCGCTTAACGACTGAGCCACCCAAGTGCCCCCAAAAGTATATAAATTTTTAAAAGAAGAAAAGAAAGCCAGTTCAGAGCAAAGCTAGGTGATACAGATGTAGGATAAAAGATGAGGTCGGGGGGTAAGGTGTTTTATTTAGGGGCATACAAAGGAAGAGTGGGGAAAATCATGTAGAGCCTATAGATTGTTATAAGGAATTTGGTTTTTCTTCTGAGCAGGAAGGGGAGCCATCAGAAGATTTTGAGCAGATTAGTAAAATTATCTGATTTACATTTTAACACACTGCTCCATTGGAAAAGACTGCAGGGAGGCGGCAGCAGGAAGACCAATTGGGAGGCCCAGTAGCTCAGGCTCAAAAGAGTCAGGAGCCTTCAAGAGATGGTGGAGGAGATGGCGAAGAATGATTAGCATTTACACATATTGTGAAGGAGGAATTGACAGGATCCACTGCTGACAGATCCATTGAGACACTTGAGAGAAAGAGAGGAGTCAAAGAGAAATGAAAGTGAGTTAATATATGTAAAACGCTTAACATGGTGCCTGATAAATAGAAACCAGTGGGGATGCCTGGGTGGCTCAGTCGGTTAAGCTTCTGCCTTTGGCTCAGGTCATGATCCCAGGGTCCTGGGATCGAGCCCAGCATCGGGCTCCCCGCTCAGCGGGGAGTCTGCTTCTCTCTCTGCCCCTCCCCCCACTTGTGTGTTCTCTCTCTTTCAGTCTCTTTCTTTCTCTGTCTCTCCAACAAATAAATAAATAAAATCTTTAGAAAAACAAAAAATAAATAGAAACCAGTGAATCAATTTCAGCTATTATTATTGTTATTCTTACTGCCTCCTGTTACACATGTCATGGAAGGTAATGTATGGAGCCTGTAAGTAGTACCTAACATATAAGTTGTTCATAAAACTATTAAACTCTGAGAGATAAGTCGCAGCAGGAGTTTGTGGCCCCATCCCAAGGCTGGGTGGTGGGCAGGTGAAGAAACATTAAGCCTTGGAGACAAATTAAATGACTTACCTAGGTCCTTGCTAAGGTTGTTGAGTAAAATCAGTAAGTGGCCATACTCTATCTCACCCAGGACTTAGAATCTTAAGTTATCTTCCGAGGTACTATTTTTGTAACATGTACTATGTATTTTTAGGGAAATCAAATTCATATTTAATGCAGAGAATTTAGAAAACGTAAAGGAAAAAAATTTAAACTACCCAGGAATAATATCACTCTAATATTTTTCTGAAACATACATATTTTTTAAAAATTAAAACTGGGGTCATACTACACATGCTGCCTGATTCATGTAACAATACCTTGTTTGTTTGACATTACACTTCCACAGCATCCTTTTCAATGGTACATAATGGATGAATCACAGTTATGGAATCCCTTATTGTTCAACACTCAGGCTATGTCTAATTTTTTGGTATTATAAGCAGCCCTGTGATGAACATCATTAACAGTATCTTGACTCACAGCCCTCAACAGTTTCCCAGAAGAGCTTCCTAGAAGTGGCGCTGCTAGGTCCAAGTTCATTCGTAAAGCTTTTGTTGTATGTTGCCACAAACCTAACATCGATCGTCCGGGACACACGTTTTTACAACTGATTGCCCTCCAGTCCCCTGGTCTCCTCCTCGAGGAATATGACAGAATTATAAACTATGAAGAACTTCAAGTCCTTTCTTTATATCCTATATGAAGCTGTGAAATAGTTTTACCTCTATTTCCCAATGCCTCCATTTGCCAAATGAAGCTACAGCATTTTGCTCAAGGCAGTGAAAAATTATCTTTGAAAAGATTATGTCTTCCCAAAGCACACATTATTTAAACCAAAGAATTCTTAGAGACCAGGCCTTGTCCTTAAAATTATCCTTCATCTAGAGAAGCGGGAACAAATCTCCTTTGTCTTCCAAGCCATTTTTTCCTGTTTTATTTTTAATCACATCTGGAACTTTACTGATCTGAGAACTGAGGACAAGGAATCAAATGGCTCAGGACCTAATTGTCGAGGATGGCACACTTTACCCTGCTGTCTAGTGTGAGTGAGCAGTTTTAGCCAGGAGGCCAGGGAGGAGGCAGAGGGCTCTTTCCTCTTAGCCACAAGCCCTCGGCCTGGTGTTGAATAATGCATGTGTTGAACTTTGAAATGGTGGGCTGGGCCAAGCCCGCTGACCCAGGGGGGATACCCCTCATCCTCACCCCAGACAGGGGAAGGTGGTGTTGGGCCACCCCCAAAGGGGTGCTAGGAGACAGGAGTGGGCAGAAGGGAGGATGGAAGCAGAGGTGGCGGTGTTCTTAGTAACCATGGGAGCAGCCCTTCCTATACCTCACTCCTGGGCCACCCGTGAGCCTGAGACCCGAGTGAGTCGACATCACTGGGCATCCAACTTGTCTGCCTCTGGCTGACAAAGCAGTCCCCATAGAGTAAGCCAAATTTCCTCATCATGGTTGAACTGAAGTCATTTACTTGGATGAAGCAGAACTGGAGTCCAGCACTGGACTTTTATCTTGTCCAGGTCACATGACCTCCGAGGACTTGCTGGATAGCAGTGCTTCCCCAATACACTGAGAGTCACCCCAAGAGCTCCTAGGCCATGAACTTCACAAACCCTGAGCAGATTATGTGAGGCATGGGAAGAAGGCTCCCTAGCCAAAACTTGGAAGTCTCTAGGAAATCTCTTGGTAGACACATTTGGGTTCCCCTGGAAAACCTCTGAGCTCACCCAGGGCACATGGCTTTCACAGTACTCCAAAGGGACCCACAGTTGCTTTTTTCTGGGTGGAGACCAGAGGCACTCACTTGCATGAGGTCACCTCACCCAAGGGGCGCAGCACTTGGCTCCTCGGACGGCAGAGCTGCCATCCTTTCCTGAAAAGTGCCCAGGACCCTCCCCTTCGGGTTCTCCCATGGACCGTGTTCTGGGGGTATTGCTCCTTGAAGTGCAACCAGTGGCCCTGAACGTGACCGAGGTCCTGTGGAGACCCAGAGACTGCAGAGGTCCGGGCAGCCACAGGCACACGTGTCATCATGACCTCAGGGGTCCGCCCTCAGGCAGGCCAGCTGGATGTCACAAAAATTAAATCATTTAAATTGACTGTTGGGGTGTTAACCCACAGCAGGCACTGACAATTCCTCAGACTTTGAGGGCAGTGAGAGCTAATCTGAGTCATTATAAGATGGGTCCCTGTGGAATCCAAGGATAAGTAGGGAGGTGCAAGTCTGGCCCACTCCCTGCTGAGTCAGAGCAGACCTCCCTCTGGGGGGGGGGGTCCGCCAGAGGGGGGGGGGGCTCCCCCCCCGTGGGGGGGGCTCACAGCCCACAGCAGTTCACCCTCTTGCATGGGAGGGCAGAGTGAAGCCTACTCAGGAATCACCCAGCTGGAGGGAGGGGACAGCAACTCTTTCTTGGTTGGTTTTATTCCCATTTCTGAGTAGATGTAATTTTCTTCCTCCATCTCCTCCTCCTTTCTTTTCCTTTTCTTTGCTTTCTCTTTTCCCACATCCTACTTGGGAAGGAGGAGTTGGCGAAACCCAATTCCCCAACAGGTAGATGAACATGGTGCTTATATTCCAGAAAAATCAGAACAACCTAAGAATTGTTTGGAAAGAATCTGCTATCATATCATATACATTATCACAGACACAGAGATACACATCAGGAAAATCATACCATTGTTTAACTTGTTGGTACTTTCTTTGTGGTCTAGTTTAGTTTTTTGTTTGAATTATAGGAGCGCTCATGGGAATAGACGGCATCATCTTTTCTGAAGTCAGAGCCATTAAAGTCCTGTGGGCGAGGGTGGTGAGTTTTGAGAAGCTGAGGTCAGGGTTGGTACAGATGGGAGACAAGCCTTCAGACTTAAAGCCATGTCCAAGAACTACAATCGTATTAGGGATTGCTGCTAGATGTGAGTGGGGGCAGCTTCTCTGGGAGGCAGCAGCATAGTGTGGGGTCAAAAGCACACACTTTGTGGTCCCACAGGCTGAGTTCAAAACCCAGCTCTGACATTTACATCCGGAGTGATCTCAGTGAGTTATTCAACCTCTCTGAGGATCGATTTTGTCATTCATAAAATAGGTGGTCCTGAGGACTGAATGAGCTCACATGAGTAAACCACTTGATACATAAGTATTAGTAGATGATAGCTAGTATTTTGCAACATAAATTTTAAAAAGCAATTCTGCTGTTTATATTAAGACTTGCCACAGGATAAATTATGCCTCCTTTAAAATGTTTTCTTGTATCATTTCATTTTTTAAAATACTTTTGTTTTTAGCAAAATAGAAAGATCTTCTATTTAGGGTTGTTAAATAAGGCAAATAAGCTCTCAGATTAAGAACTTAAACCTCAATACTGGTATAATTTATTAATTTGCTCAGTTGATGGAATCATTATCATCATGGAAGCCAATTAATTAATACATCAATTTCACCCATAATTTAAACAAAGAACAAAAAAAGATCTAGAAAGAGCGGAAACACTTTCTTACCTAGGCTCTGTTAATTATCAGTTTAAGTTAACTTAGACCCAAAGTTGGAAAGCATGGGAAGGGAAAGGTAGCTGACCCACGACCACAGAGGGGTAGGAAGCTGGGGGAAGGGTTTCCATCTTGGAAAAGACCAAAACAAGAGCTTCCACGGAAGTAAAGATTCACACAGGAAAGGCCTGGAAAACCAAGAGCTAAGTAGAGGCCTCCCACTGTGGTCCTGATCCCCCGATGGTGACTGATAACCCCCATTGTGTCCAGGCCTAGTGTTTCTGGGCAGGAAATCCCAGCCCCCACACGGGGATAAGGCCAGCCTGGGAGCAGGTCCTGTGGGGGCATCTCACCACGACTTCTCACTCTGCTGAGCAGGGTCAGGTTCAGGCTCCCTTTCCCAGGACTTCAGGGGTCCAAGAGGTCAGGGCTGGTGCAGGCTGGTGTGGAATCCAGCCTCATCTGTGTGGACGTCAGTGGTTAAACCCGGGGCCTGGAGGTGAGAGCGGGGTGCTGGCTGAGGGGAGGGGTGTGAGGAGCGTGAGGGACGAGGAGCAAGAGAGAAGATACAAATGTGAAGTTTCACAGGGTGGCCTCCATTTGGAGGACACAGTGAGATCAAGGGTCAGAGCAGAAAGTGATTTGAGGGTTAAGGTAGAAAGAATTCTCTTTCCCTTATATTTTAATTATTTTCCTGGTTTTAACTTTACACTTTGGCTAATTTGGTTAATAGCTAAGGACAAAATCTATCTTGAGTTACTTCTGTTTACTTCCAAGATAGTGCTTGTGAGCCCTGGGAGGCCCCGCTGAGGCTCTTCTTGGGGTCCTGTTGGTATATCTTAGACACATGTTTGGACTAGAGTCCCAAATATGCAGGCATTAAAATGCTTGACCTAGGTTTGCCTCTGCCTGTGCATTTTTAAAGATTGGATAAGAGAATTTGAGAGAATTTTTAATGATAAAAGTAATGATGACAATGATAGTAAAAAACCCATGCAACACTGTTCTAAGTGCTTTAAATGTAAGAACTCATTTGATCCTCATAACAACTCTTTGAAGTAGGAAGTAATATATATATATATCATCAGTAATATCATGTATCATATATATAGATAGACATAGAAACAGAATCACAAGAGTCACATGCGCCACCCCCTGAGCCAGACAGGAGCCCCTCATATCTTAATTTTAAAACAAGAATCAGGGGCACCTGGATGGCTCAGGGGGTGGCCCATGTGACTCTTGATCTCGGGGTTGTGAGTTCAAGCCCCATGTTGGGTGGAGAGATTACTTAAAAATAAAATCTTAAAAAAAAAGACAAATGAATAAATGAAACAAGAATTGAAATTTGATAACTGCTTTTTAAAAATCACATTATTGTTTTTTCTGATTATAAAATTTATAGTTGTAGGGATGCCTGGGTGGCTCAGTCGTTAAGCGTCTGCCTTCGGCTCAGGTCATGATCCCAGGGTCCTGGGATGGAGCCCTGCATCGGGCTCCTTGCTTGGCAGGAAGCCTGCTTCTCCCTCTACCACTCCCCCTGCTTGTGTTCCCTCTCTCACTGTGCCTCTCTCTGTCAAATAAATAAAATCTTAAATAAAATAAAAGAAAATAAAATTTATAGCTGTAGACAATTTGAAAAAAAAATTGAAACATCACAAAGAATGAAATTAAAACCACCTATACTCTTGCCATACAGAAATAACTACTAACACCTTGATATATTTTCTTTCAGACTTTTTTCTATGCATAAATATATGTACATTATTGGACTAATACTCTACAGATTATTTTGTAGTCTGCTTTTTCCCCTGGACAATATATTGATAATGTGTTCTTATGCCATGTGGTGTTCCATCACGGATTCCCCTAGCATTATTAGTTCGAACCCGGCCCTTTTGCCTCGACCATCTAAAGCTCCAGTCCCATCTCTCAATAGTTCTAAGCCTCTCGATTTCCACACTTAAAACATTCTTCTACTCTCCTCCCACCAGCAGCCTAGTAGAGGCCACTGCCTGACCTATTATCGCTGGAGTGGTGCACACTGTCAAGGAAAAAAGAAACTCAAAGTTAACAGATAAGAATACAGAGTTTAGCAGTTTGCCTTCCAAACTGTAGTAGATACTTGATTAGTCTTGAAACTTAGAGTCAACAAAACACAATTGCTTCAGTTTACTCTGGACAAAGAGATTTCCTCAGCGACAGAAAATCCTGCCCTGTGCTTCATATTCCTTAGAGTTCAGTTTACATTTTGAAACTCTAAACCCTCCTGTTACTCTTCTACAACTGGTATCTGCTGTGACCCACACAGTGACTGCATCACTAATGCCAAGTGAGAACAGCGGGAGGGGCGCAGGCAGCCTCATAGCAATCCGGGTATTTTCAGTCTCCTGTGTGGTCAGGAGCTACATGAGAACCCAGGATTGCAAAGCAGGGAGGCACTGCGGACAACATTACAGTGCAGTGTTCCCTCTCTCCCCCTGCAAAACATCAGCAGCTTGCTCCCTGCAAAATATTCATTCTCCTTCCTCGACAGGGCTTTGAGACTAATCTCCTTTTTCACTGCAACCTGTATTATTTAAATGGCAGAATTCAGCCCACTACTGGGCTAGCTGCAGTGGAGATTTGCAAGGTGCTGCTGGGGGCATGCCAACCTTCTAGCATGAAATCACAAGGGACCTCAAATTAGCTTAAAATCTTCTCAGCTATTTATCCTCGGTCTTTTAAAAATGCTGCAAACTGTGGGAAAATAAAGAGGCTCTCTGTAATCCCTGAATATGACGATGGGGCAGGAAATGTGACTTTGGCGGAATGAAACTGAGGCAAAATTGAAGAGGCAGCACGATCTAACAGGTGGAGGATCAGACCAGATTTTCTGTTCCTTCATCCACCACTAGCAGGGTTCTAGAGCGGGCTGGACACTTCACCTGTTGACACTTTAGTTGTCTTTTTTGTAAAATGAGAATCACACTACTCGGTACTCTCTAAAGTCCTGTACAAGTTTCCATGAAATATTTTTTAATGTGTTTCTGCACATTTATCAGAATTGAGAAAGCTGATAAATGCATTTAATAATAATACGTGATAGGCAAAGAGCACAAACAGACAAGTCATAATAAAAAACACACGTAACTAATGAACATTTTCAAGGAAGGTCAACCTTACTAATAATTACAATTTTCAACTTATTCAAACAATACATCTTTTTTAGAAACAGCTTATGCTAAAGAGGTTTAAAAAAGAGTCCCATGGAGAGTTGGGATAGTCTTGCCTGCTTGGAAGACCATGGAGGTACAGGTAAGCCTCTAAGTCAAGGAGGGGTCTAAGCTGGGGCGGGGAGGAGGGGGACCTGATGTCCCACAACCTGCCCAGTCTGGTGCTTCGTGGAGACTCCATCGGTTCTGTTTGCTGGGAGCTCTTGCCCCTTCCACTGTCAGCACTGCTTGGTCAGCCACTCACCCCTGACCCTCAGGCCATTTGTTTCAGGGATGCTGGTCAAGCCCTGGTCTGTTCAGTGGAACTCGATCCTGGGATTTTGTAAGAATTATCAGGAAAGGGAGGTGTCTTTCTGCTGGCACAAATAGCTGTAAGAAAACGGCAGAAAGTAGAATAGTGGGTTGCCAGGAGCCGGGGGTGGGGGTGGGGGGCAGGAAATAAAGAGTTGTTGTTTAATGAGTATAGAGTTCCCATTTTACAAGATGACAAAGTTTTGGGGATCTGTTGCACAACAAGGTGAATACACACTATGTGAATATACACTACTAAACTGTACAATTAAAATTATGAAGATGGCAAATTTCATGTGTTTTTAACCACAGTTTTAAACTTTTTTCAATTACAAAGGAAGAAAGAAAGAAGGAGGGAGGGAGAGAGGGAGGGAGGGAGGGAGGGAGGAAGGAAGGAAGGAAGGAAAAGAAAACAGAGGGGCCAGGAAGTCCTGTGCCCCATGAAGAGGGCCCAGCTAAAAACAGAGCCAATACAGGGAAAGCGAAGCTGAGAAATCGAGTCCTGATAACTTTGTATGAGCTCCTGAATCCAGTCATGCCTGAAGCTGGTCCTATCCATGGACTTTTTATGTCATTATTTTGGAAGTAATAAATGTACAAGGTTTTAAAAGTCCAATCATATTACAAGGTTTATAAACAACAACTACCGAAGTCCCCTGCCTACTCCTTCCATTTCCTTTATCTTCCTCCCAAGTGTTTTCTGCTACTTTGTATGGTATTTATTTCCATATTTCTAACCAGTAGGGTTATACTGCTACCTCCCAACTCAATACTTTCACATATGATCTGTTGACTTCTTATACAGAAGATGAGGATTTAGCTCTATTGCTTCTTATTATCCTTCATCCTACTTCATTCTTCCAAAATAGGTATTTTTTTAAAAGATTTTATTTATTTGAGAGAGAGAGAGAACACAAGTCGGGGGAACAGGGAGCGACAGAGGGAGAAGGACAAGCAGACCCCCCACTGAGCAGGGAGCCCGAGGCAGGACTCGATCCCAGGACCCTGGGATCCTGACCTCAGCCAAAGGCAGATGCTTAACCGACTGAGCCACCCAGGCGCCCCGCCTGATAATTTTAAAGTTTTGGTTAAATCACTATTTAGTTTTCCTCTTACTATGAAATGTCATGTGATTACATTTCCTTCTTTTACTGTTCTTTCTAGAGGTAATACTTTCCTCCCTTTTACCCATTGCTCATTTTTCACTATCATAGTTTCTTCCTACAGTCACAAAGGCACTGTAAAACCCTCTGAATTCAAGCTCCTTTTTCAGCTAAACGTCTGATATTCTTTCAGTTCCTTTTGGTCCTACAGATATTCCTTCCTGGAGACTTCCATCTGCCTGTTTCAGTCTGGACTGGTTAACCTCCAGGCCTGCTGTGAGGCTTCCTTGACTTTCTTTTCAGCACTTCCTGTGGCAGACAACAACTTGTCCCTCAAAACTGATGCTTCTTCTTCCTAAGCACAAAGCTAGAGGATTAGTTTATCAGTTTTAGCTGACGGAATGTGAGCAGAAATGACGCTCACCACTTACAGACCTGATCCAGAAAACCCTCTAGAGAGCTCCTCTTTCTCTTCCCCAGGCTGACCTTGGAAGCTACGCACTAAAGATGGCAGAGTCTTTGTCTGCTGCACCCGGAGTAACTTTGTGGAGCAGACACCCGTCCCACTCTGCCATCTTTTATCACCGATTGCATTTTATAAACAAGAGATCATTTCTCGTATTGTTTCATTATTCCTTCTTATAGCATCTGTTTCTCATTCTAATAATGCAACATCATCTGTTATCTCTTTGAGGACACTGAAGGATTTTTGTTGTTTTGTTAGTTTCCTTTTGCTTCCTGCACTCTGTTTCCTCCAGGTTCTTTTTGCCATCTATCTGCTTTCATAACTGTCTTTCAAATTTGAGTTTTTCCCCAAGTATATGAGTAACATCATTGACTTTCTGACCGTATTTGAGAGTGAGGCACTAAAAAACTGATTAAAAGCTATGTGACCACAGGTGAGGTATATTGCCTGGTGATCTGCATGCAAGTGATAAGGCGACTGGCTGGCCTTTTTAGTTGAGAACCCTCAGATCTCAGTATGGTAGGTTTTTTTCTCTTGGGCTGGCCAATCTCCCTAGAGATGAATTTCCTGTCTAGACTCCTGCTGGGTCTCCATAAGCCCAAGTGTGGGAGTTCTGTGAGCTGAGCTGGGGGGTGGGGGGTGGGGGGTGGGGGGTGGAGGTCTCACCGTTCCGAATATAGAATTCCCCTGTTTTCAGAAGATTGTCCTCACCTTTTGCAGTTTCAGGGGCCTCCTCTACCCCTTGCCATATCTAGTGTCTCAGGGACCGGAATGTTTCTGGTTAATCCACCACAGTAAACCTTCAGTCCTCTCCAAGGCTGGGGAGAGGTAGGAACCTCCTCATGTATACTTGGAGACAATGTCTCTGTTTCCAGCCCCACACCTCCCCCGCAACCCTCAGAGGCTCCTGCATTGCCACTTCCTGAGCCTCTCCCGGGCTCTGTGGTGTGATGGGCTTGATACTCCTTTGAATCTCTTTGTAATGAGTATTGGGACACACCGCCCTGACGCTCCCATTTTGACTGATGCTCTCATTTCCTTGCTGCTGGGCTGGTGAAGGCTTACAGCTGAGTTCCTTCCCAGAGATCGGACCTGGATGAAGAGACAGACTCACCCAGAGGTATCTCCCTTCCAGGGTCAGCCACAGCCAATGACTGGTCCGTGGAGGTGTACAAAGGCCGGAGGCCCTGGCCTCCATTTGGGAGCCCTCCGAAGAGCTACCAGTGAGATCAGCTGAGACCGCTGTGACTGACTCTCTGCCGAGCCGTGTTTCTCACGCCCTTCTGCAGGTGTATCTCCCAGAAACTTCCTGTATTACATCCCCGTCTCGGGGTCTGCTTCACGAAGAACGCCATCTAAGACACCCCCAGCTCTCTTGTGCTTTCATCTGATTTTCATATTCTAAGAATTTCTTGGCATCTCTCATTTGCTATTGTCTCCTCTTTTCTGTTTGTATCTGTTTTTTTCTCCTCTGCTCTCATTCCGGTGATATTTTTACAAGGCATCTGGGATGAACACATGTATTCAATCTATTGTGTTGAACCAGAAGTGTGAAAACATATTCATAACACCATGGAAAATATAAACCCAGCTTCCTATAGGTCATGTGAAAATTATTAAAATTAACTCCGTTTTTTTTGAGAACCATTTGAGATGGAATGTTAAGAAATGGGAAACCACAGGGTAAATGTGACAGATCCAGATCATCAGTGAAAAAGCTAAAGAGTAGCCCAGATACTCTCCTGACATACGCTTACCCCACCTCTAGACTCTGCTCCCCACCCCTTCCTGGAAGAGGCCACTAAATCCACACCAAGCTCTGACTAGCGTTCTTTTTCCTCTCCAGGCCTTTGCACATGTTGTCTTCTTGGCCAGAAATTCCCTTCCCTCATTTCATCTGGGCAAATCCTCCTAATCTTGTGGAATCCAGCAGAGAACACCATCAAGCCCCACACCCAGCATCAGGTCAGGTACTGCCCTGGTATATCCAAAGCACCCCACAGCTACCTTCATAATATCGCTTCAACACCAGGAGTATAATTGCCTGTGACTTTGAGCTCCCTGAGCATAGGAACTGAGCATTTTTCATCTCTTTAGAACTAGCACTTCTCACAGTACCTGACACATAGTAGACGCTCAATTGTGTGTGTGGAATAAATGAGCAAATAAATGGATCAATGGATGGATGATTCAAACAGGCTTTCTCTGGGGGTCGGTCATAGAGGAACAAGCCCTCATGCTTGGGGAGAAAAGAAGACTTGGAGTCTATCCAAGCCCTCACCCACACCTTGATGAACCAGAGCCTAGAGGCACCAAGCAAAGGAATCAGAGTAACCAAGTGCTAACTGGTCTGGGTTGGCAGAAATGTGGGGTGGGGGAAAGATATCAGACTAGCTATTTCGGAGTACTGATCCCAAAAAGGCAGAAAAAGGGAGACCACACATAAAAAATCATTATTACCAACCTGACATGGCAAAAGCTTACAAAAAGGAACCTAAGAGCCTGTAATATCAACAACAGCATTACTACTAATACATATTTCAGGAATTTCTTAAAAATCTGTGTTTTATCTCATTTTATCTTCACAATGGTCTTAGGAGTTGTGTGCTTATTTATAATCTACTATAGATAAGGAAACCAAGGTACAGAAAACTTGCCCCAGGCCATTCCACTGGGAAGCGCGAGTGTCAAGATTTGAATCCAGACGGTCTCTTAACCACAGGACAATAGCCCCCACTCCTCCCATTTCCAGATCTCACCCACTCAACGCCTACCCCAGGCTGACAGAAAGGAAATCCACCCCTTCGGATAGAACAGCAAGATTTCTGCCTTGGCAGCATTCCCAGCTGTGTTCAGTGCCCTAGCCCAGGTATCACAGATTTTAGGTGAAGAGAGCTGGGAGGGAGAAGGACCCAGTGTGAGGTGCTTTTACCCTCATCCCGCAACAAATGAATTGGGAGAAAGAATCAGCCCAGAGGACAAGGGGGAAAAAAGAATCTCTGGAGGGCAGGGCCAACCAGCTGTGCCTCACTGCAGAGCTGTCCCCTCCAGGGGACACGGGGACTTGGTGGTCTGCTCTCCCCTGAAGGGCTTGGGTTTATGGACCCAGGAAGAAGGGGCCAATAGCAGCAGGGAGCGAGTCAGAGCCAGTGACTCACCCCACATGGGGCCGGAGGTTCAGGAATACATCACAAGATGCTGAGACACGTCTCAAACCCTTGCCAGCTGAGTCCATCTGGAACATGAGTTCTGAGCATGAAGGAGTGGGGAGACGAGGGGAGGAGCCCTAGCCCTGCGGGTCACTGACAGCTGACTCAGAGCTGACTTCCAAGGCCAACCTGGATGGCCCGGCCCGTCGCGGACCGTCCCCACAGTGCTGTGAGAGGTCATGAGAGGTGCCGGGGTGCACCTCCAGATAGTTTCCCAAGGAGGGAGGCAAAGCGGCTCCTCTGACGTCCTGCGGCTCCGTACCCATCCCCCTCAGATCTCCCTTCCCTGTCAGGGCCCTCTGTTTTCTCAGGACGGCCCACCCCTAAATGTGGGCGGCATAAGAAAGGAACAGCCACCAAAAATCCCTGGGGGCCGGCTTGTTGCTGTTCCTCTGAATCCTTTCAAAGGATTCAAAGCGAGGCCATGAAATCGTTCCCACTTGCCTAAGCAGAGCTTTCACACTTGTAATTATTCAATCTGTGAAGTTGAATTATTTATTTCATGCCTGTCTTTCCCACCAGGCAGTCAGTTTCACCAGGGGCGGTTTAGTCTTGTTCTCCAGCGCCTGGGAGAGCGCCCAGTACACAGTTGGTGCTCAACACGTGTTGGATAAGTGATGAACTGTGCATGGATTTATTCCAGCCCTTAGAGGTTAGTACGAACCAAACCCCCCACACGTCTCTCCCTCCGCGGACCGGCCTTCGGATGCATCAGATGCTCTGGTTGCCCCCTCCCCCGCGGACCGGGGCCTGGTTCTGCATTTGCTGAGACGGTAATTAAAGCTCCCCCAAGAGCCTGAGAGCGGGAGCCCAGGTCACGTGGCTCGGACCCCAGTTACAGCTCAGGTGTCGGGGCGGGGCCAGGCTGGGCCAGGGCCGGGGTCGGGGTCGGGGGGCTGGACTGGGAGGGCAGGATCTCTGGAAATCATTTGGGGACTGAACGACACGGATGAAGAATTTGAGAAGCTGGGGAATCAGCTTTTGAAAGGAAATGTCAGTAACTCAGGGGAAAAAACAACGAGAATGAAGGGCGAGCTCCTTGGCTATGAGAAAGTGTACTGGCTCCCAGTCAAACTGGCTCTCTTCCAGACTTTTATTTCTGGTGTTTGGTGGTTAAATAAAAGAAGGCCCATAAGCTTAACTCCAGTTAGGAAAAAATACAACTATTTCAAATATTGATCCTGAATAATCCCTTCAAACCAGGCAGGGGTGGGGCGTGGGGGGGTGGGGAGACCACCCGGTGTGCAGGAGGGGAGGGGCCCAGTGCGGCCAACCACAGTTCTGGCTGCTGAATTGGAATAGCACATCCCCTACTCTGGGCACGGATTTATTGGTCACCTACCCACCTACCCACCTCGCACTGGATTTTAAGGACCAAGGGACGGAAAGTCAAATTCAGTTTGCAGGCATGTAGCTTCCAGCAATGATTCTCAACCTTTCTAGACCGTGCACGTGCTAACGTTTATATTTGACATTAGGTGACTCTTCCTCTCTAGGCAGAAATTATTTTTAACGTGGAAATGAATTTCAAATAATTTTATCAGATCAATAAAAAGGTTACAAATACCAAATAGAAAAATTGGCAAGGGATGTGAACTGGCAGTTCACTAAAGGAAAACAAACCCCCTGAAAAGATGTTCAAAGGAAAAAAAGATGTTCAAAGGAGAACAAACACCTGAAAAGATGTTCATCCCCAACAGTTGTCAAAGAAATACAATTAAAACAATGATAAACCCTGTTGAGCCTTTCCAGATTAAAAGAAATAATATTATTTGCAAATTTTAACTTTTGAAAAACCAGAATCAACCAGAAGACTACAGAACTGAGATCTCAGTCAAGTGACTAGTCACAATGTTCTTGTTAAAAAACATATAATAGGAGTGCCTGGGTGGCTCAGTCGTTAGGCATCTGCCTTCGGCTCGGGTCATGGTCCCAGGATCCTGGGATCGAGTCCCACATCGGGCTCCCTGCTCAGCGGGAAGCCTGCTTCTCCCTCTCCCACTCCCCCTGCTTGTGCTCCCTCTCTCGCTCTCTCTCTGTCAAATAAATAAGTAAAATCTTTTTTTAAAAAAGCATATAATAATTATATATATATACATAAATATATGTGTATGTGTGTGTGTATATATATATATGTATATATATATATATATATATATATTTCTTCCCAAACACCCACAATAACCAGCTATAAAATGCAATGGAAAAAAAGGGTTCATTCATAGTAGCAACAAAACAACAAAATTTAAAATGTCCAGTAATTAATATAATAAGAAATGAGGGCCTGTATAAAGAAAAGCATTCTACTTTATTGAGGGACAATGAAAACAAAGACCCATACATCTGAAAATATCCAGAAGAATTAAAGATTTAAATGTAAAATCTGAAATCATAAAAGTCCTGGAAGAGAATATAAGTAATCATGTAATTCTGAGATAAGAAAGCCCTTCTATGGATGACCTCAAAGGCAGAAACCATTAGTGAAAAGTTTAATAAATATGATAATATCCAAGAAAAAAGATTAGTTTCAGTATGTTGATGAATACCATAAAACAAACTAAAAGGCAAATAATAAACTAATTACTATAAATATTAAATATTTTCTCATTGTTATAAGAAAACATTGCCGGCGTACTTTTTGTTATGGAACATTTGTTAATATCTATTCTAAAGGAGCATTTTGGGGGAAAGTGTCAGTAAGACCTGGTTAAGTTCTTATTTCTCATCAGTAAATAACTCTGTGGGCTTTCTTTTAGTTCCTCAAAAACTATCAAGATCTTTTGGTCCTTAATGTCCTTCACACATGCTGTTGTCTTTGCTTAAAAAGTAAATATTCCTTCTGAGCAGCCATGTCTCATTCTTCTGGCCTGGGCATAAATGGTGTCTAATTCAAGTCAGCTCTTACTGTTTATCCCACCAACATGTGCGTTTCCTTTACAGCATTTATCAAAACCACACCTTGTAATTATAAATGTATTTGTTCATTTGTGACTTCAGTACAGAGTAAGATCCTAAGGGCAGCACAGGAAGATGCCTACCTGATAGACTGGCATAAAGCAGTGTTTGGTACAGAGTTTGGCATAAGCCAGGCAGACAACACATGGTTGTGGGATGAATGAATCAACCAACACTCATCCGGGTGTTGGAGATGTAAGAGAAAATGAGACAGTCCTTGAGTCCTGGAGCTGACATCTTAGGCATTGATTGATTGATTGATTGAATATATGGAGAGATGAATGAATGAACAAGCTTGGATGAGCCTTTCATGGTAGTATTCTGTAAGGATTGCCTATCTGGTTTTTACCTCTTCCGGGGGACCAGAACCTCGACCTGAATCATGTGGTTGGGTTCAAGTATCTTTACCTGCATTAAACCCTACCTTAGTCAATACCCACATGCCCAGTCCAAAACCACTGCTGCATTCAAGGAGTGTAGTTCAACAAAGAAATTATTGACAGGGATTTTCATTTGTTCCTCATGTCTTGATATTCAAGGGAGTCCAGGTCATAACCCCTGCAGGACTTCTCTATCTTTCTTCTCTATCCCAGTTCCCTCCAGTCACACGAGAATCCAAGTCATCTAAATCAATCTAGACCTTTCCTTTACTAAATCCCCATTCCCCTTCTTTCCCAACAACCCCATTCCCCTCCCTACGCCCAACACATCCCATGATGTCTTCCACTCCTAGCTATCTAATGAGACTTGATCCCTTTTTAAATCCTTTCCATCCCGCTACCTTTTGGTCTGTGTCTCTCCTGTCTTCAGAATTTGTTTTTACCAAAGTCCAGGAGTAAGTCTGACTCAGGCATTCTCTCGGGAAGATAGGGGTAAGTGCAAGAGAGCAAAGATCTGGAAATTACTGGAAGCTCTTCGGTGGCCCGCAATCGGGGATGGGGGGGGCATGGGAGAGGAGGAATCTCACTATCCATCATCCATAAAATCCCTACATGCCCAACCCCTTCTGGAATCCCTCCCTTCGGGCCTTGTTATATCTGAACCTTGGCTGCACACTGAGCATTCGGCTGCCCCTGCTCTTAGTCCTGCTATAAAGCCTCTACCAAAGAACATTCTCTCACTCTGCTTTAAAACCTCCAGCTCTGAAGCTTATGACATCAGATGATACTACCAAGGAGCTCTCCTTATTATGGCCTGGCCCCTCCTTGCTTGTTTCTTGTACATCAATCTCTCTCCCTCTTTCTCTCTCGCTCTCATTTCTGTGACAGACCCTGGCTTTCTTATCTCTCTCATCTCCTAAATGTTGGAATGCTCTGGGGGAATCTGACCCCTTCTCTCTCTACACCTAACCCCTAGGTGATGTCATCCAATCCCATGGATGGCCCATTTACCCATAAGCTAGTAACTCCTAAGGTTTTATCTCTGTACTTGGACCTCTCCTATACTCCAAACTCATATATCAAACTGCCTACTCACATCTCTATCCAAATGTTTAACAGACATCTCACTCTTAACAGAACTCTTGATTTCCCCCATGTTAAAAATAAAACGACAGACCCAAAATGGAGCTGCTTACTTAGCATAAGCCCCGCATCTCCAACCCAAGCCTTAATTACCATTTCAGCTCTCTCAGAAATGGAATCTTAAGCCATTCAATCAGGAATTGCCCGATCAGCACTAGTTAGATAATCTGCCTTAGGGACCCCTGACATTCCTGCAAGGAAAGTAACCTTGCAACAACCAATCTGCTTTTTTGCCTAGTATTCCTTGTTCCTGCTCCCTTCTGCCTGTAAGTCTCATTTTATGCAACTCCTGAAGCTCCTTTCTATCTGCTAGATTGGATGCTGCCTGATCCATGAATCACTGAATAAAGCTAATAAGACACTCAGTTGAATTTTGGGTTTTGGCACCCACAGAGCTCCTGTCCTTACAGCTCTTTGCATCCCATTAAATGTCCCTTCCATCTTCTATTGCTCAGCCCCCTAGCCTTAGAGTCATCCTTGACTCCCCTCTCACACCCCAATCCAACCTATCAAATCTTGTCATTCCAGAATCTCCCTACTTCTCACTACTTCCACCATGTTTTCCTGTGTCCAGGCCAGTTCCCTTATGCCTTGATTAGTGCCATAACCTCTGAGGCAGACATCCAGCAGCTTCTCTCCAGTGTGCTGTTTATCGCTTGGGTTAAGCACAGTGTCCTCCGGGCCCTCCTGAAGAACAGAGCCACGGGGTTTCCCAGGCTCACACAGTGTAGCCACTCCAGCACGGCAACTGCTCTGAGCCTTTTGGTCCCTCTTCCACCATCTGCCACAGCAGTTTTTACATTCCTACTTTGCTTAATTTGGGACATTGCTTTCTCTGAGCAGCACGTTAGCACTACCGCTCAGCAGTCTTACCAGGGTGTTAAATCCTGTGTCATAGGAGAATGCTCCCATACCAATAAACCCTCTGCAGCAAAAGGTTCAAAGTGACCCCCATGACCATGCCTCCTGGTATTCACACTCTCGTGTGATCTTTTCCCTCGAGTGTGATCCAGACCTGTGCTGAGATATATGGGATTATGCTGCATAAGAGCGTAACATCCTTCCTGCTAGAAGACTATCTCCTTTGATGGTTTTGAAGAAGCAAGATGCCATGTTTTAAACTGCCCTAAGGAGAGGGCCACGTGGCAAAGAACTGAGGGTAGCCCCTGGGAGACAGCCAGCAAGAAACTCAGGCTCTCATTACAACAGTCTGCAAGGACCTGAATCCTACCAACCACCATGTGAACTTGGAAGTGGATCCTTCCCCAGCTGAGCTTTCAGATAAGATCCCACCCTTGGCTGACACCTCGGTTGCAGCTTTGCAGAGGATCCAGCTAAGCTGTGCTGGAACTCCTGACCTGAAGCTGTGAGAAAAATAAATGTGTATTGTCCTAAGGCACTCAGTTTGTGGTAGTACTATTATGCAGCAATAGATAGCTAATACACTTACTCTTATCCAATCTTAGGTTCTGCCCATCATTCTCCCCTTGATCTAGCACTCCCAGGATCCAGTCCCATCACACTCTTCCAGCATCTATCAGTATACACTGACCAGGTCTTGCAGCTCCTTTCTTCCTTTAGTAGGCCCAGCACTTTGTGACTTTGCCCTAGTTATTGGTTTTAACAACTGTCTGTTACATTTTGCCAGAATCCAGGAGTACTCACCAAATCTCACCAGCCCATTCCTACCAAGGCAGTTTCCATTCCTACCAAGAAAGGGCACGTCCATTCTTCCAATCATTTATTTAGGTCAGAAAACTGGTGTCATCCTTGATTTTGCATTTCCTCTCCTACCCGACATCCAATCACTTAGCATCTATTGTCAGATTTTCTTTTGAAATGTGTACAAAATCTGACCCTTTCCTACTAACTTTGCTGCTCCTATCCTGGCCTAAATCACCACAGTTCTCATCAGTACTTTTGTAAGAGCCACCATTGGTCTTCTCATCTCAGTTTCTTCTCTATAGCCGGAGTGATCCTTGTAAAATGTAAGATCATATCCTGCAATTCAACACTTTCCAATGATTTCCTATCTCATCCAGAATAAAATCCAAAGTCCTTGCCGAGACTATAAGACTATGTGCTCTGGCACTCTCCAACCTCTAATTTCCTCTCTTACCTACACATGGCAGCCCCATGGCCTCCTTGCCAGGTCTTCAGCACCCCAAAAATACTGCTCCCACCTCAGGCCTTTAAAGTCCTTGTTTCCTCATAGATAGTAAATACGCACACCTCCCCCCCCCCCCCCGCCCGCCAAACACACACACTCTCTTTGGGTCTCCCCTCAAATGTGCTCTGTGTGTGTACCTCCTCCCAATATCAAAAAGGCATTTCTTAGCAGCCTAGCCTATTCCCAACACTCTAACCCTGCTCCAGTTTTCTGCATAGCATTTGTTTATTGGATTGCTTTCCCCTCTAAAATGCAAGTTCTCTAAAGGCAGGTCTACTGTCCACTGATGTGTCCCCAGCATCTAGAATAGTACCTGATACATACTGAATGTTCAATAAGTATTCGCTGGGGATGCCTGTGTGGCTCAGTCAGTTAAGCATCTGCCTTCGGCTCAGGTCATGATCCCTGGGTCCTGGGATCAAGCCCCACTCAGCAAGGAGTCTGCTTATTTCTCTCCCTCTGCTCGCCCTCCCCCCCAATAAATAAATAAAATCTTAAGAAAAAAAAAAAACCCAGGAGGCAACAGGTAGCAGCAGAAACTGGTACATGAGCTGCCACTTTTTTGCAGTCTAGGGATTTCCCATCTTGTATTTGTTATTGTCTTATCATCTCATTCAAAATACAGTTCTAAAACTTCATGGCTTCTACCCAGACCAACAAGGTTTATGACACGGCATAACCAAACCCCTTCCTCCTTACCCATTTCCCAAACACACATCCACATCCACACCCACACTTAGACTTAGCAAACAAATTCTTCACAGAACACATTAAGCCAACCAAATATATAAAAACCTATATTTACAAAAAGATTAGGAGGAGTTTATGCATTTCACAAAAGGACCCTTTGCTTTGGAAAAGGATTCACCACAAGAATCCTTTAAATAACTACTTCACTAAATGATTTTAAAATAGGACTTGGCTTCAAGCATCTCCCCTAGAAAAAAAAGAAGGCTATATTTATCAAATATCTACTTATGTTCCAGTCACTGGGCCTGTACCATCAACCATTATTTTATTTTATACTGATATTCTGTGACTTAGTGAGTTACACCAGGAATATATCTAGTTCTTACATTAGTTTATTTGTATCTTTTGAGTTTGAGTTTCTTTATTCTTTCCCAGGAAAATATAAAAATATATAGCACTCTGGGGTCATTTAGTTTGGGGAGCAAATAAATGTTACACACCACAAAACCAGAGAATTCTCAAAAGAAGAGAATGAGCTTTGAAATTAGCTGGCCTCATTTGGATTGTCATGTATAAACCACAAGTTCTTGGACAACTTCCTTAGGGGTGTATTTGAGTCTCAGCTTCTTTATAGATAAAAATGGATATAATGCCAGCCAGCTCAGAGTGACCAGAAGAATTGAATAAGATGTATAATAAAACCTAGTCCAATGTTTGGCACATATTGGCAGCTTAAAAAAAATGTTATTTTCTATCTTCTTTCTACAGGATGTGACAGACAACACTCATTGTAAAGGCATGTGGAATGCCTAAGGAAAGGAGGAAAGTATTCATTAATTACCCAATCTGCATGACATGCTTACTATGTGCCAGGCACCGTTTTAAGTTATGGGGATCCAGTGATGAACAAGACAGACCCTATTTTTCTTAGAGCTTCCATTCTAGATAGGGAGATACTGACAATAAACAAAGTAAAACAAATGAAAAATATTAGTGAGGAATGAGTGCTGCATAAAGAATTAAACCTGAATGATGTGATGGAGAGAAACTGGGTGTCCTCTGTAGGCTGAGTGATACGGGGAAAGCCTTTCCCATGTGATACTTGAGCTTAGATCTGAATAATAAGGAGTAGCCAGCTGTGTGATGATCTGGGGGACAGCATTCCAGGCAGAAGAACAGCAAACAAAGTCCTTCAGGCAAGCAAAAGATCACAGAACATCGAGGCTAGAGTGTAACAGGTGGGCAGGAGAGTGACATTAGCTGAGGACAGAGATGAGGAGGGGTCAGATCCTTAGGGCTTTGAATGCCAAGATAATCACAGATAAAAGGCTAATGTTCCTAATAGGTAAAGGATTCTTAGACGCTAAGAAGGTAAAGGACAACAACCCAATAGAAAAACAGGCAAAGGGCAAAACAGATAGTTCACAAAAGAATACATGGTCCTTACATATGTATAAAGACACACAACGTGACTCATAAGAAAAATACAAATTAAAATTACATGGAGATGCCATTTATACCCATTAGATTGGCTAACACACCAGAGTTGGATGATGCACTCTGCGCAGCTGTGGGAAAATGGCATTGTTGATAGGGGTGTCAAATGGTGCACCTTCATTCTGATGGGTGTGAGGTGATAGCTCATTGTGGTTTTGATTTGCATTTCTCTGGTGATCAATGTGACATCACCTCACACCTGTCAGAATGGCTAAAATCAAAAACACAAGAAACAACAAGTGTTGACGGGGATGTAGAGAAAAAAGGAACCCTCATGCTCTGTTGGTGGGAATGCAAACTGGTGCAGCCACTGTGGAAAACAGTATGGAGGTTCCTCAAAAAGTTGAAAATAGAACTACCATAAGGTAAGATAATTCCACTACTAGGTATTTACCCAAAGAATATGAAAACACAAATTCAAAAAGATATGCACCCCTATGTTTATTGCAGCATTATTTACAATAGCCCAAATATGGAAGCTGCTCAACTATCCATCGATTGATGAATGGATAAAGAAGATGTGGTTTACACACACACACACACACACACACACACACACACACACACACACGAATATTATTCAGCCACAAAAAATAACGAAATCTTGCTATTTGCAAAAACATGGATGGAGCTAGAGAGTACGATGCTAAGTGAAATAAGTCAGTCAGAGAAAAATAAATACCAGGTGGTTTTCACTCATCTGTGGAATTTAAGAGACAAAACAAATGAACAAAGGAAAAAAAGGACAAACCAAAAAATAGACTCTTAACTATAGAGAAAAAACTGACGGTTAGCAGAGGGGAGGTGGGTGGGGGAAGGGGTGAAATAGGTGACGGGGATTAAGAGAACACTTACAGTGATGAGCACTGAGTGATGTGTAGAATTGCTGCATCACCATATTGTACATCTGAAACTAATATAACACTGGAAGTTAATTATACTGGAATTAAAAAAATAAGTGAAAAATAAATAAAAAACAAAAAAGAATTAAGTTATAACATCCAAGCAAGAAAGAGCAAAAAAGAAAAAAAAAGGTGCAATTTCATAGGATACAATTTGGTAATATTTATTAGAAACAGAAATGCATTCACTCTGTGGCCTAGTAATCCTTTTTCTGGGGCTTTATCCTTGAGATAGTTCTGCACACAAACCAAAGAATCTACACATGAGGCAACCCATTGCAGCTTGTTTGTAAAGCAAGAGATAGAAACAAACCAAGTGCTCACTAAAAGGGGCAGGTGAAAAAGATTATGGTATATTCCCGCAGACGAATCCTATATGGAAAAAAAAAAAAAGGAACAAGGAACTGCCTAATATTCTGATATGGAAACAAAATATATTAAGTGAGAAAAGCAAATGCAGACCACGTACAGTGTGCTACTGCTGTGTGTGTAATAAAGGGGAAAATAAGAAGACAGTCTCATTTGCTTGCATTTTCTTTAAGAAACATGACAAACTTGTAAAAGTGATTACCTATGGGGAAAATGGGCTGGGTAGACACAGGAGTAGGAGACAGACGTACTCATACATACTTTTTTCTATCACTTAAATTTTCAAATCATCTGAGTCGTCTTTTTATTCAAAACTTAAAAAATACAAAAGTTAAAGACACGAATGAAAAAACAAGAAAACCTACCTACTGAGCTAAGAACCAATAAAGGCCTTAGAATAAATTCCAAATTCTTTATCAAATGTGTTGGGCAGTTGTAGAGCTTTCAATGAGGGTTTGACAAGATCTAGCATATTTTGAGGAGAACAGTCCGGCAGCCACATGGGGAACAAACTGTAGTGGGCCCAGAGGGACACAGAGGTCTGTGAGTGGAGGGGGGTGGGGGAAGTAAGGAGTGTTCTATGTGAGAGGTCGGGATGAATTAGACTAGACTAGGTGCAGACAGAGGGCAGCAGAATATGTTTTGGAAGTGAAGTCAACAGCACTTGGCGATAGATTGCCTCTGAGGGGTGGGAAAATAATGAGTTTGTGCCATGAGCAATGGGGTGCACCGTGGTGCTACCAGAGCTCAAAAAGGGGTTAAAATAACTCACAGACTGGGCAGTTCCAAAGGTTCTACAGTGAAGGGTGGGTACCAGCAGAGCCATAAAGGACCCTAAGATGTGAAGAGACATTAACACGGTGAGAAGTCACTGCAGATGGATAGGAAGGGGGCCCTGGGCAGGGGGCAGGAGGAGTGCTCTGCCCTGCAGAGAAGGCAGATCTCTCTCCTAAGAGTTGCTTCCGTTTTTCTCCACTGCAGCTCTGCTCAGACCCAAGGGCACGCAATGACTTGAAACCAAATCCTATTTCCATGACATACTTCTCCTAACTCCTTCCTACACTTCTTCTGTTTCCTATCACACAGTGTGTGTGATAGAACACACACAATGTGTGTTCTATCACACACATTGGCATTCTGAGAATATGCTGGAAGGGAAAAATCAAGCAGGCAAAATGGGGACTGTCTGGCTAAAGATTTTTTGTTTTTTGTTTTTTGTTTTGTTTTGTTTTGTTTTGTTTTGTTTTGCCATTTGCTCATAACAGCAGATTTACCTTCTCTTGGAACTGTAGTGGAATGGCGAAGAATGATGGATTTCCCTGAGGTCCACGTTGGACACTCCAGCAGATGCTTCTACTTGTAAGGCTAACTGGTAGGCTACTAAGCTTTTTGTTTCCACCTCTCCTCTCCACTTAAGATTTGATAACAAGACTGCCCCATGGAAAGACTCCTCTGCAGATGCTTGTACTTATCTTGAATCAAGAGCAGTGACCCTAGAAGTTTGTGTTTTCGATGAAGGAACTACTTGAAGCTCTGGTTTCCACTTTTGGGGTAGATTGTTATTATCTGGGTTGGGTTTTAATACCAATAATGCAGTCTTCTCTTTTTATACCCATCCCCTTCACCCAACAGAATCCATGTGTTTTTCTCCTTTTGAAATTCAGCATCATTTCAACACTCTTGTTGGGTGCACTGTGTTCTTTGCAGGAACTATGTCATAGGCAGTTTATGAACCGGGATGAGTAACAGACCAGCATAAGCTGCTCCACCCAAATCACTTAAGAAGATTTTCAGCTCTGGATCTTTGATCCGTCAAGTGGAAGGAACCAAGTTGGGTTTTAAAGCTGAGAAATTCTTGTCCTTGCCCATCCTTCTTGTGCAGATGGTGTGCTTAGTCTATAAAAGGCTCATGTTCTGGGGCTAGAAAATACTGAGAACATGTTAATAAAAAAGGCAGAAAATGGCTGAGATGTAAGCGTGGTGTGTGTGTGTGTGTGTGTGTGTGTGTGTGTGCACACTCCTGACCCTTATTTCTTTTTAAGATAGAATTCATTTCAGTCATGTGGCTCTACCTTGAAAGTTTTTTTTTTTTTAATGAAATCTCGGGCAGTAATTGGAGGTCATTAAAAAACAACTTAAGCTATGACATTTTATGGAAAGAGAGGCGATATCATATGACCTTGATTTTAAGTGTGAAATTAAATCTACATAAAGGGCAGTGTTCAGCTCCTCTGAAAAAGCTGAGATACAAATTTAGACACAAATGCAGCCAATATGCTAAAACTCAAACTTTTGATCATTAACCACATCTATTAAAATTTAAAGCAGCCACTTGCCCATTTTTAACACTTTGTGTTAGGGAAGAACAATGCTATATAGGTTTGGCTTGCTTTGAAACAAAAAAGATGTCTGCATTTGTCTTGAAAATGCTGTCTGGCAACTGTCTTCACTTTACAGAATTATTATAATATTCACAAGTGGCTGGATGAAATCAACACTTTATAAATGATGTTTGACTAGCTAATATTAATTTTTCTATCAGCATTTATGGGGAGGGAAGGAAGAGGAGGAGTAACAGAAATCAATTTCTGTTTTAGCTTGGGCTGCCGTATCAAATACCACAGACCAGGTGGCTTACACAACAACATTTGTCATAGTTCTGGAGGCTGTTGGTCCAAGATCAAGGTGCTGGCATATCTGGTATCTGGTGAGAGCCCACTTCCTGGCTTGTAGATGTCTATCTTCTCATTACATCCTCACATGAGTTGGGGAGGGAGCAAGCTCTCTCCTGTCTTTTCTTATAAGGGCACTAACGGCATTATAAGAGCTCCATCCTCATGACCCAGTTACCTCCCAAAGACCCATCTCCAAATCTCATCATGAGATTAGGTTTTCAACATATGAGACAAAGATCCAGTCCATAATGTTCCACCCCTGGCCCCCCAAATCCATGTCCTTCTCACATGCCAAATATGTCCATTCCATCTCAACAGTCCCCAAAGTTCTAACTCATTCCAGCATCAACTCTAAAGTCCAAAGTCTCATCTAATTATCATCTAAATCATATATGAATGAGAATGGAGGTAGGAATGATTCATCCTGAGGCAAAATTCCTCTCCAGCTGTGAACCTGTGAAACCAGACACATTCTGTGCTTCCCAAGTACAATGGTGGGACAGGCATAGGGTAGACATTCTGAAGGGTAGCAGAATACGCCACCCAGAATATGACTGTCAGAGTTCAGGACGTGCTACCCCAAATATGCCACTTTGGTACATTGATTATTTTGAGCTGTAGGTACTTGAAAAACAGCACATGCAGGAAGGGACTTTTCTGAACTCCCCTTTATTTGCCTAAAGGCAGACCTTCCAAAAGGAACTCAACTATCATAAATATTCTCTCTGGGAATTTTATCAATCAGGGAAGATTGACTCATCATGTGAGAGAGAGACTAGAAATTGACACCACACCCAACTTTGTCACAAACTATCATACCTCCTCCCAACTATTCTTCTAAGGACCCATTCATCTTCCATAAAAGCCATTTACTCTCCCCTAAGAGACCTATTATCTCCCCCTCCCCTTTCCCTTTTAGGATGATATTTAATCCTGAATTCTAAAGCCACCTCCTCTGTTTGCTGGGTATCTCCCACGTATAGATGAGGTACACATGTTAATAAATGTGTTTGTCTTCCTCTGGTATGTATGTCTTTTATTACGGGGCCGCAGCTAAGAATTCAGAAAGGTAGAGGGAAATTTATTTTTCCTCCCCAATAATTCCCATTCCAAAAGGGAGCGACAGGAGAAAAGGAGGGGGCAACAGGTCCCAAGCAAGTACAAACCCTAGCAAGAAAAATTCTGAGATCTTAAAAACAATCCTCTTTGGCTGGATGCTCTACCCTCCAGACCCACTAGGGTAGCAACATCACACGTGGCTCAGCTGTGTAAAACCATGAAAAGTTTGAGGTAGACCCAATATTAATCAAATGTTTGTTTTTCAGACGAAGGTTTCTTTTTTTGAGAGAGAGAGTGTGCATGAGTGGCGGGGGGCAGAGGGAGGGAGAGAGAATCTCAAGCAGACTGCCCGCTGAACACGGAGCCCACTGCGGGGCTCCATCCCACAAGCCTGAGATCATGGTCTGAGCCAAAATCAAGAGTTGGACCCCTAACCAACTGAGCAACGCATGCCCCCTCTTTTTTTTTTTTTTTAAGAAGTAAGCTCTATGTCCAATGTGGGGCTTGATTGAACTCATGAGCCCACAGTCAAGAGTTGCATGCTCTACCAACTGAGACAGCCAGGCAGGCTGACACTTTTTTTTTTCTAAATGTTTTTAAATAACAGGAAAAAATCAGATCTGTTTTTTTGTTTGTTTGTTTGTTTGTTTACAGTGAAAATCAGACAACCTATATGTCTTATTATGGGTCATGGATCCTTTAAGACACTGATGAAAACTATGACAGTTGTCATATGTTAAGGTCCCAATGAACTAGGTCTATTCCTGGTTTCTTTATCTGTTTGAGTAATCTACTTAATTCTTCCTATGCCACTACCATACTATTTTTATTATAAGATTTTATACTAAATGTTAATATCTGCTAAGGCCAGATCACTCTCACCATTCTTTTTCAAAATCTTAATCCAATGGGAAATAAATATAACTTTTTAATAAATACTTCTGGGAGAAGTAAGTAATCATCTGGAAGAAAACAAAAATAGACCCCTATCCTTATACCATCACAATAATATGGAATAAAGATCTAAATTTTAAAAAATAAATTAAGGGTGCCTGGGTGGCTCAGATGGTTAAGCGTCTGCCTTCGGCTCAGGTCATGATCCCAGGGTCCTGGGATGGAGTCCCGCATCGGGCTCCCTGCTCCTTGGGAGCCTGCTTCTCCCTCTCTCTCTCTCTCTCTGTCTCTCATGAATAAATAAATAAAATCTTTAAAAAAAATAAATTAATACAAGTATTAGCATATATCTTGAGTTAGAAACTAAGCAAGACAGGAAACCCAGAAGCCAAGAGGAAAAGACAGAAATATTCAACTACATAAAATTAAGCATTTTATTTTGGTAATATTCATCATAAGCAGAATGAATGGAAGGACCATCATGGATCAGAAAAATATTTGTCATATATGACGTGTGACATATCATATCACTAAGATGGAAATTATTAAGGAAAATAAAACTTAGAAAAATGGGCAAAGGAAATGTTAATATACAGAAGGACCTGGAAAAGACTAATAATTGTATAACAACTTAAAACTCACTGGCAGTGGGGTGCCTGGCTGGCTCAGTTGGTAGAGCATGTAACTCTTGATCTTGGCGTTGTGAGTCCTAGCACCATGTTGGGTACAGAGCTTACTTAAAAAAAAAAAAAAAAAAACAATGGGGATAATACAAATTCCCAAATAATGTGACATAATTTTTCAACTATCAGATTGGCAAAATTCAAAATATGTAATGCTGGTAACAATAATAGTAGATGATATTAATTAGTACATACTGAACTCTTTATCTGGACTTATATCACTTAATGTTCATGACAATGCTAAGAAATAGATTTCTCTTAAATTAAGGAAATAGCTCAGCTAGCAAATGGCAGAGCCAAGATTCAAACCCAGTCTGATGCCCAGAGTCCAAGCTCTGTTTCAACATGCCCAGCACTGATGGGGAGACCGTGGCAGTGTGATTTGCTACAACTGTTAGAGAAAGTAATGTAGTAATAGGTATGGATATTAAAAAACTCATTCCCTTTGACCGGTCATCCCCCAAATAAAAGAATTACCATGATCTGGTATTTCTGATTCTTTGACTACTTGGTAGAACTTAACCTGTAAAACCATGAGTTCGGCAGGGTTTTTTTTTTTTTATTATTTTTTAATTTTGCGTTTTGTTGTGAGTAGATTCTAAACCACTGATTTTCTTTTCTTTTTTTAATATTTATTTATTTATTTTGGGGGGGCAAAGGGAGAAGGAGGAGACTCCCTGCTGAGTGCAGAGCAAGATGTAGGGCTTGATCCCAGGACCCTGAGATCATGACTTGAGCCGAAATCAAGAGTCGGCTGCTTAAACGACTGAGCCACCCAGGTGCCCCTACACCACTGATTTTCTTAATGACTATATGTATTTCCGATTTTCTGTTGCTTCTTAAATTGGTTTTGGCAAATTGGTTTTTCCAGGAAATCATTTATGCTATTTACTAAGCTTTGGTCTCCCAGTGCCTGATCTACCCTTTTCTACCTGGTGCTGGAACTCAGCAAACGCCTGCCAACTCCAAGTTCCTACCATCTTCAGCCCCAAGGAGGTAATTTTTCCTTGTGTGTTAATTAATTCTGTGTTACCTCAGTTTCCCCTTTTTGCCTTTTCAGCCACTGGGCACCTGCTTAACCAATTCATTATATTAATTTCCCTGTATTGAAATATCCAGTGTGGTTTCTGTTCCCCCAACAGGATTCCCAATAGCACATCACCACGTAGTAAGTTCTCAAATTTATTAGAATGAAGTTGTTTATGGTGATCCCTTCTTTATTAAAATCTCTGCGGTATCTTGTTTGGTCCTCTTTTCATTCCTAACACATGTGCTTATTTTTCTTAATTTTTGTCTGTCTCTCGTAGTCTTTTAAAGTAATTACTAGTTTTTGGCACTTTTCTTAACTTGCTACGTTGGATATACTTTCATTTTCAAGGTTTTTTTTTTCAATATAAGCATTTTACAGGTATAAATTTCTCATAAATTACTGCTTTAGCTGCATGTTTGAGTAGTATTTTTTTCATTATTTTCATTTTTTCAAATCTACTTATTTCCTAATTTCTATTAAGAGTACTTCTTTGAGTCATGAATTATTTAGAAGTTTAAAAATTTTCAAATGTATTATTTTTAAATTATCCTTTTCTTATTGATTTCTAAACTACTTGGATTGTGGTTAAAGAACTTGACCAGTGGGGCGCTTGGGTGGCTCAGTCAGTTAAGCGTCTGCCTTTGGCTCAGGTCATTATCCCAGGGTCCTGGGACTGAGCCCTGCATCGGGCTCCCTTCTTGGTGGGGAGCCTGCTTCTCCCTCCTCCTCTGCCTGCCACTCCTCCTGCTTGTGCTCTGTCAAATAAATAAATAAAATCTTTAAAAAAAAGAAAAAAAGAACCTGACCAGTATAATTAAGTTTTGTGATATTTGCTGAGACTTGGATTATGGTCTTAACAGTACTCAATTTTTATAAATATTCTGTATGTACAAAATTCTCAAATTTGGGGGTACAGAATTCTGTGTATGGCCATTAGATCAAGCTTAATTGCATTGTTCAAATCTTCCATATCCAAATCTTTGTGATTTATCACCTTCTGTAAGTCATATGTTAAAATCTATGATGATGAATTTGTCAGTTTCTCTGTGACCCTGTCACTTTGCTTTAGCACACTAGAATGCAAGGGCATATGTACAAGGATATTAACTGCAGCAGGGTATCTTGGCAAAACACTAAAAGTAACACTTCTAAATGTCCATCACTAGTGAATTGGCTAATTGTATGAAATATTTTATAGCCATTAAAAGCATAAATTTGTTCTATAGCTATTAACCTAGAGGGAGGACCATGTCCAGTGAAAAATATAACATATATATTATATAGTGATCCCATTTTTAGTAAACAAAACAAAAATCCCTCCATCTGTGAACACATTTCATATGTTTGAGTGAGAAAAAAGGCTGTTAACATCATTTCCTCCAGGGAGGTGCCTGGGAAAGAACATTAACTTTGTTTTATTTTATTTATTTACTTGGCAATTCAAGGAAAATCTAGTAAAAAAAAAAAGTGATGATCAATACTCATGAAATCTGATAGGAAGATAGGCCATGTGAAAAAAAGCAAGTCACAAATGCTATGATACAATCTTATGCATTACAGTGACATGTACATGGTGATATGAACGAAGGAAATGCCTGGGAATACACACAATAAATCAGTATTATTACCTCTAAGTGTGAGGATTATGGGGGCTTTTCCACTACTATATGTATTATTTGCATTCATTTTATACAGGTATATTAATTGTGAGTGCAAGAAAAATCTTTAGAAGATGCGACTACAAAAACACTATGGACCAGGGCACCTGGGTGGCTTAGTCAGTTAAGGGTCTGACAGAGTTTTGGCTCAGGTCAAAGGGTTGTGAGATTGAGCCCCACATCCAGCTCTGCACTGGGCGTGAAGCCTGCTTAAGATCCTCTCTCTTCCTCTGCCTCTGTCCCTTCTCTCCCAACGCCCGCGCTCACTAGCTCTGTCCCTCTCTATAAAGGAAAAAAACAACAAAACACAAAAGCCCAGACACATCAATGCAAAATTTTACATACAATTTCAGGTAGTTAATAGACTCTCTGAAGCTCATCTATGCATCGCCTAGGTTTCTGCTACAGTAGATACAAGGACAGTTTAATGGCAGAGAAAGTATTTGACCTGCATTTCTCCCTCGGGCCTTGGAGAAGTGCTGGCTCCAGGACAAAACCTTGGTGCTGAAAAATGGCTGGACTCTCATCTGTAACAAGGGCTTCCACCTTACTGGAGTGAAATGTTACTTAAGCTCCTCACACTGCTCCCGCTGTGTGGGCACCTACCTGTGTGAGGTGTCGGAGGGAGGGACTACTGGCCTTAATACCATTTTGGGTCTCCGCTTCTAACCGTCTAACTCACTAATTCTCAAAAGGGGAGGAGAAGGTAGGGACATGTGAGAGCAGTTGGTAGACATAAATTCAATATCATATTCAATATCATAATTTAATCCTTAACAATAAAAAACAAGCTATTGTTTTCCTAATATAAGCATGTCTAGTGGGGGATTTGCCACATAGAACTTGAGCTACAGAGAGATGAAAGAAGTAGCTGGGAAGGTAGGCAGATTATTCTCTTTAAGCCATACCTAGGAGGTTGAATCTTATCCTGAAAGCAAGTGGGGGGACTACTTAAAGGCTTTAAGTAGGAAAGTGACATGATTTGAGCCTTTTTTCAATTCTTTTGGTTGCACAGTGGAGAAAGAATTAGCAGCGGGCAAATTTGGAAGTCAGCATACTAGTTAGGCGGTTGTAGTCATTCAGTTTAAGAGATAATGGGCCTTGGATTCTGGGTAAGAGCCGTAGGAGTAGAAATAAGTAGGTGGTTGGGAGAAAGAGATACTCCAGAGGTTGAATAAACTTGGACTTATTAATTTCGTGGTGGGAAGCCAAAGAGGAGTCGAGTTAGACTTCCAGATTTCTGGCTTGGGCAGTTAAAAGGTGGTGGTTATCCAGGTCCATAGAGAATGCTGGAAGCAGCACTGGGGTGTGTGGAGATTCAAATACTATTCCCCATTCCTTGCTTCTAGGAGGTTGACAGAAAGGCCAGGAATGGATGCAGGGGCTGACACCCACTTCTGGGTCTCCCACATTTTTCCGAGAACAGTGACAGCCCCTGCTGAACGTTTCTTCTGGTCTATCCATTCTTTCCCTCTGCTCTACTGAGTTAGGGTTTTCTCTTAGCCTCTTCACTCCCAACCCCTCAACAACACAGTTGGAACAGACGATCAATTTAGGAGAAAGTCACAAGGAAAAAGTTACATCATCCAGAGGGTAGAATTTAATGACGACCAAACAAGACATGCATTAATAAATTGATATATATCTTTTTTATTATGCACAGATAAAGGACTTAAAACTGTGGTTATCAAAACTATACATCTAAGCATGTTCATAAAATTGCCAATACATTGAACAGAGAAAAGAATACAACAGGGGTGTTCAAACTGGCCACAGGGATTTTAAGGGTACTCTTTTTACCCTGATAGATGAAAAACAGCAACAAAATCAGGCTCACTCAGGAAAAACCAGAAGAGAGAAGTATTGTATTTGGAAACTGATAATAGTCCTTTTCAGAAAAACATCTGTCAGTTTCATGAACAACCCCCAGATAAAACAAACAGGAAAAAGGTCACACACACACACAAGTCACCCAACAAAATGTGCTCTGTTAACACACCCAGCAGTAGGAGCATCACTCACACCATGAGGTAGTTACAGTACGAAAAGAGTGGCACGTGTGTGCGCACCCCACACACCCACAACCATGCCCACTACAGAACACTCACAGAAAATGGGTTTACAATCTTATTACAGACAAGGAAAAGACCATTTTCGTTTGCTTGTATAGAAAATGCTATAGAAACAGCTCAGACAGATGTCTCTGACTCTTAAAATACAGAGTATTTGCTGGTAAACACATCACGAAAAGCTAGAGGGCATTACATAGACCCTCCGCCCTTGGGAGTTTAGAGCATTTCAACAATAGCTTTAGCTTGAACAACAAACAAAACCAAATGGTCTCTGTGAATAGGGTGTAGCCTGCTGAAGTAACGAAGGACTTTGTAGACAGAAGCATCTAACTGGAATATAACAACAGTTTTAAAGAAACTCGCAGAACTTGTTATAAAGTATAGCTTGTATTTTGTATTGAAACTGTGAAGTATGAAGCGACTGGAAATGTAATAAGCTAGGGAGATAACACTTTCTTTAGAAACATTTTTTAGAGACATTTCTGAGATAGCCAATGATATTCACTCTCCAATTAACGTGGGATCAGGTTTATCAACACGGATTTCTTGATCTGAATAATACTTCTGACAGTAAGACCTAAACAAATAAAAGGTGATTTTTTTCCTTTTCTTTCTTTTAAAATCTTTTGGTTTGCATCCATAAATTTGTAAATTAATTTTAAATTATTTATAAAATCATTGGCAATGTAGCATCTCTCTCAAAAATATACATTTAAATATAATCACGAAAGGCTTTAACCCTGCCCATCTGAAGATTTGGATCTTTTAATACCTCTTAATAGCTAATTTTCTTTTTAATAAGATGGAAAGGGTTTTTTAAACAGCAAAGAACTGATCAAAAGAATTCACAGTAACTGAAATTAAACATTTCATATGGAGTAATTTAAATTTATCGAAAACACTTAAATATATCTTTATACACAAATTTTTGTAGTAAAATATAGCTATAAGTGACTTAAAGACTCTAGTCTTCCTTGAAGACATCTTTAAACTTTTTTATACATAGAATATGCTAAAACAATACATTCTGCTGAAGGTTAGGCAAAGCGCATTATTTTCAAACACAGGTAGCATCATCTAATTCCTCCATTCTGATACCCTTGTGTTAAAAAGTTAACTGAAGGAAATAAATTCTCTAATCTCATATCTTCATTTGTATGTGGAAATCTGCAAAATTTTCAAGAAATCAATGTAGATAGCCTCAAAATCGTAGCTCTCAAGTGATCGGTTTTGGTTCCTATTATCCAGATTGAGTATCTACACTTCTCAAATCAGAGTATTACTCTGTGAGTGGGTAATATATCTGTCCTATCAGGGACTAGTATGATCTGTCAGTATCCTATCGACGACTCTCAGTATCTCCACCTATTTGTGTGCCTTTTAAACACTGCCTTCAGGTCTTGGGTGTCATCAACATTTTCTACTTAGGGTTCCATTCAGTGAACTAGGCACAACTTCCTTCTTTTAAGGGCGGCGAGATTTGTTTATGAATATTTTGGGGTAGAATCTAGCCTTTCCTGTTTGTAGGTTTCGGAGTCATTTTGGGAAGAATGCTGGAAGAAGGTTAATATTTATTTGCAATGAAGCTATCCTCAGTAGTAAATGAATTGGCATGGAAATTTCCCTCTGGCAGTCTTCTTTTTTTTTTTTTTTTTTTTAACACAGAGGTATCAGTTGAGCTTATTTTAGCTGCAAAGTGGCATCATATTATTCCATTTTAATGAAATCCACCTCAAATCCTTTTTGAGTTTGGAAAACATTTAAGGCAAGAGAACTAAAGCAGTCCAAAATGAGTGCCCTTTTCCACATCTCAGCACTTTCTTGGCAGACTTGGTGACACTGTTCAGATAACCAACCGGAATCCAACAGGATCTGCTGTGCCTTCGCACGCACGAACAAGAGCTTCGCTTTGTACAAAAGGGTCTATTAAAAATGTTGACGTGTTTTGAGTGGAAACACGAATTCTCCCAAATACATTTGAGAGTAAGTTCCAACTCGGAGGCATAGGGCATTTTAAAAAGGGGAATGAATTTTCTCTTTTTTAACTGAGAAAACGAATGTGCCAGAAGACACAGTCTATACCTGTCCTTTCATATACATTACTGTGCAAATTCCTCTTCTACTTTAAAATTAAATTTGCCCCCATTTATGCATTAGTTTTTCAGAATACAAGGTCATAAATGGGCACAAATCTGCAGTCCCAGATTTTGGCCATTTTCAATTTCTATCTACTTATAAAGAAATACAAAATTTGCATTAAGACATTTTTGCAGTCGGTGTGCAAGTGCGGGAGAAGGGGGGAAGCTGATAAGGCTATCAGCACGGGTTTTGGCCCAGGGCACCAGAAAGGAATGTTGCTGTGTGATGTGTGTCAGGATGCAGTCCCCGAGGGCAGCACCCGTCAAGCCGAGAACATCAGCCCCTAGAGGGTGTGACAGCAAAGTGAGAAGTGTGCATCCAGAAGGTGCAAATCAGATGTGGAGGAACACACTTAGAAAATCCTGAAGTACTCCTTCTGTCTTACATTTTGGGTCAGTTACCCAAGAACCTTCGGCCGTTACCTCCGCACGGGTCCTACTGCCTGCTTCTTATCCTCTTACCGACTCCTCGCGTCAGGGTAAATCTCAGGGCCCCAATTTACGGACAGTCTTACCTGGACAAAGCAGCATTTTGAAAACTGGCATGTGTTTCACATTGAAAACCCCCAAGCCTGTGCGGGGCTGGTGGAGAAGGCCGCCACCTCGGCTTTCTCGCGTGAGTTCTAGTGCGCTACGGCAGTCCAGGGGTCACACGTGGATTAGCCCTGGGTGGGGGGGTGGGGTGGGGGGATGAATACGACAGGTGGTCTCGGTATCGAAATCACTCCCTCTCTGCGGGGGCACGGCGACGCCGTCCTCCGAGGCCGCGCCCGCGCTGCGGGGCCCCGGGCTGGCGCTGGCGGCGCCCCGGCTAGGCGGCGCTGCTGCTGGAGCAGGGCGTGCTCTGCGTGCTGCCGATGCTGTGCGCCGCGCTGCTGTTTTCCGAGGCCGGCGGCGAGGTGGGGACTTGCTGCCTTCCCGCGGTCTCCCCTGCGGTGAAGGAAGAAAAGGGACAAAGGAAGACGCGTGTGACGTGTGTGCATCCCTGACCGGAACATTTCCCCGTCCGCCCGTTTTATCCGCCGTTTCTCTGGGCGCCATGGGCGGAAGCAAGCCGACCAGGCCTCACAGAGAAAGGCCTTCGGTGTGCTGGTGTTTCCTTTTTGTTTTTAAAGCCTCTTGCGTAGCGAAAAGAGAAGGGTTTTCAAGCTGACTGGTGGGCAGTTCTAGCGACTAAGACCCGACAGAGGACACTGAAACCTCCGGATTTCAGCGCCTCGGACCTGTGAAGAAACCACCACCATCTGCGCTGTGTGCACTACGCAGTATGTGCTCTGGGGCCCTGGATTCAGGAAACACCGCCTGCCTCTTCGCACAGAGAAGTTTGCAGGGTGAGACCCTTACACCGTAGCGAGAGAGGTCTGGCGCTTCGGGGGACCTTTTTCTGAATCGACTTGCTCAAAATGGGGGTGGTGAGCCTCGATTCTGCTGGAGCTACCGCAGAGAGCTGTGTGCCCCAAGCCCACAACTCACCTGAGAAATGGACTTTAGGGCAAGCCTGCTCCCAGAAAAATCTTTGGGGGGAAGGAGCTGAGCTGATCGCCCACGGGGAGCGTGGTTGCCAGAGAACCACCTCCTCCATCCTGCAGTTCACTGGGGGTGCAGCGGGAATATCTCCTAACACATGAAGCATCCCACTTTTCATGACACATCCCACTGCATTTTAACGAAGCCCATTCCTTGTGCCAAATGTGCAGTGCTTTAGAGGAGGAGGGACCTCTGGGGTCGCACACATGGTTTGCATTTAGCACTGCAAAAGGCCCTAGAGCGAAGTCTTTTCTTCAGCGAAAATGGTCTCAGGGCAGCCCTCAAAAATGGTTCTGCTAGGGAAAAGTGATCGGCGCTCCAATGAAAAACACTGCATGTTCTCTGAAAAGTCACAGCATAAATTTAATGAACTTCTGGTCAGCGGTCTCCCAGCCCTCCTCCTCCCCCAATGTGGGAAGCCCCAGAGGGCCAGGTCTGTTGATGAATGAGCCTCCTCTTTCCTGTCACGCTGAAATACACAGCTATCAGCCAGAGAGATAAGCAACCCTCCGGCCGCTTCCTTAAAACAAAATTCACAGAGCAAAGGCTCTACGCTTCAAGGGCTTAGCCCGTTACTTCCATTCCCTTGCTGGGGCCCCTCAAAAGACTCTGCTAAAAAAGCAGCTCTGCGAAATGTAGAACCGGCTCGTGCCCTAGCATCTGGTTACAGCTTTCCCTGTCACCCATTTCACAAACCACACAACTACTACACACATGCTGGCATCAACCTCACGGCATTTATATGCTCGCTTCATTATTAGGCCCTTGCTGGATTATCTTTTGATTATTTTTTCTTCTGGGATTGATGGGATAGAGAAGGGACAGGGGGGTCAATATGCCTCAGAGGCAGAGAAACTGTGTTTCCACTCTTCTTGGTTTTTTTTGGGGGGGGGCAATCTATATTTTGGACCCTCCCCAGCATTGCCCTCTACCCTGCATGGATGTATGTAATAAAAGATGGGGAAATTTGCCTTGTTGACAGTGACTTTTCTGCCAGAAATTCACTTTCCCCAGAGTGGGAGCTTATTTCTAGAAGGAAATCAAATCTCTTAGTTATTCTGATGTCAAAAACCAAACCAAAACAAAACCCCAGAAACAAAAAAACCAAAAGCCTCCAGAGACCTGAGCAACTCGTGACATATTTTAAAAATTCAGCTCCCTTAAACCCACATGTTGATCCACACCCAACTGGATCCTTATGTTATCAATTAGAAGGACGAATGTGGCTGTGTGTAAAGCACATTTTAAAAACATCTTTTCCCTATTTAAATAGGGGATACACCAGAAAAGCAGGAGGAATCGACACTTCACCTCTCCTTTTGGCTCACCTGGACTTCATTTGTGCAGCCTGACAGCAGCTAAAGCAAGATGGCCTTGCCTCATTTGTCAACAATGAACAAGTGTCTCATCCATACCTGGACATGTGCTTAATTATTCCAAGTCAGGAAAAGTGCCAGTTCTACTCCCTGCCCAGGAAGTCTGAATATTTGCTTTCTGATGTTTATTTGCCAAATACAATTTGTTGCCATGCCAGTTTATTTTAATCAGTGCCCATTAAAAAGGTCTTTCAACTTCCAGTTTTGGAAACTCTGGTGCTAATGCAAAACACTGTCCAAAATGAAAGCTCAAAACAAAGAAGCCCCCTATACTCAAGATTGCAGGATGCGTTTCACCATGGTGTACAAGTCAATTTAACCTAATAATCTACTGACTTTGAAACAGCATCATTTGTTGACAGATGGTAGCTACACTTGCGGTGAACGTTGCAGAATGTATAAACTTGCAGAATCACTATGTTGGACACCTGCAACTAATGTAACACTGTGTGGCAACTACACTTCAGGGGAAAAAAAACTAGAAAAAAAAATAATCTACTGACTTTGAGCCAATAATGTGCCAAGCCAAGGAGAATCTTTATCTGAGAATCTGCCCAGAAATAGGGAAAATACCTTCTTCTCTCGTGGTGGCTGTTTTCACATGTAAGACATCAGATTTCTCAATATAATCAAGTTATTAAAACCTTTTACCTTCTGAGAAATTAAGACAAAGTTTTTCGTTGTCTGATGGAGGTGGTGCTACAGAAAAAGTCATCATGAGAAACAAAGTTTTAATGTGCAGACGCTTCTGTTTAAAAAAGCCAATGGAGTTCCCCTGGGTTTTCTGAGCTGGGCCCTTTGGTTTTCTGCTCTCTATCACAGTGACCTCTCATTTCTTGGAGCACTGACTTTCTCTAACACATCCCTTGGGTGACAAACACAACCACCCTTCTTCTGGAGAAGATGGGCAGTGAGGACCGCAGGACTAAGCAGAGTAGCCCCACTTAGCAAATGTAAGGAGTCCAAGGAAGGATCCTTGCTGCTCATAAACATCATAGTTGGCCATCAGAAGAAATGTGTTCAGTCTTCACATTTTGCTCCTAAAATTTCACACCCCACTAAGGAAGAGAGATGTGGGGAGGAAGGGTAGTAGGGGAAGAGGCATTTGGAGGAGGATGTGTTAGAACTAATTTGACCCAGCTCACATATTCGCCTGTGGCTGAGCTGAGCTATTGCCAAAGATGCTTTCAGAAATAGAAAAATAGGGGTGCCTGGGTGGCTCGGTCGGTTGAGTGGTTGCCTTCAGCTTGGGTCATGATCCTGGAGTCCTGGGATCGAGTCCCACATCGGGCTCCCTGGTTGGCGGGGAGCCTGCTTATCCCTCTCCCTCTGCCTGCCTCTCTGCCTACTTGTGCTCTCTCTGTCTCTGTCAAATAAATAAATAAATAAAATCTTAAAAAAAATAGAAAAATATATTTCTTAAGGGATAATCTGTTTTATTTCTTTTGCTTGGCATGGAGTTGTCCAAATCTGATTTCCTGCCACCTTTGGCAGTCTACTTTACAACTGGATTCTTATCTCTGTGTCTTTCAGCATGGCAGGTCCTGGGGAAGAAACTTTATCACAGAAAGATGTGAATAACACAGGGAGGCTCTATGGGGAAACAACAACAGAAGAATTTTAAAGAAAGGTGAGAGGAATCTCAAACATTTAGCCCAAAGGAGAATGTTTGCAAATATCACCCAAAGAGGATTATTATAAAGAAGAGCAGACAGCTGTTCTTTATCTCTCTTGAGGGCAGAACATGAGGAAATGAGTTTAAATGGTAGCAAAAAGGATTTAGGTCACAGAGAAAAGAACTTGCTGATTATGGGGATTGGTTAGTTATAAGGGGAATTTATGGAATCTCTTTCTTGGAAGATACTTAAGCACTGGACTGAAAACCATATGCCTAGGGGTGATTTAGATTTAATATTACTTGATGCTGGAAAGCAAAAGATACTGTCCCCTACGCCTATGTGTTGTTTGCAATTATGTACCAATCAATGTCTCAATCTCTTGATATCTTAACTGTAATTATTTTACAAGCTTACGCTGTAAGGAGAGTGAACTAGACTACCATTAGTTTATAGAAATTTTCAATCACTATTTATCATTTTCAAAAATTGTCCCTCCTTACTTTCTGAGCTAAAAGACTTTCCTTCTGTAGGCAAACTCAGCAGGAGGGTTAAATTTGATGTTATAATTTATGAGGGAAGGGGGAAATATTCCAAGGCAGGAATGAGTGAATGAATAAATTTATTTTTAAGATTTTATTTTTTTTGACAGACAGCACAAGCAGGGGGTGAGGGAGAAGCAGTCTCCCCGCTGAGCAGGGAGCCCAATGTGGGGCTTGATCCCAGGACCCTGAGATCATGACTTGAGCCGAAGGCAGATGCTTAACCACCTGAGCCACCCAGGTGCCCTGCAAGACAGGACTTTAAAACCTTCCAGAATATCCTACCTGTTGCTTTCTTTCTATGTTCCTGCAGTATGGCCAACCTATTTGCACCTGCATTTTGGTTTTCTATGGCTATCTTACTTTATTTTTTATTTTTAAAGAGAGTTTTATTTTAAGGAATCTCTATACCCAAACATGGGGCTCCAGCTTACGCCCCCGAGATTGAGTCACCTGCTCTACCGCCTGAGCTGGCCAGGAGCCTCATAGCTATCTTACTTTTTTGTTTGTTTGTTTTGTTTTCCTTTAGAATTATTTTATTAAATCATAAATGTACAACAGCTTCTTAACTCTACACATGGTGGATCCTGGCGTCTTTATGGTCACACCTGGGTTCCCACCTGGATCTTGCTGATCGCCGGGACTGCGTCTCTTGCCCCCTACTTTAGTCATCCCTGTCTTGCTGCTCCTCTCTTCACCTGGACTAAACTTGGGAGCCTGAAGAAGCTTCAGATTTCTAGAAACATAGAAAGCCCCCACAGATTCTCCTAATTAAAAGCTCTTATCTGACTCAGGTAAACCTAAGGATGTGCTTGACTTCTGCTTTAAGAACACATAGTATGGGGGCGCCTGGGTGGCTCAGTTGGTTGAGCGTCTGCCTTTGGCTCGGGTCGGGATCCTGGGGTCCTGGGATCGAGTCCCGCATCGGGCTCCTTGCTCAGCAGGGTGCCTGCTTCTCCCCCTCTCTCTGCTGCTCCCCCTGCTTGTGCTCTCTCTCTCACTCTCAAATAAATAAAATAAAATAAAATAAAATAAAATAAAATAAAATAAAATAAACATATAGTTGGTTCAATTCAGGATTGCTGAGTAGAAGCCTGAGGGATTAGGAAAGGCACACCCAATTCAAGACCTCAGCATTTTATTTTGCTCTGTGAAATGCAGCATTCCTTCCACTCTTAGATTTTTCTCTGCCTACACATCTGAGAAACCTTCAGTATCTTACATTTTTGGAGGACTTGGGAGTTCAGGAGACCTTTCACATGCATTCTTGCTTAAGCGTTCTTACCGCCAATAATCCTGGGGAATAGGGATCAGGTTTATGTTTACTAAAAGGAAATGTGGTTAATATACCTGGCTCAGGTAACAAGGCTAGCAGTGGAACTAGAGCTTCAAGTCCAAGCATTGTACAGATACACGTGGAAGGTGGCCTCCCCCCAGGACCCCCTTCTTTTTCCCTCTTCCTCTCTTCTTCCTCTTATTATCATCAGACTTTGAGTACATTCTGTTCAGGGGCCATAAGGCAAGTTAAAGTAAAGATAAATGATGACAACATCTAACCCATCCTCCTGCATGGATTTGTTTGCAAAAGAAAAGTGTTTTAGCTTGGAGAATGGGGAGGCACAACTTTAGAAACTGATAAACAGCAGCTGAAAACTTCTCTAAACTAAAAGTAGCCTAGTTCACTCTTCTTACAGGGTGAGCTACTGAAATCATTACAATTAGGATATCAAGAGACTGAGACATTAACTGGTACAGAATCGCAACCTACACAGGCCTGGAGGAAAATCTCACCAAAATTAAAAGGCATAATCCTGCAAGAAGGAAGAAGGAGAAGGGAGAAGGGGGAGAAGGGGGAGAAGGGGGAAGGAGAGGGGGAGGGGGAGGGGGGGAGGAGGAGGAGGAGAACAGGAAGGGAGACAACAGCAGTAAAATACTGGAAACTGGTGAAGAAATGGGTGAGTGACCTAGCAGATTAAAGAGAGCCAGAACCTATGCCAACAGTAAGAAAAGCCGAGAAACAACCAAGGTATAACCCAGAACCCTCAAAAACTCAAGAAATGGTGGCATCAGATACCCCAAAACAGAGGGTAAACATGGGGCTGCAAGCACTGGGGTTGGCTGACTCCTGTGTAAGTAGCAGTGAGATTTCCCTAAATCTCCTTCTTTACTCTGTGTGGTGGGACCCTGCCCCTCCTCAGCTGGGAGGAAAACAGAAGTTTACTCTCCAGAATTGAAATGGAGAGTCTGACCAACACCAGGACAGCTGAGAGCAGAGAATCCAGCTGAAAGAGGACCCCCAGAACACTGACAGCCAGATCTACACCCTCGAGAAAGAAAACAGGAAAACCTGTTTTACTGAAAACCTGATGTGCTCAAGAGGAAAGATCCAAAGAGGTGTTATCAGGAGTTCTTCCGATAAGAGGCCCAGCCAGATCACCCTAAGGGAAGTTCACAAGCAATATGTCCCATCCACAAGCTCAGAACTTACTCATTATTAGATAATCCTATTTTAGTCTTCTCAGAGAGATAAGATATTATACTCATGAGATAAAAATAGGATATATATTTTTGATTCATAGGAAAAATGTTTTGGAATTTAAAGATCTGAATACAGTATTTTAAAAATTCAGTAGGAAACTCGGGCGCCTGGGGTGGCTCAGTCGGTTAAGCGTCTGCCTTCAGCTTGGGTCATGATCGAGTCCTGGGATTGAGTCTTACGTCAGGCTTCCTGCTCAGTGGGGAGTCGTTTCTCCCTCTGCCTGCTGTTCCCCCTGCTTGTGCTCTCTCCTCCCCCCCCCGACAAATAAATAAAATATTTAAAAAATGAAAAAAAAATAAAAAATAAAAATTCAGTAAGAAACTAAAAGATAAAGATGAAGAAATCTCTTAGAAATTAAGGAAAAAGTGGAAAACAGAAAAGAAAGGAAAATTAGGTGATCGTTCAAAAGGTTTTTTTTTTTTTTTGAGAGAGGGGGTGCTGGGCAGAAGGAGGGGAAGAGAATCTCAAGCAGACTCCCTGTTGAGTGCAGAGCCTGATGCGGGGCTCAATTGCATGACCCTGAGATCCTGACTTGAGCCAAAATCAAGAGTAGGATGCTTAATTGACTGAGCCACCCAGGTGCCCCAAGAGATTCAATTCTAAAATGATTTCTAGAATGAGAGAACAGAGAAAATCGGAGAAAACAAATAATTCTAAAAATGTTAATGCTCAAGGACATGAGTTTCTAGACTGAAAGGACTCAGTTAATGCCTGGCATAATGTATGAAAATACACCTAAATCAAGGACTGTTGTAAAATTTCTTCCAGAAAAAACCAAACCAAACCAAACCAAAACAACAACAACAACAACAAACAGGCCAGGAATCTGAATGGCTCTGAGTTTCCCAAAAGCAATCTTCAGAGCTAAAGGTCAATGAAGAGTGCTTCTAAAATTCTGAAGGAAAATTATTTATAACCTAAAATTCTATACTTTGCCAAACTATCTACCACGTGTTTGTATAAACTGAAGATATTTTCAGATATGCAAGGTGTGACAAACACTTCTTATGTACCTTTTCAACGAAGAAGGAGGAAGACATGGGATAGATGATACAAGCCATTCAAAACTCCAAAGGGCAGGGTACCCCCAGAATGAAGGTGAAAGAATATAAGAAGATAGCAGTGTCCAAACAGAGAGGGTGACCAGTTCAGACAGGAACGGGTGAGAAGGCTCCAGGAAAGATTTAGTGAAGGAAATGAATCAGAAGATCTGTTGTCTGAATGTGTTAAGAGGAAAGTGAGTCCACTGGCAGAGAGTCAACAGATGAATTAGTGAGAAGTATACGGAAAACTAAGCTAGTATGTGTGCAGGGGGAGATGATCATTAATTCTAGGGAAAATTAAAAGTCATGCAGGAATGGGGCGCCTAGGTAGCTCAGTTGGTTAAGCGTCCGACTCTTGGTTTTAGCTCGAGTCATGGTCTCGGGGTCATGAGATTGAGCCCCACATTGGGCTCCACACTGGGTGTGGAGCCTGCTTGGGATTCCCTCTCTCCGTCGGCACACTGCCCCTCCTAGCCCCACTTGCATGTTCTCTCTCCCTCTAAAAGAAAAAAAAAAATCACGTAGAAGGAACAATAATATATTACATAGCTAAACTGTGGTTAGCATTTGGTAGTCATAGTAATGTAAACAGTAAATATTGATCTACCCAAAATTTCAGTATAATTCTGGTAGGAGGATGGTGGAGATAGGGGCGCAATTAGGGGCATGAATGTATAATTGGGGCACAGGGATGAAGAGGGAGTAAATTCTCATTTTCCATTGTAGGAGGTGGACAGAAAAGGCCTAAAAGTGATAAGAAGTGGCGATATTATACTCCTATTATTTCGACGTATGGATTAATGTCCAAAACAATCAGCTAAGAGTCAAAAATGGTGCTCTGAGGAGCAAGAAAAGGGAGTGCGGCAGTAGGGGACTCATGTCCTTCATAACATGAACAATAATAGTTCTTATAGAACTATTTCAGCCTTTAAACTATGTGTGGGTACTACTTTGATAAGGCTAGAAACTTTTACTAAAAAATAAAAGTAAATACTTTTGCCCCTCACCTCAAAAAAAAAAAACCTTCATGGACTACAGATTTGGGACTCTTGAACTAGTAGGGCTCTCAGGAGCATCAGGATTCTACGGTTCCTTTCTGGCACCATTTCCATTCCAACTGCTCCTTCTCTTTCGCACCATCTCAGTAGAGAAAGTAAGTTTCAGGAATGGAGTTTTCCAAACGGGGTTAATATGGCCTTAAGGAAGTATCCCTTATGGTACCCAAAGCTATGATATGAAAAAGTAGGGATCCAGCTTTCTTAGACTAACACACATTCCAGGTATGTAAGTAGATAACCCCAATTCAAACATGTGACTTGGTTTTGTGCTCTGGGTTCAGAAGGAACAGAAAGCGTAATCAAAGAGAATCTGTCTAAATTAAGGATTTTTTCTGACACAGAGACCGATGCTGCTTGAACCTCCAAATTATGCCATATAAGGTCTGAGTTCCACAGCTTAGATTACTGTGGAAATTGAACACACTGAGTCTGTGTTTGTATACACACTTCTCTCCACTGGCTACTGCATTATGATCTCTCTTCATCTAAACTTGCTGCTTAGCTGATCCAGATATGAAACCGAAGGAGTTGTGGACAGGACAGTACCACTGGGATCTGAAGCGAGCCTTTTTCACACTCATGGGGTGTGGCTTCCCTTAGGACAAGTCTTTAAATTGAACCAGAGGCTACGTCTGTTAGTAAAAAGTCATTCTGAAGCTTTATCACATGTGATGCTAGCAGGGGTTAGAGCCCAAATGACAGTGTCTATAAACCTTTTAACTTCCAAATCAGCGTAATTTATATTGCTGGAAACCATAACAGGAAGGCTTTTTGGGTTTGTTTTTCTTTCATCTATTTCCAAACCTATTTCTATATTAGCAAAATGTAAAAAATCCTCCCCTTCAGTCTCTGGTTTGTGGAGGAAGGGAGCAGAAACAAAAAACTTGGGAATTTAATAAGCAGAGCAATAAAGCCTTTTTATCAGGTTTGTGAGCTTGGCTGTGCACGAGAGTCGGGGATTATCAGAGTGAGTTCAGTGGGGTGTGTGCCAAGAGCAAGGACCATGCGGTAGCTGGACCTGGCTTCCTGGCCCTACCTGGCCTGAGATGAACTCTCAGGGTTTGAGGGTGTAGCTCGATGGCCAAGGCTAGTCAGGGCTCAGCAGGCACATGTTAAGCCCATATAAAATCCTCAGGGCTACAGAGTCTTCTTGGCATAGTTTCAAGTTCATTCCCAACATACAGCAGAAGCTGCCAACAGCCCTAGAACCTCCTAGCCACGCAGGACATGGGGAAAAATTGTGAGAAACGGCTAGTGTGAGATCTCAATGTGTCCATATTCCCGTGACAAAGTATTTATTCTAAAATGCTACTCCAACAAAAGCTGTCCCTTCTGGTGCTTTGTATGAGCCGTTCACAAGGAAGACTATTCCTAACTCAATTCACAGAGGTTTGTATAGCCTCAGAATCATTACATGTAAGGTTAAGAGTCCTATTTTCTCTCTCACATGAAATATACCTCCCTCAAACATCCGTGACTAGGAACAAGAATCTGAGGACTCAAAGCCCCACTACTACACTCTCCTCAACTTTTGCTTTGGACTGTGTGACTTCCCCAAGCTGGGCACAAAAGGACTTGTTCTGCCACAATCTAAAATGACTCAGTTGGAGGATGCGGGATTTGAAGTGAAAATTCTGGTAAGGATTAAGATATGACTTCTCAAAATGCCCTTCCGTACTTCTCCTCCCTTTAAAGCAGTCTTCTTTTCAGATTGTCTGGTTGAATGGCGCAAGGCCAAAGATGAGGGCGTTCATTGGTTCGGTGGAAAATTAATGAAATTCTAAACAGAAAGGCTGAACTTGCCACGGCCTCTGACTGATAAATCAAGCACAATTTACCTGGGTTCACAGTGTAAACTGCAAGGATCCAAGGACATAGAAGCCCAGCTAGCTCACTAAACATACCCCCAAATGCATGTCTTTCTTGGCTATATCTATCTGCATGGAAACTAAGAAAGAAGTAACATAAGGGCAGTCCATTTGTTTCTTCCCCACCGCACTAGACTCCCCTTCCCAGGCCTACCCTCTGTACTGGGGTCAGAACAGGTTCTCTGCTCAGGCCAGAAGGTTTCAACCTTGGGATTGAGGGGAAGGGGCAAGAGAAGGGTGCGGGGGCACATCAGAATTTTGGGGGAAGAGGAACATAGTTTGAAAACAAAGTGCTTTGTGGGGCGCCTGGGTGGCTCAGTTGGTTGAGCGACTGCCTTCGGCTCAGGTCATGATCCTGGAGTCCCGGGATCGAGTACCGCATCGGGGCTCCCTGCTTGGCGGGGAGTCTGCTTCTCCCTCTGACCCTCTTCCCTCTCGTGCTCTCTCTCATTCTCTCTCTCTCAAATAAATAAATAAAATCTTTAAAAAAAAAAAAAGAAAACAAAGTGCTTTGTTTCACCATTTTTGTTTGCAATTCATGAAAATATATTTTAAAATTTAAATAACTTTATAGAAGAAAGACATGAGAATTTTATGCTTATCAAAGAGGACATGGCGGGATGCCTAGGTGGCTCAGTTGGTTAAGTGTCTGCCTTCAGCTCAGGCCATGATTCCAGTGGGATCCTGGGATTGAGCCCTGCATCGGGCTCCCTGCTCAGTGGGAAGCCTGCTTCTCCCTCTGCCTGCCACTCCCCCCTGCTTGTGCTCTCGCTCTCTCTGACAAGTAAATAAAATCTTAAAAAAAAAGAGGACATGGCAAAAAAAAAAAAGAGGGTCAAGAAATTCTGGTTGAAGTCAATGAGATTGGGGACTCTGGTGGGCAGTGCTCAGCCTCTTGGCAAATATGGTAATAAAATCTTAGCTTCCTTTTTCACTTCCTGCCCATTCATACATCTGTACTGAAGTCTTGAGCGTGGAGGGAAGGGTTTATACTTCCATTTTGTCTACATCAATTTTCTTTAATTAAACCCTAACCACAGAATAGCTTTATTAGTAGCTAACCTTCACCAACATCTCAATTGCAATTAGCATAGTTTAAACATTCCTTTTCTTTTTTTTTTTAAATATTTATTTATTTGAGAGAGCAAGAATGAGAGAGAGAGAGTACATGAGAGAGGGAGAAGCAGGCTCCTCGCCGAGCAGGGAGCCCAATGCAGGACTCGATCCCGGGACTCCGGGATCATGACCTGAGCCGAAGGCAGTCGCTTAACCAACTGAGCCACCCAGGCGCCCTTAAACATTCCTTTTCTAAAGGTGCTTAAAGCAAATTATATTTTTGCAAAACCCACCTGATGCCAAATATGTCTATGTGCAAACTGTGGGAATGACCTTTCTCTCTCGTTCATTATTATTCCATCCACTCAGCCGTGTAACGCAACAGTGAAATGTCTGCTGTGTGGCAGACACATAGGACACACACCAACTAGTATTCGATGGTCACACTCACCTGTGTGAGAATAGATGTACCACAGGGCCCCCGTCAGGAGGGCTCCGATCACAAACGCCGCAAACGCAATGCCCATCACGGTGAGGGTGTCCAGACCGTGGAAAACTGCTATAAGGAAGGGAAGCCAGTACATACTTTCAGTGAGTCTGCACCAGATGTTGCAATTTTGTATTTGTTTCACAAGCACTGTCAAGAAGGCTGGGCACGGACTAAGAAAATGAGGACGAAATGAGAATCCCAACCAAATGCAATGTCTTTAAAACTTGCACATTTTTTTTCCTCAAAAGAAAAATGAAATGATCAGATTTCCAAGATAGCTTCAGGTTGCATCCTCAGTTTGAAGATGCTTTGGAAAATGAAGTGAGCTCCCATTACCGAAATGTGGCGCACCGCTTCTTATTCATCAAACACTTCCAACAACGAGACAAGAAAACACAGAGAAAACACATTTCAAATAATCTACAAATACATTTTCACGGACATTTATAGGTATGAGAGGTAACAGGAAGATAGGGGGTGGACAAGGAGGAAACAAGGCAAGGATCAACTATTCCTACAGATTCTAACGTTTCGCTGGTCCCCTCAGATCAAACCCTCCATCCTAACAATTCTGTATTGTGTCACTTAAAACAACCTACTTTTTAACACTCTTCTGACCGTGATCTTTCTATGAGGGGGGCGGAAATACTTCTCAATGTGGAGTTATGTCAGTTTTATGGTCAGCAAAACATATAAATAGAACCAATTGTTCCTCCACTTGGCAAAGATGTTTATATTTGAAATTAATTCCAGGCCACAGAAATAGAACATTTCCTTTCATTTAAGAGAACTACCTTCTATGAATCACTTATAAGAAGTTAAAATCAGCTTCCAAGAGACGAGGTTTTCAGTTGAATAAAATTTCCAGGGTGTCTATTTTTTAAATGTAAATTTAGGGTGTAAGATCTCCCTATTATCTCAATCCCATTTCTATGTTCCTCTCGAGTCAGAAGCAACTCCGGCTGATCTCTATGTAAATTAAATCTCTTTGCCTTTCATCTTACTTCAGTGTAAAATATCTAGTTGTATAGAGAAATGTGACACACCCCTCCCCACCTCCGAGCAGCCCCAGAACTTGTAAGGGCTCGGGAAAAGTATGCCATGTTGCCAAAGATTCTGGAATTTTGGAATTTCCAAGTCCTGGTGGCTACTTTTCTAGCCATATGCCCTTTGGTGTGTCAAATTCTGGAAATGGGGATAGCACTGCTTCACCTGCTAAAGGCAGGGAGTAAACAAAAGGAGTTTGTAGAAGGTTTGGGGATCCCGAGGAAGGAATATGAACTGGGAAGAACTCTGGAGGTAGAACTCTGGAGGTTAAGACGAACCAAACCATATACTCCACCTAATTTAGTCTGTAGGTATTAAAAGATGATTTGCCTTTTTATGCTTACAGATGCAAAAATGGGGCACCACTGAAAGTTTTGAGTAAAACTCCTCTGAAATTCTAAAAATGGAGATGTCACTTATGAAAATCAGGCTGGGTGAGTATGAGAGAAATATGTCCACATGTGTCTCTTTGTGGGTTCATGATACTCTTTCATGATATTGTTGAAGTAAGACACTTAATTGTAACAGTGTAGTGCTTTGCATAAAGGAACTCCCCAGACTGTTATGTGTATGAGGTGAGCCATGGAGACTAACCTAGAGAGTCGTAGGAAATATAAAAAGCACAGATTCTCCCCACAAGGCAACACCATCTAGAAGAGCTATGGGTGCAAAGCCAGAAAGCCCAGGATCTAGTCCTGCCTGAATGCCAATTATAACCACGGGTAAGTCACCTGAATATTTTTTGGTCAGAATCTTCTTCCGTATAGAGTGACAAAATTGGCCCAGACAAATCCCAATGCATCACTCTGTAGTAGTTGGTCTCTTTTCTTTTCTTTTTTTTTTTTTTACAAGTCCCCCCTCCTCCCCTTTCCTTGCACACCCCCCTGGACTAGAGACAGTCTCAAAGAGACAGCAACTAGTTCCCTTAGCACTACTTCCCTGAGCAGGTAACTACTATCAATGCCAAGTAAAGCAAACCACTCCCATATGTGAGTTATTGGTTTTAGATCACAACTGGTATAAGTATGCAAATAAGAAACTCTCTCTAAAGCGAAGTAAGTTACTACCTTCCCATTAAGGCCACACATGCCAGTGGGGCCACAAATTCACATTTAAAAGTGGCAGACAGGAAAAAAGAGGATGAAGGAAGGACAGAGGAAAGGAAAAAGTATGAGATTACGAAAAAAAGTGGGAGACAGGGAATGAGAGCAGAGGTCTTCTTATCAAAACTCAAAGTTTGCCAAATGCTCTATAACCAACTCATTCTTATAAAAAGCCCAGGAGGCTTCCTTTCAAAATAGATGCATAAAGACTTACGTGGAGAAATTGGACTCGGTTCCTTAATGCTTGGACCTGTTTCTGAAAAAAAAAAAAATCATGATGCATTCCACAGAGAAACCAAGTTTTAAGCAAAAGTTCATCACGATCTCAGCAGAGATTGACACTTTCCTATTGGTTAATACTCTGTGAAAGCTTTGCCAGTTATCCTTAGAAGTCAAAACTGTAACATGGACTACCCAGAAATGTAAAGCATTGTACTTTGTCAACAATCAATTGTACAGGCTCTCCAATTTGAAGAAAACTTGAAGGCAAACTTAAGGAATCTGAGTCTGACAGCATGTATGTGTGCGTATACCTTTATATTTATTTACAAGAGGATTCAATACCTTTAAATACCATATTTCTCCAGTGTATTCATGATGTTTTTCCACTTTCAAAAAATTCTTTTAACATACACAAGTTTTGTGGGGCGCCTGGGTGGCTCAGTGGGTTAAGCATCCGACTCTTGGTTTCGGCTCAGGTCATCTCAGGGTCGTGAGATCGAGCCCTGCATGAGGCTCCATGCTCAACTCAGCAGAGTCTGCTTGGATTCTCTCTTCCTCTGCCTCTTCCTCTCTCTCTCTCTCACTCAAATAAATAGATAAGTAAATAAATAAATAAGATCTTTGAAAAAATGTACATAAGTTTTGTGAAAGTGTCCTTATTCTTCTTTCCTTAATGCTATTATGCTACAGTTCAGCTCCTTTTTTAAAAAATAAGAATTTAGGGGCGCCTGGGTGCCTCAGATGGCTAAGCATCTGCTTTTGGCTCAGGTCATGATCCCCAGGTCCCTGGGATCGACTCCCATGTCGGGCTGCCTGCTCAGCAGGGAGTCTGCTTCTCCCTCTACCTCTGCCTCTCCCCCTGCTCATGTTCTCTCTCTCTCTCTCTCTGTTTCAAATGAATAAATAAAAAATTCTTTTAAAAAAATAAGAATTTATTTATTTATTTATTGAGCAAGTGAGAGAGAGCACGCACACGCACAGGGGGAGGGGCAGAGGGGGAAGGAGAGGGACAAGCAGACTCTGTGCTGAGTGGAGCCTGACGGGCAATTTCACAATCATGACCTGAGCCGAAACTAAGAGTTGGATGCAACTGAGCCACCCAGGTGGCACTCAGCATCTTTTCATCATACGTCTGCATTATTACAGAGCTTTCCTAACTGGTCTCCTTGTTTCCACCGACTGCCCCTGCTCCTGCCCCAAATATTTCCTCCTCCATATTTTCCCCTCGGAGTGAATTTTCCAGAGCCCAGAGTTGATTATGTTATTGACCTGATTAGATTGCTCCATGACTTCCTGCACTCACAGGAAAAAAACTAAACTCCAGCCTGGCACACAAAAGTTCTGCCTTCCTTCTCTACCAACCTGTTGCTAGCCTCCTTTCCTAAAGAGCCCTTCCCCCATGCTGGGCTCCTTATACTTATTTAAGCTCCCCAAATTCTCTATGCTGCTCTGATCATCATACTTTTGCAAGCCATCCCCTGAAATACCCTCCTCCCTCAGACCTGCTTTGTTGGTATGTTCACTGGGAGGCTTTCTCTGACTCTCCCTCCAACCTCCACCCCAGCAGGGCCAGTCTCTACCCATGTGGCTTATTCCACCCCTCGGTTGTCCTACATATACTCCAGCACATTGTAATTCTCTAGGTTCTTTTCTGCCCGGAGGGCAGGGTCTAGATCTTACTCATCTGGACATCCCAGGGCTCAGCCTAGCATGGAACAGGCCTGCCAGAAATCAGTGAAGGATGAGTAGAATGTTGACAATGGAGACAACAGAGGGAGCTGGGAACAAGGCTATACAACAGTGCTTGTATGCTTTGACATTTCTATAATGCTTTCGTGTTCAAATCTCATTTGACTTTCACACCAGCCCTGTGAGAGAGGCAGAAAAAGAACTCTTATCACTATTTTACAAACGAGCATCCTGAGACTCTGCTATCATGTGACTTGCCCAAGGTCACAGCTGGAAAGCATCAGGGCAGGGGCTGAACCCAAATTCCAGATTCTGCTTCGGAGGCTACATGACTGGGGAGTGTTGCTCTGTCCTTAGCAGGGGAGCACTGATTAAGAAGCTACTTGTGACTCAGAGTGAGAATAGCACAGACCGGGGCGGGGGGTGGGGCACGCAGCAGGATGGCTGTATCATGGCCCAATACTTATTTCTGTATGGCTTGTGAACTAAGAGTACATTCTGTATTTCTAAGTGACTGGAAAAAAAAAACCCAAAGAATAAAATTTTATGACATATGAAAAGTATGTGAAAGTTAAACCTATTCCATAAATAAATTCCATAAATAAAGTTTTCTTTGAACATAACCACACGCATCATTTGTATATTGTCCATGCCTACAATGCTGTAGGAGCAGCCCGGAGTCATCGGGGCAGGCACTGTTCGAGGAACAGACCCGAAACACTCACCAGCTGGCCCTTCCCAGAAAAAGTGTGCTGTGTCCTGGGACACACTCCACCCCTGCCCTTTCGAGTGGCAAGTGGTGAGTGTTCAGTGCGTCTCTTTTCATCTCCATTTTCATTCAGTGAAGAAGGAACACATACCTTGTGTTGGAATCCACAGTGGAGCAAAAGAAATTGTGAAAAACTGACCAAACCAGGGGCATTTGAGGTCATGTTTATAAAAGTAAAGAAGCTACATAGGATCGTAAATTCTCAGGATTAACCACCTCAGCTGGGCTACCTCCATTCCTGCAGCATGGGGTGTTCGGGTCCAGCTCTAGGGGAAGGAATGCTATGGGATGAAGCAAAGCCACCACAACGGAATGGTGCCCCCCAGAATTGTGCAACGTGGTGGCACAGGTTGTACTTAAATAAAATTACTAAAATTAAAATAACTGTGAAAGCTTTTAAGAAAATCTTTCTTCTTTTTTTAAGAAAATATATTTCAGTATGCAGAACACTCACCAACTACAAAATAACACAGGAGACTGTCTCCAGAGGGTTTGGTCCCACCAGCCTATTGGCAGAGATAAAATAATGACGGTGATGCCTTCCATTTATACGTGTGTAGTGTTTTACAACTGACAAAAAGCCTTCACTTAGATTTTCTCGTTTTAAACTCCCGAGAACCCTATGAAGTAGGGGTATCTAACCACAAAATTCTACTTCCAAGAAGCAGTGGTTGGATTCACTGAACTAAGTCCAAAGGCATTTAAAGGTCTCTATAGTGTTCATCATAGTGAGAAATATCCACACTTCTGGGAAGAGTTCCATCCGATCAACCGCCCATGGCCGAACTTTGTCACTCAGAATCCCTAAGTGGTTTTAAATAATGACTCTCCCTTAAGGAGACCTCACATGTGAGAATGTGGGTTTTAGAGCAAGGCCTGTGTGATGGATGGCATTGTTTTAAAATTCTTAATGGACTTATGCTATGATCTAATCCTTCTCCCCCACCCCAAATAGGGGACTTCTCTCAGGGCTAAATAGAAACAGTTGTTTCTTATTTCCCCTGGGTGAAGTTCCTCCATAAACAATAACAAGTACAAGCTTCAGCACTAAGGTTATAGGATTTTATCCTCTTTTTTGTTCCAAAAATTCCCAATAACCCCTGTGTATGACTAAAGGAGTCTGATCTCCACCGGAACCCTGTAATCGAGCTGGCACGCTGAAAGGAAAACAGGGGAACACAGCAATATTTACTTTTGGTTTAAGGGTAGAATTGTAAGAAAGGAACCCTTGCTATTGCTGCAAGGAGAATGTTAACAATAGAGATTTATTTGCAGAAAGAACAAACTATAATCAACATTCTGAATTAAATCTCTTTATATACTCTTGAGCAAATTTCGGTCTGCCTCTAGAACCAAATTTCCCTCCTCAGATGGTTAGGCATGGTTTTCATAGATGGGATATTTCTGGGGTTATGCATGAGTAACTGACCACAGCTTTCAGCTTCCAGCTTTCAATTCAGTTCTCCTAAACATGATAGGATCGAGCAGGCCCGCAGGGAAACAAGGTGCCTACTCGGTACCCACATCTACTGGTGTTTGGCAAAGAGTGAGAGATAGGGAGATGAAGAGAGGCCTCTGCGCAGATCTCTTTCAACATATAGTTTTTATTAACTTCACTGTAAACAATCCCCTTCTCTGGGTTCTTTCAGTATTTATGGCATTCACTGCAATTGCCTGGTCACTTATCTGCACCCTTCCACTTGATCAGTGGTTCTTATCTAGGGTGATTTTTGCGCCCCCACACCCTACCAGGACACTTGGAAATGTCTGGAGACATTTGGGGTTGTCACAATGGGTAGTGGGGGGGTTGGCTATGAGCACCTAGTGGGTAGAGGCCAAGGATGCTATTCAAAATCCTACAATGCACAGGACAGCCCTCTATAACAAAGAGTTATCCAGCTCAAAAGCATCAACAGAGTCAAGGTTGTGAACCCCTGCATGACAGTGTAAAGGCCTTACAGACAGGGTAATGTGTTTACTGTATGCCTGGCATATAATAGGTACCAATAAACATTTTTTGGAATAAGCATAATTGTCATGTATATCTTATTACTGTGTACATCTCCCCAAAACCAAACTTCATGCTGCTTTCAGGGTAGTCTTCCTAAATGATCTGATCATTGGTTCCTTACCCAAGAGCTCTTTTTTTTTTAAGATTTTATTTTTTCTAAGTAATCTCCACACCCAACATGGGGCTCAACCCCACAACCCTGAGATCAAGAGTTGCATGCTCCACCAACTGAGCCAGCCAGGCACCCCAATCTTTCAGTGGTTCTTAACTTTTAGAGGTGCACACTGGAATATTTATGGATGAGATGAAATGTCTGGATTTCCTTCAAAACAATCTAGGGACAGAAAGTGATAAAACAAGTTTGGCCATAAATAGGTAGTTGTCGAAACCAGAAGGAGGATTCATGGGACTTCATTCTACTATTCTATTTTTGTATATAGTTGATATATATATTCCAAAGTAGAAAGTCCCTATGATACCCCTCTCCCTTGGATAAAGACTGAATGACTTAGTCTGTCCATTAAGCATTTCTACCATCTTTCTCCTCAGCTTCTCCTCATCTCTACCTCAGCCTGAGGACAAAACCTGGCTGGGTGCATCAGAGTATTTTTGTTCTGGAAAAATCAAATTGCGTTCCAAAAAGTAATGCCTCTCTTGGATGAACTTCCAACTGACGTTCACAACTTTCCCTTTCATTCCCCATCCACCCCTACTCTCCCCAAAATCCTAGTTTGGCTGAGAGGTTAAGAGGAAGGAAAGGAAATTAATATTTACTGAGTGCCCATGATATGCCAGGTGCTGTCCTGAGCACACTTACTTTTGAAAAGTTATGTAGTGGAAATTCAGTATTTTGAACATTTAACTTGCTAAGGATTACATATCGTACATAAATCATGGCCTATTTGGGGATGATGTTTATTGTTCTTTCTCACTCACTTTTTTATATGTGCCCTAAATTTCAGAAAAATGGTAACTTTTCCCTTTCACCGTTCTCAAAAAATTATCACTGATGTGGTATAGCCGTTTTTATTGTGTAAGCCCTACTGTTCTCAAATGCCACAAAAATGGTCACAGCATCCAAAGCAAACCGCACTAACATGCCTATACTTCAAAATATTTCAGAAAATATGGTAGGATGGCACTACCTCAACTATTTTAATTGTTTTGCCATAAACCATAATATGCATAAAGTATTCGTGTTTTCTGGGCTTTTCTTGTGAGTTACAATTCAAAGTCACAGAACTTCTAAATTTTAAGACTCTCTTAAACAGCTTCCATCTTACCCTCTGGAGAACAGACTTTTTCCCCAAAATTCTTCATCTTTCCAGTTCACAGTCAATTAGAGTATCTGGGTGTGAACTTGAACGCCAATGTGACATGTATGGCATGAACAGGAGAAGAGGTAGGAGGGGGAGGTCAAGAGATAGATGCCTGTGTTGCTTGTAATTTATTAAAAACTAGAATCAACCTTCCACCGAGCATAAGGCCAAGGGTTTAGAAAGGCACGAACTGTGGAATCAAAGTGGAATCCCAGATCCACCATTTATTTATATGTGGTGTGACCTTGGTCAAGTTACTTATTCTTGCTCTATACTTGCCTCACAGAAGGGCTATGAGGATTAAATACGAGGATCCACACAAAGCATTTAGCACAGAGCCTTGTACCAAGTAAATGCTCAGTAAATGTGAGATAATCATTGTTGTCATTTCTATGACTATCATCACCACCAGCACCGTCATCTACTGTTGAGAGTTTTGGCAGCAAAAGAATGTTAACCCAGTGCTGGTTCCCAAGGGACTGAGATGGTGCTACATGCTGTAGAAGTTCAGGCAAGTTCCATTAAAGATGGTGGCCTAGAGGAGGGACCCAGAGTTATTTAGTCTTGGCCTATTCTCTCTGTCCACAGAAGGAAGAAACACCACCTGAAATGTGTCCACGCCATTGGTACTGGGAGCTACAGAGCAGCTCTCAGCTTGGCTGTGAAGCCAATAACCAGAGACTTTATCTGCTATTGCCCCAGAAAACCCAAGTGTTGAAAAATGAGAGGGACCAAACGACCGTGGAGACCTGGAACTTTGGCACAGCCTTCAAAGAGAATCTGTGTGGTTAAAAGAGGACAGTGAAACATCCCACTGCTTGAGCAATTTTTATCCCTAAAATTCATTCCAGTAAGAGATACTTCTGGAGATACTGTAGTATCTGTGGCTTACAACAGTAACACACAAAGCTGGCAGGAAGAATGATCATGACCCTGCTATTATTCAAATAAACTAATGCTGTTAGGCAAACGGTCACATTCCCACTTCAAGTGACTATTCCAATTCACTGAGAGGCAGAGGGAAAGCACAGACTCCAGTGGCCTGCCTCATGGAGAAATGATTTCAGAGTCAAAAGAAAATAAACATAAAAGGTGGGAGGAGTCACTCACAGAGCTGAAAACTGCCAGAAAACCGATGCCACTCGGTGCAGTTAGAAAGCACATCTGCACGAAGCCCCTGGGAAGATGGCCATAGTCTAACCTGCATTTGTTTAACAAACCTAAGCAATGAACTTTCTTCACTGCACGCTTCTCCACTAAAAGCTACTCTCCATTAGCAAATCTCGTGAAACTGCTTTGATATTTGGTAAAACTTTCCTCTTGAAATTTTATGTAAAAGAACACTGAACTTTCAGGATAATTACACTAAGTTTAAATAAAAGTAACTACCTAATTTACAAGAGGAATTACTTAGAAAAATAACACCAAACTTGAAAGAAGCATGCATGATTACTAGAGGTTATACTACTGCAGTATTAATGCCCAATTATTGTTGGGCATAGAAAAAAAAGCAAGCTGCTGCCATCAGTTACCCACAGAACCCTATCTCTGGAAATAGGTAAGAGTAACAGATGGAGTACGAGGTAGCAGTTGTTATTGTTAAACCACTTTCGCAGTACAAAATGCAGCCAGCTGTTGCCCGATTGTGATATACTTTGCAACCCAATTAATTCACTTATTTCCTTCCCCTGGACCCAATAAACAGGGAACTCTTTGGGCAATAAATTTAAAAAAACACAAAACAGTTTTTTTTTTTTTTTTAAAGTAGGCTCCATGGAGCCCAATGCAGGGCTTGAACTCATGACCCTGTGATCAAGACCTCAGCTGAGATCAAGACCAGAGCTGAGACCAAGACTTGGATGTTTAACCAACTGAGCCACCTAGGTGCTCCCGGGCAATCCATTTAAAGAAGGACTGGCTGGTTCACTGTTTCAAATGGTTGAAAACCAATCATTCAAAGTAAAACAAACAGCAACAACAAAAGGTGTTGCTGAAGAACTAATGAACATCTACTATGTACGTTTCACACCCCTTTCGGGATGACTGGGAAATGAATTAAAATCTATTTGGCTTCTTCAAACAGTAGAGCTGAGCGTTATAGCTGAAAGGGCCTCTAGAAGCCATCTGGTCTAAACCCTTCCTTTCCCAGATATAGAAAATGAAAGTCAAGGACAGAAGGAGAGATCTCCAAAGTCCCATAGCCAGTTAGCAGGGAAAGAGTTGTGCTCCAGGCTCCTGACTCTAAGCCACACCCTCCCCACTACACTCTCTTGCCTTTCCAAAGTGAGCATGCCCCTAGGAGAAGGGCAGATGCCACCACCAGATATGTCAGCAAGAATGGCACTGCTATTTTCACAAAGGTCACTCCACCAAAGAACAAAATAGACAGCATCCACGTGCCTCTCTATCAGGTACTGTGTGATTATTCTATTAGCCCCTGAGGCCTGGCCTGGTCAAATCCAACAGTGCTTAGATCAGAAAGGCCATCCCAGGGCTGCCCCCGAGCCTAGACGTGGTAGCAGCTCCACCCAGCAGGTCTCCCAGCCAATGCTCACCAACTGGAGATAGGATGCTTGCTGGCTCTTATCAAGGCTCCAGTGCTGTGCTTCTCCTCTGCCCCTCGGGGTGGTGGAAGGAGGCCCCAGAGACCTAGCCCTGAAAGATCTAACCCCAGAGGCTAGGAATCCACTTTTACTCTCCCAGACCTCTCTTAGGTTGGCACCCTTAGACAATGTTTCTAGGTAGTCATAGGTTGTTTTTAGTAACAAATGTAGCTGCCCAGATAGCCCGAATGTGCCTTTGGCTCCACCCCCCCCAGATGCTGCCAGCTGCCTGATGTGTTCTTGCCCGTCCGTGCCCTTCAGTCGTGGTGCCCGTCCCATCAGATGCTCTCCACAGTCACCAGGGCCTCAGGACTATTCCTAATACTCCCATGGAGCCCAGCTCTGCTTCTCTATTGGTTTGGCTGACTTGGCCTACACCAGGTCTGGCTTTGCCTTGCCTGGTCACCTGAGGCCACACCTCCTAGGACGGCATCCTTCCTTTTCTCCTACAAGAAAGTGCAGACTGCTGAATGCTCCTGTGTGTGTAGGAAGAGGCACCCTTGGCTTCAAGCAACAAATGTGACTGTGTACAATTTTGAAACCTGAATTATAAAAATGCATTTGGACAGTAGTTCTCAACCTTTCTTCTGCTCTGACCTAAGATGGATGGTATTCACAAACACAACACCCTCCCCCCAACAAAGGCATCTGCGATCTGGACACAGCCCTGGGACTGCTTGTACTCAGCACAAACACCACTAGTAGATCATGAAAGATGGGCTGTGGGCTGTTCAATCCTGGCATGCGAGGAGGACCTCGGAGGCTTCCCTGCATACTTGAGGAAGATATTTGAATGGCAAGGGAGAGTGACATTGGGATAGGGACAACTTTGACTCTGATCTAATATTTAAAAGAGGAAATCGTTGGCAAACCTATCACTAATAACTCAGCCATAAGGCAGAGCAGACCCAACTCTATAAAAGGCTCCTTTGGCAAAAATCCTTTTCTAAAGTTACTAATTGGCCCTTAAACTTATTTTTTTTTATATTTTATTTATTTGAGAGAGAGCGCGCGCACACGCGTGTGCGCATGCATGAAAGCAGAGGCAGAGGGAGAGGGAGAAGCAGACTCCCTTCTGAGTAAGAAGCCCAACTCAGGACTCGATCCCACGACCCTGAGGTCATGACCTGAGCTGAAGCCAGATGCTTAACCGACTGAGCCCCCCAGGCGCCCCGGCCCTTAATGTATCTTTTGAATACAACTGTACTTTGATTTACAGTATTGGAGCTACTGCTTCTTTTTCATTGTTTTAATACTGGACCTTCTTAAAAGGAGCAGACCTCAGGCCCCTATTCTCTGACTGAGCCTCCCAAAGCGCACCTTTAGCCTCTACTTGCTGGTGGATCACAGCGAGGGGCTTGGTGAATGTCTTCTTATTCTGCATCATGGCCCAGATCATTGAGGCGTCCAGTGAGGTGCAGGCTTCATCCGGGGGCACACACTGCAGAGAGGCAGAGCAAAGCAGGGTCAGGGGTCACTCTGAAGAGCCTGCACCCGCTTGGCCTGCACAGTTGTCCTGCACCCCTTATCAGACAGCTCACAGCTGTTTACCACAGAAAAACAGAAGATCTGGGTGTTTTCCAAAGAACCGTAAATAATCTGGGAGATATAGTGGCAGACCCAGGATAGTCTCAGCTGCACTTGAAGGTTCAAATATCACTGGATGGCTTATAAACACTGCTTTTCTTCCCCATCTTCCCACAAAACAACTAGAGGTTTTAGTGTTATTTAGTCTGAAAAGTAAAGAAACTATATGATGAGCGTTGGCCCTTCACCAAGCTGGCTTCACATAAATGGTTCCTGTTTGTGATTTGTGATTGTGGGAAACTTCATGTGCTGCCTTATGAAAGGGACAGATTTTACATTTGTTGTCCAAAAAGATAATCATGTTGTCCAGTTTGTTTGATTTTTTAAATCCTGGTATAGGCTCATTCAAAATGACGCTTTCCAGGGTCGTCTGCTACAGTGTTCCAAACTGGAGCCCTGGGGAATTGTACCCACGTGTGGGGACCATGAGAACAGTTGTTTCCAGTTATTTTCAGGCCCCAAACTTAGAATTAGCATGCTCAAGCCCGGTATACCTGTTTTTAAAAAGTGTGATCACACTCCTACCTTTTTCTTTAAAATAACTTTAGTTCCTTGTCTACGCTCATCAATAGGGGAAACTAACGTAAATGACATCTACTTGCTTTTGTTGTTAAGAAATAGATCTATCTTTTAAAAAGCCTATAGCAAGCCATCCCCCAAAGCTAATAAATTTCAAATCACAAAAGAGCAAAGTCTTTTGGCTTTACTGTCATTGCTGCTCTGAGCAGCGGATTATAAGAAGACAACCTCCTCTCCCTCAAAGCCCAGAGAAAGGCCTTTACAACAAGCCTCTTGCACAGGGAAACAACAAATTGTCTGTGGAAAGCCCTCATTATCGAAAAGATTTGCATTTTAGGAAAAACCTTCTTACTGTGCTATCAGTTCTTCAGTTAAGTAAGGGTCAACGATTGTACACCCAACTCACAGCTCAACCCTGGACAAGATACTCAACTCCAGCCTTAGTTTCATCAACTAAGGGCCAGGCTGGACTCAGCGATCTTTGAGAACTCCTCCTAGAAAGATTCTTTGGCTCTGTGTTATCATCTGAGAAGTCACTAGAACTGTGGAAGTATTAACTACAAGCAGTAAACACAGAGACAGTGGTAACAGCTCATCTGAAGCCACTGCTCTATAAATGGCGGACTATTGTCAAATCTACTGTCTCCTTTGTTCCTCTGCTCCCAAGGGAAGCCAGGTACTATTATTTCACTCTTCCAGATGAAGCCATGCAGATTCTGAGAGGTCGGGGGACTTGCTTCAAGTCTTGTTAGTAAGCAGCATGCCTTCCTTCTCAGTCCTCATGCCCTTTTCCTGTTTCTCGTGCCTTGGCTGTAAATAGGGACTTTAGGTTTAGGGTCACATTCCATGTCATCCACTGGGACTTAGAGCTCTCCATAGAATGTTATGGAGGAAAATATTAGGACTAATATTCACACACTAACATGCTACGGATGGTGCCAGGCCAGGCTCAGAGAGAGATAACAACCAAGCCGACAGTAAAGACCCCTAGAAACTGCCAGGCCTCCCCTCCTAGATCTCTAGCTCCTAAAAGTCATCCTCTGGCTGCAGGGAGCAGCTGTGTCTCACAGCCAAGCATTCAGCTTCCCCAGGACTCTCTACCATGGGGAGGTGGTCCCTGGAAGGTGAATGTCTACAAGGCTAAGGCATCAATGTTTCCAAAAGCAACCTAAAGAACATAGTCTGAATCATCTTATACATTCATGCTCCCAAATGATTAGGATCAGATTTGCTACATTTTCATATGTAGTATAAAATTTTCTTTGGTGTTGTCAGAGGAATGGATGCCCAGGGGAATATAACAGTGTAAAGCATTCAGATCGGTGGTAATCTATCCAATAATATAATTTTTCCTCCTCCCTCTGTACCTCTATCTTACAACCTATATATTAAGAGAGAATTCCACACATACATTTATTGATACTGCACAATCATTAGTTTTAGACACTGACTGATATGTGACTACAAAAGTTTTATAAGTCAGCTGACACTGCATGAGATAATTACAGAAGAAGTGCCCATACGGAATTATAAATAATCATGGCAGATCACAGAAACAAAACTATGGCAGAAGACACCTTTCTTGCACAAGGTCAACTAATGAGGCATTGTCATCAACCTTGCAGATTTCCCTCTACACGGCCATTCCAACAAGGTCAAAGTGTTCTGATTTCTGTTGTGGCAATAGAACGTACTGGGTTCAATATGGGGAGGGATATGAGGCAAACATGATGAACAAATATGAAACTGAGAAAAATTAAAATATTTGTTAGTTTCCCTTAGAAGTCCTCCTGGGACAAGTCAACCTTATAATTCACACAGAGAAGGTCAAAAAACAATTGCAATACAAGTCTCAGCAGGACCTGGAAAAATTAATCCTCACACTGAACTTGTCCTTTCGGCTCTCTGTACTTTTGGCACCGCACACTATCTGAATTGCAAAGATAAAGCCAGACCTCTCCCTCAATGGAAAACAGTCTTGATTTATCATTTGTAAGATACTACTAAGTAGCATGCATGGAAAAAAAAAGTCATACTGTCAGGATTTATTCTCTAAGACTCCATAAAACTCATGGTTCCCTGCTAACACAGATTTTATTACTTCAATTGGGCAGTTCCCAAACCAAAAACCTCAACCTGCAATAACTCGTGATTAAACTTCTCCGGTAGATCATTGCCTCACCTAAAAATGTCAAAATAACACAGAGATGGATGAAGGCCCGCTAACCTTAGGTAACTTCTGGGGGTCTTTCTCCTTCTTGGTGCACAATGTGAGCTCACATTGTAGAAAGAGCAGTGAGGTGTTGAAAATGGACTTAAACACAAAGCTGAATCGCTTCTTGTCCATCTCAGCTTGTGGGACAGGAAAGTGCACCCTCTTGGGATTGTAAAATTTCACAGATTCGTCTTTAGGACAAATGTTTTCAATGATGGTGTAATCAGACATCCTATCAGGGTTTGAATATGGAGAGATAAAGCACGTTTGGATGGCAAATCCCAATTCTTGGTCAGCCTTAGTAACAGATACCTACAAAAGAACAGAAAGAGCAATCAGAACTCAATTGTTGGCATCTCACTTTTACTTTAGGCACAACACAGGGCTTCTGATGAGGGACACTGCTTTATTTTCATAACATAATAGTCTTCTTTCTAATTACAAAAGTAATAAATACGCATTGAAAAAAGATGCTTTCCATCTAAACTTGGTATGGATGATGACAGTGAATTATTTAGTTCAAATGCCAGTCTGGAAGATTCCAATACAAGATGAATTAAGTCTCTTCAACCTCCCATAAGTCCTCTGGGAGATAAAAATAAAGGCATAGCATGCACCTAAAGGGGATTTCCAAAATAAACAAAACACCAACAGACAAAGCACCTAATGTCATAATACTGTGTCATGTCTCAATAGTGTACCACCTGTAAAGCAAGCTATTTTTCAAAGCTGCTCGAAAAATAAAGTACAGAGGCACAATCTATTTAACCTAGGCAGAGAGGACTGAACTTCTAAACTGCCACAAGTCAGAATGAGCCTAAAACCTTGCAGTAAAACTGCAGATTCATGTCAAGTCCTGCTTCATAGCAAGCAGGCAGAGCTGGCCTACAGGCTTTGGTGTCCGGGACCGTACAATCTGGTGGCGATCACAAGCCTGGCAAAGTGTCCTAGCTGCTCACAGGTCCAAACCAGGCCTTGCCAAGTACTCTCCCTTCACTCTTTAAGCCCAAGGGTATTTTAAGGGAAATCTAATCTGGAAATGTTTCCAACTCATTATACTTCCCTCTTACAAAACATTTGTATGGGCTCTGTCCAAACCTTGTTAAGGTTCTTTTCTTTAGAAACAGGAAGTGGTGTTTGGCCAAGTATAAACAGAATTCAAACCTCAACTCTCCTGAACGCAGCTAAAATCCCCAGGCCAGAGTGGATTCTCCATTTGGCGACACACGGATTGCTGCGTGAACTGCCTTTCCCCTCATGCTTCATTCCCTGCCTAAACTTAGGATCAAAATAAACATAAACACTTTAGAAATAAAGTTAGTCCTTAACCATAAGCCAATAGCCCCAGAAGCCTTTCAAAAGGCATGGAGATATAAACACACTTTCCATCCTGAGAACCCAGGGGAAACCCCTGACATCGCATGGGGCTCTGAGGACACAGCACTATTTTGAAAGATCCCTCCGCGGTAAGGCCAAGACACTCAGCAATGAAGCTGATTGTCATTATGTCACGCGGCGCCTTAAAGCTCAATCCCTCTGACTGTGAGATAAAGAGTTTCATCCCCATTTTGGAGGAAAAAATGAACATACAGGATAGACGACTCGTTCAAAATCCTACCTGGGAAGCACCGGATAAAACCAAGCCTCAAACCCAGGTCTTCCAACTTCAAGCCCATTTTTCTCTTTCCTATTTCACTGTAGCCACAGGGTTGATTCAACCAAACCCACCATGTGGCCTTGGGAGAACACCTGGTGGGAAATCTTTCTAGGAAGTAGTGTTTGGGAGTCTGCAAATATTCACACATCATTATTTTGCCAATATTTCTGAAAAATAAGATATTTTATCTGGGAAAGATGGCAAATTACATATATCCTATTACTAAAAAGTACCCTTTAACATGAACTCAGAACCCACAATGCAAACATGTAGAGAGAAGAAGAAATGTAAATCTTTTCTCGAATCTCAAAGAAAGCATGTAATGGTAGAAACTCTAAGGTATCCCAAAAAGTTGTTTTAGAGGAAAAAATATTATCAGCAAGTCCTTTAATCTAAAATGCCCTGGGCGGGGGAGGGTGGGCACAGTCAGTTAAGTGGCTGCCTCTTTGTTTCGGTTCAGGTCGTGAGAACGAACCTTGCATCAGACTCTGCGCTGAGCGTGAAGTCTGCTTGGATTCTCTTCCCTCTTTCTCTGCCCCTCCCCCACTCAGATAAATAAATAAATCTTGTAAAAAAATAAAATGGCCTAGAAATGAGTAGTAGAAGGACTACAGGTCTCAGAGGGAGACAAGCCTCAGGAAATTGTGTGGCTCATGGCCTGTGAACTCTGAGCCTCAGCTTCCTCCCATACAGAAGAAGGGCACCAATACCAACTAGAAACAATTATTGTGAGGATCTGTAAAGTCACAATTACCCGCAAACAACACAGTTCCCAGCTAGTCAATACACGACAGCAGTAATCAGCAGTACTATTCTAGATTTAAATTTGGGGGGTTATAAACAGTTCTTTTTAATGCCCCAAGACAAATGAACTAACAGAAAAGCTGCCATGACGTGACCAACTATCACCCAGAGATGACCAAAGACCACGTGGCAAAATCAGTAATGTCTTGGATTAAAGGAAAGGATATGGTCTAGAAGGAACAGGATTCTGGGGGTGTGATAAGGATGGTTGGGAGAAGAAACTTGGTAATAGTTTTCTAGGCCAAACCAATGATTCAGTGAGTTTTACTTAAATAAAAAAATTTTCTTACCAGCATTGGTGTCCAAACAGAAACAAAGATTAGGTGTGGCTGCTATTTTATTTTGCAAAATATTTACAGATTCTCTATTTTAGGTGGTTTTTTAAAAAATATTTTATTTATTTATTTGACAGAGAGAGACAGCAAGAGAGGGAACACAAACAGAGGGAGAGGGAGAAGCAGACTCCCCACTGAGCAGGGAGCCCGATGCGGGGCTCGATCCCAGGACACTGGGATCATGACCTGAGCCCAAGGCAGACGCTTAATGACTGAGCCACCCAGGCGCCCCAATTTTAGGTGGTTTTAAACAACTTTAAAATAAAGCCGTTTAAAACATATACCACCCTCCTCAAACTCTCAGTACACCTGATATTAAAATGGTAGCAAATAGGGCGGCCTGGGGGTGGCTCAGTCGTTAAGTGTCTGCCTTCAGCTCAGGTCATGGTCCCAGGATCCTGGGATCGAGCCCCGCATCGGGCTCCCCGCTCAGTGGGGAGCCTGCTTCTCCCTCTGCCTCTCCCCTTGCTTGTGTTCTCTCTCTCTCACTGTGTCTCTCTATCAAATGAATAAAATCCTTAAAAAAATTAAAATAAAATAAATAAATAAAATGGTAGCAAATAGATTCAGTCCATTTCTTTTTCATCATTTCACAATGTCTTTGACTAAATTTAACTATGAAAAATACAGATGATATATGAAAAGATATAAATGTGAAAATAAGGGAAAAAAAGAATTTCAAGTAAGCAGCACTGGGTGGACTGGGGAGAAAAACCAAAACTCCCAGGGTAGGATACAGGAGGAAGACTGGCCAGTGATTAGCATAGAGCAGCAAAGCCATAAATTAGCAGAGCCAGGTACACATTTGGAAAAGAACAAATTGCAGTTAAGCAGGGCCCCTAAAACCCAGGGCATGACAGAGAGTCACTGCCCAAATGCACACAGATGGATTGTGCAGCCAGAAATGCAAGAAAAAAATAATGCTCTTGGATAAGAAGTGATCTATAATTAGGAACAGCATGTAGAAAGCAGTATATTTTCCCCAGTGGAGAAAGAAGGTATACCCAAAGAAAGAGAAGACCTCTCAAAACAGGGAATCAAAAAAGAGGAGAGATCCAGGAAAATGTCTAGAGCCAGTGGGCTCTATCCCAGAATCTGAACAAATGTGAGAGTTATTTATCTTTCTGAAATAGAAATATGTGCTCTGAAGTCACTTTCAACTTATGGAAGCATCCCATTTCGACCCCGTAAGCTTCTCACTCCTCGCCCAGTAAAGTAGAACACTAGCTTGCAGTTTAGCCCCAAAACTAGCTCAGGAGAAGATGATGTTCCTGTAAGACCAGCAGATATCCTAGAATCTAATCTAAACCTGGATATTTGCACTGCTAAGTGGTCATATTTTCTCCTCTTTAAATGGCAATTTGAGGATAAATGATAATAGCATCGAGTGGGCTCTTGAGCCAGACAACCTGAGTATGGACCTACTCTGAACTCCACTAGTTACTGTCTGACCTTAGACAAGTTTGTGCCTCAATTTCCTCACCCCTAAAATGGGGATATCAATAGTCTTGTCTCATTGGACTGCTTTGAAGAGTAAATTACTACAATAATTATAACCAAGTTTGGCATAAAATAAATCTGCAACAAATATTAGCTGTTATTACTTCATTCTTACTACCACTACCTAATATTTTTATAGTTATTCCACAAACTTATGCTATGCATAATCATTACCATTACATATATGGAACAGCTTACTGCATTTATAGATACATTTAGATAATGATCTAAAAAAACCTTAATTTTCATGAGATAGGGTAGCACGCAGCATTTCACTGTGGTACCATGTGAGGTGGTGTGAAATGTTCTTGGTTAACTCTGACACTGCAACTACTGAACCACTGTTCCAAAAAAGCTAATGACAAGCAAGAACGGGGCTTTATTAGTAGAATTCACACCACTGATTTTTTTATTTTAGTTTATTTATTTGACAGAGAGAGAGTACAAGCGGGGGGAGCTACAGGCAGAGGGAGAAAAGGAGAAGCAGGCTCTCCGCTGAGCAAGGAGCCTGATGCAGGACTCAATCCCAGGACCCTGGGATCATGACCTGAGCCGAAGGCAGACGCTTAACCGACTGAGCCACCCAGGTGCCCCATCACACCACCGATTTTTTAAAAAAGCATTCATCTGTAAAACGCTCTCCCCATGTAGCAAATCCTGCAATGTCTTACTTTGGTCAGAAATCAACCTGGATGCATTTTCTGAGCCAAGCCCTCAAGGAGAGCTGGTTAATGGCCACAGGGAAGAACATGATGAGGTCTTCTGCTGCAGGCACCTTGGCTCTGCCCCAGGAGCTATGACAATTCCGCCCAAGGCTAATGTCCAGGTCTCATACCTCAACATAAATGTGTCCATTCTCTGCCACGGAGAAGACCCCCTGAGAGGGCACGAGAAAGAGGTCAGTGTTGTACAGCTCCATGTTGAAAGTGATGTTTCTGTTGGGTGGGTCCTGGAAGCTATTGGGATTCCCCACCTGCCGCAGGCTGCAATTAAACTGGGGAAAACAAACAAACAAACAAAACAGAGATAAATCCCAGTCAAATCAAGGATGAAGACCCTGGAACTTTGTAAGCTTTGGTCTTTAAAGAACATCCATTCTCCGCCCGCCTCCCCCCGCCCCCCCCCCACCGCACCACCCGCTAGTCCCTAACTAGGGCCAACCAAAAAGACAACATTCTCACAAACTACCTGCTGCAAACGAACACGTACCACCACAATTTCAGGTCGGCTGAAGAAGGAGGTATCACCTTCATCCATATCTCCTGGAAATCCATTATCGCCTGACTCCAAATCTTCATAACCATCTGGCCAGCCACTACTATCTCCAGGTGACGGAACCTGTATCACAATCTAAAAGGCAAAGAAAGCACAGTGTTGTTAAGACACCAAATCAATGATTTGGTTCTACCTCACACAAACACCCATGTAATAATTCAGATGCAAACTGAAAATCTGAACTTAAAAAAAACCAACGAAACTCCAAGTTTTCTTAGGATTCTACCTTCAAAGAGATTAAAAATAAAGAGAAACCCAACATACGTTCCAATTAAGACTTGAACTAAAATATGCATTTTTCCTTGTAAAAAATAAGACGTTTCAAACAGTGGGAAAAAACTAGGCACTGAAATAGGGCTGAACGGGGTTGTCAGTAGGCCAGTCTACACTGGAAGGGAGGGGGGCTTCTCTTTACATCAAAAATTCTAACAAATACTAAGAGCAAGCTAATTCAAAGAACTTTTCTTATTTGTACCCATCAAGATTTGTATAAAGTGTGAGTTGGAAACTAAGTACCTAATGTTTACTATTGAGCTAGTCTCCTCATCTTTTCTCTGTACTCCTCTATCTTTTCCTCATTTCCTCCCCCATATCTTTGTGTATGGTACAGATGCAGGAAAGAATCATGTTTTTATCTATGACAATCTATCTTAATGTTAGTTGAAATGACTATTCCTAGGTTAGTTCTAGATAACATGTAAAATTCACCTGAGGACCATGACTCCATAAATAAAATCTTAATTTCTTTGCATTTAGAGAATACTCACATTTTTTGTTTGGTTTTATTTCATGGGCTTAGATTTTTGAATATGGTGCAAAACAAAAATATGTATTAAGTCAGAAAATTGCTACAGTTATAATTGGAACAGCTACAATATTCACTGAAGGGAAGAGCATGGGAAGGGAATGTAGGAAAACCACTTCTCCATTCTTTACCAGTTCTGCAGAAAGAAGTATTGATGGAACTGAAGCCAAGTACCCAGGACATTGCTTATCCAATGTATCATCATCATAATACACACACACACACACACACACACACCCATGAGAAGAAAGGGATTTTAAGGGCTTAAGATACACCTTTCTCTTCCGAGGCAAATGTTTGTTTGTTTGTTTGTTTGTTTGTTTCACTTAACAGATTACCATAGCCTCTTATTGGTGTTAATTTAGTCATAAATTTAAAATTCCAAAATCAAGTATATCAGTGATATATGCCATTCATTATATCTGGAAAAACTGGATAATGTAAGAAAATTTAGTGTTGGAATTGGCAGGAGGGTGTTCATCATAGAGGTCAAAGGTTAATAAATGATTCCAGTAACAAAGGGAGATTAGCTGGGCCAGCCTGGTGTCAGGGAAAGATTAGTGGATGAGAGGTCAGGAAGCTGGATTCAGTCCTGGCTCTGCCATTAACTAGTTCCTCAAATCTAAGCAAGTCTCTTAATTCCCGGGAGTTCAATTTCCTCACCTGTGAAATGAGGAAGTTGAATGAGATCATCTGAAGGTTCTTTCCAGCTCAAACACTCTATGTCTGAAGAATAATAAACTTGGGTCCATAGGAGAGTCAGTGCCCACGTGAGCCACCCTGACAGAGCACCTGATCTCCAGTCTTTCTTCTGGATGGGTCAAGTGCATCTACTGAAGGGCAGTGGGACGGACATGAATGACAGTCCCACCCACCCTGTCCCATGCCAAAGCTGAACTCGGGGATTTATGAGCCTTATTTTTGCCGTCAAAAGTATAACCTGAACCGCAAAATTAACACTATAAAGTACTTGTGAAATTTCATGTTTCAAATTCTTTTAATATTCACTGCCTAGTGTGTATTTCTGCAAGAATTGGCTTAATCTGAAGAAAAAAGATTTAGATGAATGAGCTGACGAGAAGGATTTCTGAAAAGTGTAGGTTAGCTATTGCAGTGGGTTATCATTGGGGAAATCTATGTAATCTCGCTTTGGGTAACGTCAAAAGTAGCAAATCTCCTGATTTGCTTCATTGTAAGATCTTTCTCAGAGGTGGAGAGAGACTTAATAATTTCTTGAGAGCCGTTTTCGGATTTCTCTTGGTTCTTTTGTTCATGGGGAAAGGAGATGTCCTCCCATCTCTGGACAAAACTCAAATGAGGCCACAGAGACCATGTAGCTGGTTAGCTCAGTTGTGTAGACTCAGGGTCAAAGTACATCCCATTTTGTTGAGAACTGACGCTTGGCTTTGTTTAGGCCTGGGGTACACGCCCCTGCTCATGGTCATAGAAACTTTAAGGCTAATTTTAAGGTAACACCTGGCAAGGCTGTGGCAAAGGGCCAAGCTTTGTTTTGGAGAACACTCACGGAATTATAGTAAACCACACCATCTGGGGCTGACCGCCGGTGACGAGTACCACAGCCATTCAGGGGAGACTCCAAAATGAAGTGGGTGCCATTCATCTTGGCCTTGCAGGTAGGATCCAACAGGGTGAGCTCCATCCCTGAGTAGCTGTTGGCCTGAAACAACCACCACCAAAGACGTAAAGGGGGCGCCCACAGGCAGGTCTGCAGCACACGGGGAGCACGTTTTGCCCAGTCTTCCCATACAGTATTGGTTGCTGGAGGCCTGCGTTTCCCCTCCCTGCTCGCCTCCTCCCAACCTACCAAGGATTGTGTTTGTTGGCCTTGGAAATTCAATACCAAAATATTGACACATGAGGATCTGGAACCCCCCTCAACTGAGAACAACAGGACCCGAGTGAGACTCCCAGCCAAGGGGAAGTGAGTCCATCCAACTGAGAAAACAGTATCAAGTCCCCAGAGTTCAAAAGTGAAAGAAAGAGAAGGAAATAACTAACATACACTGGCGCAAGAGGGAAAAGGAGGTGGCTTTCTCTTCTCTAAGAAATTGCAATGACCTGAAAAGAATCTTTTTCTACAGCCACGATCATCTTCTCATCATCACATCTGACTGACAGGGCAACCTCCATGTTCCCTTGCACCTCCTCGGGCTCTGTGGGATCAGGAAACAGTTGTATGCTGGGGATGACCGGGGCCTTTGGCCGGGGGATCCCATCTTCTCCTCCTTCCTTCTGGCCTCTCCTGGCGATGTCAGGGAAGGGAAAGGGGAAACCTCCATTTCGGCCTCCCCCTCCTCGGATGGGTGGGTTCTCCAGGGCAGGCAGGGCGACAGGGTCCAGCAAGATCCGTAGCTCAGGAGGGATGGTATGGACTTCCTCATCTCTCATTTCCTCTGGTGGTGAAAGAAGAAGGCAAAACATCATCAGTGTTTGATACCAGGCCACAATCATCATCATTAGACGGAAGAACAAGGGGAACTAGCACAGAATGGGCATGTGTAAAACGACTCTTCACAAGCAATGTGTAAAAGAGATGGGGATCTGGAAGCCTGAATTCTAGTCCTGGTGTTCTTTCTAACTGACTGAGTGGCTTGGGGCCAATGGCTTATTTCTCTGTGTCTTGGTTTTCTAATTTTTAAAATTGAGGTTGGATTAGATCAATAGTTCTCTACTTTGGCTGCACATTAAAATTATTTGGGGAACTGAAAAAAATTCCCTATACCCAGGCTGTACCCCAGGTCAAATAAAAATCAGACTCTCTGGAGTGGAACCTAATCATTAATATGTTTAAAGCTCTCTGTATGGTTCCAATGTACACCCAAGGTTGAGAACCATTGGACTAGATAACTTCTAAGGCTCTATAAGCTATACAAATCTATGATTTGAATAAGAACATTATTGTCCCAATATATTATTGGGCCACTGAAATACCTCCCTTGAATCTAGAGATTCTTTAATTTCTCTAAGGAATTCTTGAAACAATATTGGCATTTTAAAATTATTCGCTATCTCCTTTCTGCCTACTAAATTCCAACAGCTATCTAGGCATCCTGGCCTTTTAGGACCTAGTCCTGAAAAGAGAAAGTTGCTTAGGCACACTTACTCCTTGAAAGGGAGAGACATATCTCCATATAATTAATGCTCAGTGTTCTGTCCTATTTTCAACAATTTAGGGAAGAAAAATTTTCCCAGTGTTGTCCATATCCAGTCTCAAAGCCAATGCCTGAGGTCAGTCCACCTCAGTGGAGCAGGAAGTGAAGATAACCAGAGGACATGAACTCTCCTTCAATACTATCTTTTGGAAAAAGATGGCACAGCCGTATGGATCCAAAAGAAATCAGAGCTTTGGAAGGTGTTTAATTTGTACGTTGATAGAAACCTTCACAACTCTTTGAGGTAGGGCCTGTTTTTTCTCCCATATTACTGAGGAGGAACCTGAGGCTCAGAGGTTAAGCAACTTCCCCCTGAAACGGTGAATAAGTGGCCCGTACTCAAACACTTGGTAGCAGTACCACTGGGGTAAGGAACAGGTCTGGGGATCAGAAAACTTGGGATTTGAGTCTCGCTAGCTACAAGGCTCTGGAAAAACCTCAAGAACCTGTTAATATTCCATTTTCTGCTCCATCCAACTGGGGTAAGAACTCCTGTGTTCCCTCTGGGTGAGATCGAGAAAGTGCCTGGTAACTACTGTCCTACAAGATACAGCTTGACCTAGGACTTCTCCCCTGTAGTAGGAGCAGCTGTACCTCAGCTGTAAGTGATTAGTAGGCACTTCTGAGAGAAGAATCCAGGCTAATTTGCTCCTAATGTAATCACAGTGAATTATTTGATCTACAACGAAGTTCTCCAACATGCAATCAACTCTGTTAGTGAGAAATCTGTACCAAAGACCGTTTCCTCAAAATAATCTATCACAATTCTAGATAACCTTAAGCTTTATAGTAGTCAAATGAATCATCAAAATTTACAACAGAACAACAGCACCATATAAGCTGAAATGAGAGTTCCTCATTGGAAAGCCTCATTTGGTGGATATTTTTACTTGAGGAAAAAAAAAATCACACTTACCATTGTTTTCAAGCTGAAGATGGAATCTGTTAGCCACAGGAGCCACTGTATATGATGTTACTGGACTATAGCCATTGTCCAAAGCCCACTTGACCAGATTCTCTTGGGTTGAAGGAATGTCATCTCTTATTGATTTGGTCATTATCATGGATCTTTCACTCTCTTTCCCAAAGCCAATACTGTTAGGAGCCTAAAGATAACAGCAAAATTTCACTCATGAGTCTAAAACTAAACAGTGCTTTAAATAAGAATTGAATAGCTGAAACAAACAGATTCTACATATTGTAGATGAAGGAACTATTTATTCTTTTGATCCCTATTTTCCTTGGACTAAGGACACTGGCATGAAAATCTTTAATAGCAGATTAAAAGAAATCTATTCATGCTGTTTGATCATACCATTTGGGTTGCTTATATTGATAAAAATAACCCAATGATCGCTAAGTAGCTACACATTAAGTATACCTAATATGTTACCAGAGTTAGTTTAATGTTTTAAATTATATATGCATACATATCAAACTTTTCCTTATTTTTACTTAAAATGATGTATAAAATATACAGATGTGCATGTTATCCTGCCAAAAATATGTCCCTGCTTCTATCTCCTGTACCCTAGATTTAAATGAAAGAAGTCACAACCTAGTTACTTCACTGTGGAGACCGTCTCATCTTTGTAAACTATTAAATTCCATATGGTGAAATAACCATACTGATATTGCAGTTATAATTTATGATCAATTTAGTGATCCTGTCACTGTATTCATTTGTCAAGTTTATTAACTGTATATGCTTAGATTTTGTCTTTTAAATATTAATTCCTTAATTTGGGTTACTGTCTCTCTAACCAATATTTCATCCCACAATACAAGTTGACTTTCACTTGGTAATTAGTTACAAAATGAATAGTGAATGATAGAAATCCTTCCAAGAAAGGACTGAGTAACCAAGACACGGATGGTAAATTTCCACATCACCTGGCTCCTAGGACAGTGATCTTGTCAGATGCGAGGGAGCTGAATGTTGTGGGGAAGTGCCAAAACGAAGGCACCACCTTTTCAACAACTGCTCCAACAAGGCTGGCAAGCCCTTCCAGCACGCAGATCAGACCATTTTCATGCCGTATAAAGATCACTTTAATTTCCATGCCCAATTATTTTCTCCTGCATACATGCAGCATTTTTCCCCAAATTCCCCATTTGTTTCCCATTCTATTTGCCCCTAACAGGACTAAATATTAATCCTTTCCCACTGCAAAACCATAGAAGATTCACAGGCTCTAAGCTCTCTTGGCCTCTTTGGTTGTGGGATATTGGCTGAGGACACATATTTTCAATTCAAAGCTCAAAGGCTCTCCCCCAGGGTATTTTTCTGTTACCCAAAGTGTTTCTCCAAAGCTGCGAAGCTGCGTGACTGGCCAGTCACAATCATGCATGCAAAGGAACCATGCTTCGCAGCCATTTGTGAAAAACTCAGTTTCACAGGTTTGGAATCTTCTAGCTCTTACTTTGATTCAGAGGAAATGTCCTGGGGGAAGGAAGGGTTAAAAAAAAAAAAACTAAACTAAGATGAGGTAAAGAAGGATCCAATTCGTTCTTAAAACTTAGTTTCTTAGGCGCAGCTTCTAGCCTTTCAAAGCAGCATGTCATTTTGGTTGGCTGGACTTGCAACACTGGCCTAAACAGGACTGCTTGGCCTCATCTGCCCTAGTCTTTTATGTTGTTGGACAGCTGAGAAAATACTGTATTTCCAGAATACTATCATCACAACTGCCACCTGTCTTTTTGGTACCAGTATGGAATGATTTGTTTACACCTTTCCACATTAAATCTAGGAGCTGTCAGTACAACTCATATTGATTACGCCTCGGGACTTACAAAGCTAGAAATCTATCTACACATTTGTAAAACAGCAAGGCTTGGCAAGTTGGTTCCTTCCCAGCAATGAGTGAATTCCTCACCCTGTATTTCTGGGAGTCCCCAGGCTTTTCCAAGGCTTCAGTGTAGCTACTCCAAATGGGAGTTTTCTGGGGGGGGGGGCGGTCCTCCAAATACCGCCACTATGTTTCAGCCACATCTTTGTGAAGGATGGTGAGCTAGGTAGAGTCCAAGCACCTCCCTCCCCCCTTCCCCTCCACTGCCAAACACACACTTGCATCAGAACTGATGGTGGAGGGGGAGAGGTTGGTCAGAGATGTAATGCATATTCCCACTGGGATTAAAACATGTCTTTTCTAAGAACAAGCTGCCTATCATCAACTCTGAAGTGCTGAGACCATTTGAAATAGTATAACAAAAAATTTCTAGTAAGTTTCCTCCATCCATTCTTTTATGTTTCAGAGGTTCTTCCAAAATGTGATTATGCATGGTCCATAGGGGACCTGAAGAAAGAGCCAGAGCTGGGCATTGCGGATGCTTCTAGTATTCCCGTTCTTGTCCACAGTCCTGCCCTTTGCATCTCTTTGGACCATTCTGTCATTTGGAGGGTGCATTCTGCCCCATGCCCCACCCCCTACAAGCACACACATGCCATTCATGTTTAATGGGGCGCTTCTTTACATTTACCCCATCAAGTTCCTTATAATTCTTTTAGTAGACATTTTGTTTTTCACTTTGTTTAGAGAAGTTGCTCTTATAGACAAATTTTTGAAAAATTGCTTGTGGAAGGAAGATGAACTCCCTTTTTATGGCAAGCATTGTGCTAGAAGCTTTACATATGTTCTTTAATTCTCCTGTAAAATATAAGGAGATGGGCATTATTATTCCCTGATTAGAGAGGGGAACCCTGAGGTGCACAGAAATAGCACGTATGGTGGAGACCACCATGTACATCCAGTGTGGCAAGTGCTTTAGATGAAATACCCAGTAGGCACCTGACAAACGTTTGTTGAATGAAGGAATGAACGAACTCTACCATACCTCACAAGAACTCTCGAGGTGAGTACTATCATCATATCCGTTTCGTAGGTGAGGCCACAGACTATCAACTAAGGATTGTCATTCCTCTACCAACTAAGAGGAATGACAATCAGAAATGGGATTTGATTCCAGCCCTGTCAGGCACAAAAGCCATGGTTCTTGCCACTCTACCAGGCTATCTCTGAAGAAAATACTATGAACAAGGCCACTATAAACCCCATCCCCTTTCTAAGCATGAGTGTATGTTTTTTTAGTAGCAGGTACCTTCCCCTCATAGCACAGGCAGAATTCACATCTGAGACTGGGAGTTAGGAAATCACAAAGCATGAAACGGATTGGGAGAATAAAAAAGAACATCATGCAACATTACCTAATTGTTTAGTAATGTTGTCATGCATTGTCCAAAATTGGCCTGGAACAGGAGTACAGCCAAAGAGGGGAATATAAACAGATCTTGCACTGGGATGAGCAATCTCATTTCTAGCCCTCCTTATTCATATGAAAAGTGAAGGCATTCACAGCGAACTCCAGGAACACATGCTCAGGTACAGAGAGAGCCACTGAAGGGTCAGAGCCGAAAGAACATTTACACAACTCCAGCAGGGAATTAAAATGTACCGTATGTTTTTGCCTTTCAAAGCATGATTCCCTTTCCTGTTTTTGTTATTCTGAAAATTAAAAACATTTGGTTGGTGTGCCAGGCAGCAAATGCTGTAGACACCCCGGGTCACCAACACCCTTCATGCCATGCCAGGGAAAGCAATCAAAACAGCTCTGACTTCAGAAAATCACGGCTGGGCTTTGTTCTCGACACCAAATTAATGGATCACCCTTACACACGATGGTTTATTTGGATCCTCTCAAAGTTTAAAAAAAAAAAAAACCCACAGGAACCAGAAACGATTACTTTAAAATTAAGATGTGTATGCTCGTGGCTTTGCCTGCTGCCTCTGGTGAGTGCTCGTGCATGATGGTACCTAGGGGAGCAGCGGCTTTGTTCACTGCTGTATTACACTTAAGGATAAATAACACCCAACCAAAGGTATCCCTCCCCCCCAAATACTGAAAACATAAAATCCTCTCCAACTGATACAATGCAGGTACTGAAAAAGGAATCAGACACAATTTTTTAAAAAGACAATGCACAAAAATTGAAATCTATAAAAGAGATGCTAAGATAGTTATATTCTTGAAAATGAAGAGGGAGAGTTTTCCTTTAACTTTCAATGTAATTTGTGCAATATTCTGTCATCTTCCTAAAAATATTTGAAAAAGATTTATTTTGGGGCACCTGGGTGGTGCAGTTGGTTAAGCGTCTGACTCTTGGTTTCAGCTCAGGCCATGATGCCGGGGTTGTGGGATCAAGCCCCGTGTCAGGCTCCTCACTTAATACGGAGTCTGCTTGAGATTCTCTCTCCCTCTCCTTCTAAGCTTTCCCCCACTCTCTCTCTCAAATAAAGAAATAAATCTTTAAAAAAATTTATTTTACTGAATTTCAACATTCGACTTCTCAGGAGATTAGCTGCTGTTTGCCTATCACACCAACCAATTAAACTTCTTAAGTATATTTCCTTCATGAAAATAATGCTTAGGGAATAGGCTGGGGGTACTTTTCCTGTATCATTTCACTAACCTCTCCATTACTGTGATTCTTTTATCAGTGTTTCTCTCTCAGAAGTTAGAAGAAGCAAAAAGACACGCCAATAGCATGTACTTATCTCAAAAAGAAAAGTCAACAGTATGAGCTGGGGTCAGCCCAATTTTCCACACCTTCCCTAAATACCTCACCCCAAAGTAAGAGCTGATATTCAGTACCACGACACTGAGGCCCTTACAGGACTGTCAGCCATGAAAGGCCCCATTATGCAAGTTATTCTACACTTACTCTGACTGGAAACTACACTCATACACGTCAGGAATTTCACAAATGAGGCAACAGGGTCCAGAGAGGTTAAGGGACTCGCCCAAGGTCACTGTTTTTAAATGGCAGAGTCTGGACTCACATCTCGATCTTGACCCCAGAGGCCACGCTTTTAACCACCACACTGTCTGCCCTTATCAGGAGAAACCAAGGAGCAGCCTATTTCACAAAGTGAAAAACAACAGAGAGAGCTCAGAGAAGCAGAAACTTCACAAAAATAACACACATAAGCACAGCTTAAATTGCTGCCATGCATCAAAACAAAGAAATGCTCCACCAACTTACAACAACTTTCAGGTTTCCCTTAACATCAAAAGACTTGATCACCCAGTTGACAGACTTTTTGCACTTCAAGATCAGGATGAGATTTTTGACCACCTCAAGGTCCTTTTGAGAAGGTCTTATGTCAATTATTATGTCCACCTGGAAAGCACTGTGAATGGAAAACAAAGGCAAAGTTAGGACCCAAATGCCAGAAAGTTGCAACTCTCTCCTCTCTTCCAAGTCTTCATGTTTCCAGTGTCTGGCCAGTTGATTAAAAAGCTGGACTTGATCCCAGGCAAATGACATGTGCAAAACAGATTGTTAGTGCACACAAAACAAAATGGTTTTACATAACAATAGACAAATATGCCTGCTGATAATTGGACACTAAAATTTTTCTCCTTCTTTAGAAAAAAAAAAAAAAGATGGTTACTTAATGCATCCACTGTTTGAAATGGACTTGGGCAACCAGAGTTGTTTACTTTTAAAGCAGAATTGTTGCTTTTCAACCTTCAACACCTTCAATGTGTAACTTTCCAATTTCCTATATGCTCAAAATCCTTCAAAACCAGAAATTTAAGTGCCAGTTTGGTAAGGAAGGTGGCAGGGAGGAGGGAGGCCTGGTAATAAAAACAAAACAAACAAACAAACAAACAAAAAAACCAAACTAGGACACTTCAGATAAAATAAGTGAAAGGCTAGAAAATTTGACTTATATAAGGTTTGCTTAAGCCATTAACATTAGCTACAGAATCATATCTGTATTTACTTTCCCAAACTTCTGGATATACAGTTATTAAAATAAAGAAAACAGATGGCCAACCAAGTGATTACTGGAAAATTGATGAACACAACCCAAACTTCTAAGAATTCAGTATAAAAGAGATTTTTTTTTAACCAAACAATAACATTTCTGTCATTCTGAATTTAAAGGAAAGTATTTCTTTCCATTTGGTTTTACACACTTGTAAAGCATATGATGAATGATATACTCAAATGAAGCCTAAGGCTTAATATCTAAGCACATTTGCCAGATTGCTTCTATTCCTGTTCTCTTTTAAATTTTCCACAAAATTCTTCATGTGGGACCGAATGGAATCTTCCCAAAACTGATGTGTAGTTTATTCATTTTGAAAGCAAAATTTGATTAGAATTTTAACTTTGAAATCCCTCTACAGTATAAATTTACATTTTAAGTCACTAGTCCACAGGAATGCAGGCTAAAGTGGGAGAAAGAGCCACTTTTCCTCTTTTATTCTCTTTTTTAATTCCCTAATCATTCTTGACGGGGAGAGTTAAATTTTTAGTCCTGGGGCAAGAAGCTGAGGGTAGAAGAAGGAGAAAAAGAACACAAGCGAGAGGCAGGTTGTATCTAATGGCTCTCTGGTGTGTCACCATGAAGGGTCACACCTACACACACACACACACACACACACACACACACACACAGCTTTAAAGCAATCTGAGTGCAAATATGCTACTAGAACACTAGGAACAGAATTTTATTAAAAACAGAATGTTATTAAAATTATAATTATGTTAATAAGGCATGTAATTATTTTTTATCAGGGATAACCTCAAAGGAGACATCAGTGTCCAGAAGTTCAGAAGAGGCTTCAGAAACTTATCTAGAATATAGGGGATCTAGAGACAGATGTAGAAAATAAAATACACCATTGGTGCCTTCACTCCCTTTTTCAAAACTTCTGTTAATTCACCCAAAGCATCTAACCTTCTACACAGGAAGGGTTGTACCTCTCTCTGCCTCAAGTCAGTAAAGATCTTTATTTTCATCTCTCTCTCTTTTTTAAGATTTTATTTACTTATTTATTTGAGAGAGAGAGAGCAAGCGGGGGGAGGGGTAAGGGGAGAGGGAGAGACTCTCAAGCACACTCTGCGCTGAGCCAGGAGCCCTACACGGGGCTCAATGTCATGACCGGGAGACCATGACCTGAGCAGAAACCAAGAGTTGGACGCTTAATTGACTGCACCATCCAGGCACCCCTTTCATCTCCTCTCAGTTCAAAACACACACACACACACACACACACACACACACACACACACACACACACAATCACACTCACTTACCTGTAGGGGTTAGAGTTGGGGGTAATTAACTCAATGATGTGTACTTCCTTATCCTGGGGCTGGCTGGATATCACACAACCCTCTGCTGCTTTGGGCTGAAGGTACTCAGCAAGGTAATTGAGCGAGAGAAAATTCTTCCCTATGTTGCACGTGGGAGGGAACACTTGATCTGAAAGTCAAGAAGCCCAGGACAATCCGTCAAACGGCTGAGCTATGTGGTAACCAGAATCGAAGGGAAGAAGGCGACAGTGACACTGAGCAGGTTCAGGACCCAGGGAACCACAAGCCCTAGGAAGTGCCTTAGAACTCCTCAGCCATGGCGCTGAAATGCCTCCCATATCGTCGCCAGTGACCTCCTACTGACCAACTCTATTGGCCTCTTTGGGTCTAAAGCTTGTCCTTTCCTGTTCTCTGTGACACTGCTTTGTCTTCGTCCACTTCCTCTGACCTATCTCTCGTCCCTCTCCCTGGTTCCTCCTCCTCTGCCCATTCGTTAAACACCAGCAATCCTCAATCTTCAGTGCACACCAGAATCCACCCATTCGGGACCCCACCCCAGAGATTCTGATTTGGAAGACCTGGGGTGGGGGTGGGGGTGCCTAGGAAGCTTTCTTTTTGAAGAGCTCCATAGTTGATTCTGATACAAAACCAAGGCTAAGAACCCCGTTCCTTCCTCAATCCCTGTTTCGTCTCACGTTCTTCCCAGATGATCTCCATCACTCCCAGGGCTTCAACCTGCCCCTTGATCATCACTCTCTTTTCTGAGCTGCAGACTTGTGTTGTCTTCTGTCTACCAAGCACATAAAATCCAATAGGTAGTTCACAGCCTGCATATGCGCTCCTGAAATCATGATCTATCCTATTCCCCAGACATGCTCCTCCTTGGATATGTGTTCATTCCTATTCCCCAGACATGCTCCTCCTTGGATATGTGTTCATTCCTATTCCCCAGACATGCTCCTCCTTGGATATTTGTTATTTCCTATTCCCCAGATATGCTCCTCCTTGGATATTTGTTCATTCCTATTCCCCAGATAGGCTCCTCCTTGGATATTTGTTATTTCAATTAATAGGAGAACCAACCACCTAATTAATTCTCTGGCCTGCTAGTGAGAATTAGTCATTCCCTCATATTTATTCACCACAACACTACAGATCTAAAGACTGAAGGAAGGAGTTTGGGGTAAACAGTGAGGGCAGACTTTCACTCTTTCTCACAATCTTGACGCAGATGACTAACACTTCGGTAATACTTTACATTTTACAAGGTGCTTTCACAAACATCATCTCGTTGTGCTGAGGGCTGCTCATCACCTCCACCAGGGAAAGTGATACAAGTACCGAGAGTCTGAAGATACTCCCGTTTACACATGCCGTTTACACAGCACTGCGCTTGATGGGATTTCCAGCCAGTGGTTTAAATGTTTAAACAGAACTCGAAAATGCTGGCTGTGTAACAGCTGGGACCAGTGTCAAGGAAGTTCTAGGTGTAGCAAACTTTTTTTCAGAAGGGGTAATTAATCAGAGCCCTGGCACGTTAATGAAACAACGTTCTGCCTCTTTCATTGAACAGACAGGATGCTGGGGTTCAAATTCATGTGCAAGTGTCACTCAGGAGAGAGGGATCAGCCCAGGAGGTCCCCAGATTGGGTTGATGCTGCCCTGCTCCCAACCCCCACCAAGCCTGCATCACCTCCCTCGTGCCGAAGTCTACAGCGCACATGGCGGCATCCTGGCTCTGGGCACCCTGGCGCCCTCAGCACCAGGTCAAGACCAGAGGGGACCAGAGGAGCTCACGAGGCCCCGGCATGCAGGCTCTTCACCCTGCGTTCTTCCCTACAGACACCCTCAGAGAGAAGAGGCCGGGGCTCCACTGACTCCGGCGGCTGGAGCAGCCTCCCCCCCTCCCCACATCTGCTGAGGGTTTTGCCAGATGAACAGATGAGGAATGCACACTGTGCAGCTGCAGGCCTGCGGATGCCTCCCCCAGATCACAGGATGGAAAATGATACCGGGGTGGCAAGACTGAAACGGAATCAAGAATCAGAGGGGGTGTGTACGGGTCACAGAAAAGCTAGTCTGGAACTCAAAGTACTAGAACCCTCTCGGGACGCTGGCCTGCAGATCCGTCCAGTTCACAGGTGTGCCTGGTTTGCATCTGGTGTAGAGTAGGCACATGGTGTAGGTTTCCTGAATTGACACACAATGATGTGAGATTTGAGACAAATAACAAAAAACTCACCCACGTTGTGACTAGGAAATGTTTAAAAGTTGCCGGTATTAAGGGCTGGTCCCAGATGCCATTGTCACTAAGTTGAATAAGCTGATCACTCTCTGTTGTGTACACATGTGTGCGTATGAGTTCTTTTTCCCCCAAACGACCTTCCGCACGCCTGGCATCAAAACTTACACCAACTGCCAAGTAGAAAGGAAACCACAAAGGGGAATCCCCGCGTAGAAACCTGGCAAGTTTTTTGGGGAAAAAAGTCACATGCTTACTTGTATTTTAGGAAAGGACTGACAAATGACTTTGCAACCTAGAATGACAGACTCTGGAAACATGGTGGGTAATGCAAACTCCTCATTTTCTTGCTGTGGAAACTGAGGCATAGGTGGCAAATCAGAGGGTTGCTTGAAGTCTCACAGTTAACGAGACTGGTTGGGATAAGAACTGAAACTCCTTGATTCTTCCACTCTAGGTATGCAGGTAGTAGTTCTCTAATGTTAGCACGTATCTGAATCACCAGGAATGCTTGTTAAAACACAGGTGGCTAGACCCCACCCCCAGAGCTTTCAGTCCAGTTAGTCTTGGACGGGCCCAAGAATTGGCATTTCTAATAAGTTCCCAGGTGATGAGGATGCTGTTGGGGCGGGAACCATATTTGAGAGCCACTGGGGATAGAGCAAGAGGAGGCTCATGGCCTGGGATCCCTGGACTCAAGCAAGGTAGAGACAAGTCAGGTTCTGGGAAGCTGGCTGATGAGCCCTGCTCAGTGGAGCCTGATCCATGGTGATAGATGACATCACCTCGTGGTCCACCAACCTAACCAAGGACCCTCATTTCTCCCAACTGCTCTTCTCCATGCTACCAGTGACTCGTACCCAATTGGTGGCTGGAATCAAGTTTCAGGGGCTCCAAAGGTGTTATCAAGGAGTCATCAGCTTTTACTGGACTGGACACCAGGTCCTTTAAGTTCTTCCCTGGCTCAGCGTGTGGCCCTGGGGACGTCACTAAACTCCTCACTCTCAAGGCAGGCGACGACTGCACATGGAAGTTCATGCACTGTCAAGAGAACAGCTCAACATTCTAAGTGTTACTGTAACACATTTTCTTATTCTAACAAATTCTGGGGGGCAAAGGGTGAGTAATCAGCATTCTTTTATGCTACTAGAGTTCTCCTTCAGAAATGCAGACCACTGGCAGGGCTTAGAATCTTTGTTAAAAAGGTTTTTCATTTTGTTCCAATGGGACTTGACTTCTATTATAAGCTACCTGACCACCCTCAGAGTCCAGTAACAAACTTCAACTTTTTGAGTCCAACACTCATCTAAAACTCTTCTCTCTACTCTGCAAAACAAGTCTTTCCATCCAGGTGCCTGCTTGCATTTTTAGGTTGCGCTTACTTGGCTAAGACTTAATATACGGCATCAGAAAACAAGCATTAGGCTCAAGAGTCAGGAAACCTGGGTTTGAATTCTGGCTTCGCCCCTTGCTAATAATGTGGATTTGAGCAAGCTAGCTTCACCCACCACTAACTCCTCTGTAAAATGGTGGAAATAACGGTTTCCCCCTAGGACTGCTGGCGAGGTTAAGTGGGGTCCATGGGAAAAGCACCCGATGCGGCCTCTGCACACAGCACACATTCCAGCATCAGGGTCTGTCTTTCCTGCACCTGTCACGCAGCCCAGGTATAAGAATGGGCCGAGAGCAAGCATTCAATAGCCCATGCTGTGTTGTCATGCTGCCTGTGTTAGGGGTGCCAAGTGCTGCAGAATTCAACAGAAAGCGGATGGACGCTGCCGATGTGAAATGCAGTTTTCACCTAATCACCTGACCATGACAAGAACTCATTCACAAGAGTTGTTATTTCTAGTAACTTAGGGGGGCTCCAAATATACTCAACTAAAAATAATGATGAAAGAAGTTATTTTTAAAAATGGGCCTTCAAGCTGAGGGACCAGATATATATATCCTTCTGCAAGGCAAGGAAATTAAAATGGGCCATCTCTGATCAAGGCCACACAGTTCCGTTCTCCAATAATTTTGTCCTTGTAACGGTCGTGGGTATTAAAAATATATTCAAACACTTTTCCTCTGCTATTGTCCAAAATCTAACTGATGTTTCAAGACCATAAACTAACACTGGCTTCCAATGTTTGCAGGTTAATAGGGAAGGGGATGCCCTAACTGTTGACTCATTCTGGCAACTCTTCCTTCTTTCCATTAGCGATCACTTCCTTTCCCTCACCTCAGATTCTCACCCTTTCCTTACTCTGACTTCTGTGCATGCGTGTCTTCTAAACCCTACGCCACAAGCTCCTCCTCTCTCAACCATGCTACTCCCCATTTCCTGCTTGGCTGTTACCAGGCCTATTTCCTCCGAAGGAAAAAGGGAAGAAGTGAGCATGAGGGGAGCAGGCCCAACGATCTCCTGGGTCCCTGCCAGCTCCAACGTTCTGTAATTCTGTGATTCTTTGCCCTAACCACCTGCTCTCTGAAAAGAAAACAACTGATGTCATAAATCAGTCATTAATTGAAACCACATAAAATTTACCTTCTCCCACTTTAATATAAATGTTTCTTGCTATCTTGAGTTCCGTGAATGAAGTGACTGCTCCGTACTCCTTTCGAGCCCAATTTAACAGATGTTCGTTTCCATGGGGGAAGCTCCTTTCTTCTGTTTCTGCTGACAAGGAGAAGTTTCCTGATGAAAATTGGACCGTGGAACCCTGAGACACCTAGAGGAAGTAGAAGAGAATAGAGGAACATACATATTTAATGTGGTGCAGTCACTGGGAGCTGAATCTTAATTACAGAAGGCACTTATCAACCAATGGGTATTTGTCAGTCCAACCCCTTTGCTCTGTTATACAGGCAGATCATCTTATTTCAGCAGCTGATTCAAGAAACAGTCCCAGGGCTACTTCTCCCAGAAAACAACAAAACTATCAATGATGCAGGATGTACGTAAGAATTTTCAAAGAACTCTGTGATGAGAGACTGCAGAGTGCGTTGCGAATTATCATTGCTGTTTTTTTCTGATATCTAAATTGAAGTAATTTCAGGTAATGCATTTCAGGTCGAGCAGAAAGTCTTGGTGAGTGTTGTCATGGGCTTGTAGTGGGCTTCAAGATCCCGGACAAGCAAGCCAAAGTCCCGGTAGCAAGTAAACTTGACTTCTAGGTCTCCCACGACCATAGCATCTACCGACAGTCACCACCACGGAGACACAGCAAGAATCCCCCTTTGGTTTATGTTCTCCTGGACACGGAGATAAAAAGAATGACTGGAGACTGCCAGTCTTCTACCACATTACACTGCTTCCTAGAAGAAAGATGCATGTATGTTACCGTTTATTTTGTAAGACCCTCAAATACCCACAGATAATGAAGTCAAGAGGCTGTTAGACTGATCCTCATAAAACTTTCAGGATGATTTATGCAAGTGCCACATTCTTGCTCGATGTATTTAGACAATTGCTGACCCAGCACATCATGGTATATATAATTAACACATACAAAGGAGGAAAATTATCATCTTGTTGCTGCACTGTAATCAAATTTAGTTGGTGAAAATATGCATGTCATCTTAATTGGCTAGCTTTTGCAAAAATAACTGATTTTATGAATATCAGGGTGAAACCTCAAATTGTCAGCAAAAAGGTTCATAAATTCCTAAGTCACACAACTATAAATGTATTAAATTTCACATTAACAATTTACCACTAACAAAAAGCAAAATAGTGTCTGAAGGGGTTATAAATAACCAGACAAAAAGCAGGTTGAGAACACAGATTTTGCTTATGGTTCTATCGCTTACAGCAGTGTTTTCAAGCTTAACGTACATACAAAATAGTACTAACCCTAACTATTGTGCTGGCCTTAATATTTTCCATTCAATTATATGTATATACAGTAGTCTCCCCTTATCTGTGGGGCATACCTTCCAAGACACCCAGTGGGTGTCTGAAACTACAGGTAGTACTGAACCCTATGTATACCATTTTTTCCCTATACATACACAACTATAATAACGTTTAATTTATAAATGACACACAATAAGAGATTAATAATTAGTGATAAAATAGAGCAATTAAAACATGTTATAAATAAAAGTTATGTGAATGCGGTCTCCTTCGAAATATCTTATTATACTATATTCACCCTGTGATGATGTCAGATGATGAAATGCTTGCGTGAGGAGGAGCTTCTGAGTGGCTCAGTTGGTTGTGTCTGACTCTTGATTTCGGCTCAGGTCACGATTTCAGGGTCATGAGATCGAGCCCCACGTTAGGCTCCACGCTTATCGGGATGCTGCTTGAGATTCTCTCTCTCTCTCCCTCGGCCCCTCCCCCTGCTTGTACGCTCTCTCTCTCTCTCTCTAAAATAAATAAATAAATCTTTAAAAAAAAATGCCTACGTGAGGAGATGAAGTGAGATTAATGACACAGGCATTGTGACGCAGTGTTAGGCTACCACTGACCTCCTGACAATTTGTCAGAAGGTGGATCATCTGTCTCTAGGCTGCAGCTGACCACCAATAAAAAAAAAAAAACATGGAAAGCAAAATTGCAGGTAAGGGGGCACTACTGTATTGTTTTAAATGCTAGCAAAGAAGTTCTTCACCAAATTGATTCCATGACTACTAATGCTGTGGTCTCACTTTTGGCTGAAAAGTAGAAGCACTTAAGAGCTTCTAAAATATCCTAAGGTCCAGGCCACACCCCAGACCAATTAGAATCTTTGGGATGGGACCCAGCCATCGGAATATTTTAAGGCTCCCTGAGGGATTCCCAAGGTCAGCCATGGTCGAGAAGCCCTGCGTTAGTTGGTACTGAGTAATCCATAGTGTGAAAAGCATTATTATAGGTCAGGGACAGTGTGGGTACCTTGCAGCTTTCTCTATACCAGTAGTTCTCAACTGGGGTGATTTTGTCACCCTGGGGACTTCTGGCAATGTCTGGAAACATTTTTTATTGTCACAATTGGGAGGGAGGAGCTATCTAGTGATTAGAGCCCAGGGATGCTGCTAAACATCCTACAATGCACAGAGCAGCCCCCACAATCAAGAATTATCCAAAATGTTGGGACACCTGGGTGGCTCAGTTGGTTAAGCAACTGCCTTCAGCTCAGGTCATGATCCTGGAGTCCCAGGATCAAGTCTCATATCGGGCTTCCTGCTCAGCAGGGAGTCTGCTTCTCCCTCTGACCCTCCCCTCTCTCTCATGCTCTCTCTCTCTCTCTCTCTCTCAAATAAATAAAATCTTTAGAAAAAAAAAAGAAATATCCAAAATGTCAATAGTACTGTGACTGAGAAATCCTGGTCTACACTTTGAACTGACCACATATTAGTAACATTCAAATATCTACTGGATTCCCAGATTAGATCCCCAAATTGACAGCCCTCCAAATGCTAGAAGTTGGACCGTCGAGTACTTAATAAAGAATAAGGGAATCTTCCTGGTTTGTGTTGGCCCAGGAAGCCCAGAACTAATCATTACTATGCTGGACATAAGCCATGACCTCGAACAATAGTTGCCACGTCCTGCACACCTACTATGTATCAGGCACCACGAAGTGCTACGAGGTGTGGTAATGACACTTGCCAAATGTCCCGATGTGAGTTCTATATAAGTAAAACCAGTGGGGACGGTTTAGCTTCAACCTTGTTTTGACAATGCCTGCCTAAGAAAAAGTTCCTGAACCGTTTACCTGCCAAACAGTAACCATGCCAACCTGTGTCCAAATCCTCCGAGGCTTACTCACCAACACTGAACTTCAGTGTTTATCTGATATTTCTGACTTAAGCACTGTAGTAAAATCTTTTCACCGAGAAGCACTTGTGCTAAAAAGTCATTTTTATCAAGCCCGTCACCAAAAAAACCCACAACAGTGCAAAGGCCATCGTCCCTCTGCCAGCACAGTTCTGAATGTTTAGGCAAGCATCCCTCGATGCTCCACTCCTTTTGCCCTCATTCATGTGACAGCTATGAAATAAAGCACTTGAGTTTTAAGCGTTTTACAGAGAGTGCGTTTCTTCAGCGTGGAAGGTGGGCTATACTGTGTAAATGAGAGAAGAAATAGGGAGCAACTTGGAAATGTATCCTCAAGTCACAGAAAAGCAATCCTATGGCATGGCTGGTTCTCCAAGAAGGGGCAACGCCTGGCTGATCCCTCCAAGTACCATCAACCCCGCTCAAGTCTGTGTTCTCCCAGACCAGTGGCAACTAGGTTCATACACTCACGGCTGAGGAATCTGGAAAAGGAGTGAACTGCCACTCCTCAGGCACATTCCAATATGCAGAAAGCAAAGCTTGCCAGAGGCAGTGAAGTGTCCCTGACTGCAGGTCAGTGGAAATTTTCTGCTGTGGCAAGGGGTTAGTCAGCACTCCTCCTGACCACCCGTTCTCCTGGCTCTGAAAAAGCTGGACGCGGACAAAGGCCTCCCCCAACCCCCACCGAGATTTAGGAGGTAATGTTATTTCCATCTGATCCTCGGGACGACCTGCGAGCGAGGCTACTGTGATCTCCACAGTAGAGAGGAAGAAACCTCAGAGAAGCTACTGGCTTACCCAAGGTCAGAGAATCAGCACTGGAGCAAGACCAGAACAGGAGACTTCTGACTCCTGGTCAGAGCTGGCCTCTAAGCTAACCCTGCCACAAAGAACACCTCACTAGCTCCCAAGACAGATTTCTGTTCTATCTGTAAGCTTTGCCTTCCACCCACGTGTCTGAGCTATGCCTTCCAGACCAAGCATTCCTTCTTCTTTTCTCCATGAGACAAGCTTTCAAATGTTTGAAGATGTCGTTTGACCCCGATCATGACTTCGGTTCTTCAGGGCACTATTTCCAGCCCCCTCAACTCCTCCCCAGATACTGTGGTTCTCAGATCCTCACCAGCACAGTCTCGGAAATGTGGTGCCTGGGACAAGACTTGGGGTTTGGGGTGCAATCTGGCAAATGCACTGCAATGGTTAATTCTGTGTCAACCTGACTGGGCGACAAGGTGCCCAGATAGTTGGTCAAACATTATTCTGAGTATTTCCGTGAGGGTGTCTATGGATGAGATTAACATTTAAATCAGTAGACTAAGTAAAACAGACTGCCCTTCCTAACATGTGTGGGCCTCAAAACAGTTGAAGGACTGACCCTTCCCTCTGAGTAAGAGAAAATTCTCCTGCCTGACCAAACTCATCTCCTTCAAACTGGGACATCGGCTCTTCCTGGTTCTACAGTAGCCTGCTGGCCTTCGGATTCAAACTGGGACAGACTCTGCGGAACTGGGGACTTGCTAGCCTCCATAATCATGTGAGCCAATTCCTTACATCTCTTTACATATATACATGGACCCTTAATGAGGCCCAAAATCACATTAGCTTTCCTATCAGCTGACTGGTATCTCATATTTATTAATTTATACTTTAAACATACTTGTGACAAATACTTATTGAGCACCTGCTTCCACTCTGCCAGGCACTGCTGGAGACGCTGGGATAACAGTACAGAAGGTGACAGACAAAACTCCCCATCCTTGTGGAGCTTACAGTCTGGTAAGGAAGTCAGAGGAGCATGGTCAGTCAGTCAAATATGTAATAGCCTAAGAAGTGCTATGGAGAGAGAAGAAGAGAAGGTTTAAATGCTGTCATGGGGAAAGTCCAACTGAGAAAGTCATTGAGCAGTTAAAGCCCTGAAAGAGAGAGACAGCAAGCCCTGTGGACGGACGTGAGAAGGAAAGCAGTTAAAGTGTAAAAGTCAGGCAAGGGGGAGGGGCAGCAGGGAGGCCAATGTAGCCAGAGCACTGGGATTGGGGGGGTGGTGGAATGGAGGACAGGTAGGTAGAGAGGTCAGTGAGACCAGGAGGTCCGATCTGACCTTACCTTTACCCAACCTTACCCTGCTGGTAAGGACTTGTGGTGTTTAGTCTGGGTGAGAGGGGCCACCACTGAGAGTTCATGAAAACATCTAACAAACGTTTTAACAGAATTACTCTGGCTGCTCTGGCCAGTCTAGACTGAAGGGAGACAAGAGCAGGGGTCCAGGAGTAGACTTCTGCCATAACCCCAGGGAGAAAGGGTGGCAGCTCACACCAGGGAGGTGGTGGTGGAGATGCTGGGACCTAAATCCCCAGGTCTTTATTTTGTTGGGTCGAGGCTTTTTGCATCCTTCCCTTATACCAGTAACTCTTTCATATAAATACAAAGTTCTATATTCCTTAGACCCATATTTGAAGTCTGTAGAGAACACATAAAAATCCTCATCCTGTTAGCTGTCACCATCGCTGTATTTCATACGTGGTGTCTTGTACACATTCATCTGAATCCCTGAGCAGTGGGGTGGGCTTTCAAGTGTACTCTCATGCTGACCCCAGCATGCTGAACAGCACTTGCTGGGGTCCCAGGTTGCTCAGCAACTACAAAGTTAACCCCAGAGAACTGTCCTCATCTCATCTCTAAGGGCATCGTGCTAGAACCCGCCTGGAGTCCTGCTGAAATAAAGACATGCTCTATCACTCTCATCCCTCCACGGGCCACTCCCTAGTCCCTGCCTCGTCTTCATGGGATGCTATCCTCATTAGAGTCTGGCTTGGGTTAAAGTCTGTGGAAGAACCTAGATGTAAAGAGAATAATGACAACCAAAAAATAGTTTTTCTCATACAAGGAGGGGTTACAATCACAATTGCAAAGAAAATAACTACATGAGTGAATATGGAATTGTTTAGGAAAATGTGAAGAGCAAGGATTTTATATTCAGATAAACGGCAGAAACTTTCCAAGGCTATTTATTCTATCCCCCATTCTCCACCTTATTTGTAGGTTCTTGCCATGCTACCACCCCACTTTTGATTCGAATATCTCAAGCAACCTGTATCTCAAGGATTACAAGCACCCCCTATCTTCCAAGCCGCCAATCCTATCTCCTTCCTGCACCCTGGCACCTGAGAGATCTTTCTAAAAAGTCAACACATGATGATGCAGGGTAGTATCTAAGCATCTTAGATGGCATATGGCCAGAGAGGGCCTCTCCCCACCCCTCCCCCATCTACTCACCATTCGGAATCACTCAGCGGCAGACACAGCCTGCTGCTTCAGGCTCTGAAATATTTTTACATCCTGCTCCCCACCTGGACCGCTCTTTCCAAGCCTCCCCAACTCGCCTCCTCTCCTCAAGGTGGAGCGGGGCACAGGTGTCTTGTCACACCTCTAGTCTAGCCCCTCTCTCACATGAACTGTGACTATCAGCAAACCTGACTGAAGAACAACACCGGAGGGCCAAGAAAGCACCTTGTTCATTCTAAATCCCCGGGCCTGGCACAGAGCTTGGCACAAAGCAGGGACTTGGTAATTGCTTGTTGAATGGAACTCAGTTCTGTTACTTACAGGAAAGGATATGCCACAATTTCTTTGTTCCTGTAACCCAAACTCCTTACTTCCCTCACTGCCTGGGAAATGATCTTTTAGCCAATCTTTAAACCCCACGATTTGCTTTTTCACCCAATAACTCCAACTAAAAACCAATTATTAAATCATTCAGTAGTTCCATGTCTTCCCCCCCGCCTCCCCAAATTCGGTGAACTTTCCTCCTGCTTGCTAATTAAAACCCAATCCTCTGACATTCCCTGACATGACAAACATCTTCCTGTGGGAATGAACGGAGCACTGAGCTACAAGAATCCTGATCCTTAGCAAGTAAGCGTCTGTTGAAGGGGCAACCGTGAAGCACTTCACTGCCCAACCACCCCCGGGCTGCCGAGATGCACACGGAGCCACCTCTCCTCCTGAATGCTCTTCCCTGCTTGAACCACACACATTTGTATTTTCGATTCTGGTTATGCTACCAGATTTTTTTTTTTTTAAAGAGCAGAACATTACTCTATCTGCCAGTGCTGGGAGTTTTATTACAAGAACTTACAGCTAGGCAACGAGAGCCAAGTTTATTATTTTTTCTGGATCAGATTCAACAATCTTGTCCAAAAAGAGCAAGAAAAAAGCAAAAGAGGCAACCAGCCCTTTTGTTTCCACACCTGCATTTAAGCTTTAACTCTTAAAGTCCTAAACAGATCCACGGAAGCCTCACGATTTATCTCCCAAGCCCAAGTGAAGTGAACAAATCCTGGCTGATGGGTGCCGTCACCATTTTCCTGGAAAAGGGGTTCTCTGTTTTAGCACTTAACTCCGCACATCGGCTGACTCAGAGGCCTGGTGGTTGCCTCACAGTATCCCTCCGGGCCTCCCCCAGGTTGGTTTGGTCTTCAGTGAGGGGGGAGACAGAAACTTCGCGGAGGATGGTGCCATCCCATAAGGACTCGTCTCGTCCTGTCCCCTGCCTCACTGCCCCCACCTCACAAAGAACGCTCCCAGATGAACGATCCTGATAAAGAAGTCTCATCTGAAGTTTCACCTCACCCTCTTCAAGGCCCCTCACATGTTACATTCTCATGGGGCCTATTTAAAATTACAATCCAACCCCCCAGAAGCCCCACTCTAGCAATCCTGATGCCCCCCGCCCAAACCTGCTTTCCATGTTCTTATTGCTATTAGATTGAATAGTCACCTTCCTAAATATCATATGATTTACTTATTTATTATGCTGATTGCCCATCTCCTCCCACCAGCTTGTAAGCTCCCTCAGAGGCTGGGATCCTCGTCTGCTTTGCTCGTGGGGATATCCCAAGCACCTACAATCGTGTTGTGTATGGAAAAGAGAGTCAAGAAGTACTTGTTTAATGAATCAATGAATCTTGAGGTCTGATCAACTGGTAGTACCTGCCTAAAGTTCTGTCACTGAGAAGGTTTCAGAGGTCATTCACATAGAGAAGTCGTGGAGAAACGAGGAGTGCCGTGATCGATCACACGTCTGCCAATGGCTTGGGGCAGCCTGTACTTGCTGCACAGCTGTCCAGCATAGTAGCCACAAGCCACACGCCACCGCTGCACACTTGAAATATGGCTAGGGAAACTGACCTGTGCTGTAAATGTAAACTACATACCAGACTTTGTACTGTGTCACATAGCACAAGAAAAAAGTAAAGAGATCTCAACAATTTTTTTATTGATTACATGTTAAATGATATTATTTGACTATCCTGGGTTAAATTACATATGCCATTACAATTAATTTCACTTATTTCTTTTACCTTTTTAAAAGATTTTATTTATTTATTTGAGAGAGAGAGAGAGCGTGAGCACCAGAGGGGGGAGGGGCAGAGGGAGAAGCAGACTCCCCACTAAGCAGGGACCCTGAAGTAGAACTCCATCCCAGGGCCCTGGGATCATGACCTGAGCCAAAGGCAGATGTTTAACCGACTGAACCATCTAGGTGCCCCATTTCTTTTACTTTTTTAAACGCACTAATAGAAGATTTTAAATTGCCTCTGTGGTTCACATTTTATTTCTATTGGACAGCACTGCTCTAGAACCACCTCCAGTATGGCTATAAGGAAGCACCGATAATATCAGTCTATCCATCTGCTTCTTGATCTGGTCTCAGAACATAAACTAATGTCAAGAAGCCTCCTCAAGGCCAATACTTCACAAAGTGTGATCCCTAGACCAGTTTAATCATCCTGCAGATTCCAGGATGGGTAGGAAGGGAGGGTCCAGGAAACTGCATTATAACCTTCCTCCCACCACCCCCATAATTCCAAGGCATACTCGAGGATCACTGCTCTAGACTGTAGATCCACGTATTATTTAAATTCCAAATAATCTTTGTCAAGCATGAACGGGATTGTATACAGATCAAGCAAGAATCCTCTCCTCTGCGCTGCTAGAAAAAAAGGGGGGAAAAAAAAAGCCAAGAGGGAGAGAGTAAAGCCAAGTCATGGATGGAGTCATCTTCTTGCACATCTAAAAAGAAAGAAATGGGCCTTGTGAAATCAGAGGGGCCACAGCACCCCAAAGATAAAGAAATGCCTGCTGACATCTCAGAGGAAAATCTGTTCCAGGAATCAAACACACACCTTGTAAGCTGAGCTGTGGTCCATTTGGAGCCTGAGTTATCGGTTGGATGAATGCCTGCTATTCAGGTTGAATAGCTCCTTGGGGCAGCTCTGCTCTGCTCAAACGCCCAGCTTCACATATTTACATGACTTTGGCATTGGTCAAAGGGCAGCATGTAGACAATCAGGATCATCTCCTCTCCCTCTTCTGTCCTGCCCTAACCCCAACTTTTACCACTCCTATTCCTTTCCCCTGACTCCTGTGCAGACAAATCTCTTTTTGGAGCTGCCTGCTTGGGAAAAGAGAGCAAAGCAAGAAAAACAAATAAAGCAAAGAAAAACACATCAGTATTTCCAAAACACCTGCTGTGTCAAGTATTTACTAATTCCATTCTAGAGGAAAAAAAGACAACAGGCATTTCTCTTGACTTTAGGTTTCTATGTAAATAGGATCTATGCAGATGGGTCCTAGGACTCATAACAGTGCCCACACAGAAAGGCATTGAGATTATACTTTAGTGTATTTTGTGCATAAAGTCCAGTAAAAACAAACTCACATAAAGTACTGGAGTGGTACTGAAATATTTACCTCCCAAATGAGGACTAAGCCCTACAGTCTGAAAGAGGAAAATCACACACTCTCCCTACCCAATTCCTGGGAGGGCTGTGCTTGCCTATTTCCTCCAAAGCCACGTGATGTGAAACGTGATCTGAAACATGTTTTCTATTAACCATATATCATGACTCAGTGTTTTTTTTTTAAGTTTGTTTTAAAGAAATAATAACTTCCATGCCCATGAACCTACAGTCATAATTTGTAATGCTACATATTCATGAGCCATGTGATTATGGTATCTGCCAATCACGCATTCAAGAAACACAAGTCCATGAAACCATTTAAAAATTCTTGGGTGTTTTTTTATATTGTATCTACAACCAGATTACTTTCTTTTACTAAAACGACTTAAAACATATTTGACACTTTTTCTCAAAACATTCATGATGGTCACCCTCTGCTTTTAATTTTTATTTTTGCTGAACTATAAAGAACTAAAGGACCGAAACTGTCCTCTGTTCTTAACACCCAACATGTTTACACAGGTCCAAGAGGAAAGCTCTGAGATGTTGCCCTCGGAATATAAACATGCACAAACTTGAATGTGAGCCACTACAAAACCAATACTCTAATCTCCCATGGCAATGTTACAAAAAATGATACTATATGTGAATATACAAAGAGAAGCAAAATATGTCACTCCACCTGAAAGACAGACTCAGTCCACACAGGTTACCAAATTAATGAAGCATGAGCTGCTTTATAATGTACAGTTTTCCAAAGTAGAGTCCCAGGCCACACAGGGACCCTTGATGGTCTTAGAAAATGAGCTCTACAGACTCCTAAATTTACCCTTTCTTATCCGCCAATGTTAGCAGGATTTTAGGATGAGCATGACCCAAAATTTAAAGTGCACTTGCCATCTAAAGGGTATTTTTCAGAGGAGCCTGGGTGGCTTAGTCAGTTGAGCATCCAAATCTTGATTTCAGCTCAGGTCACCATCTCAGGGTCATGAGATCAAGCCCCATGTCAGGCTCAATATTGAGCCTGCTTAAAATTCTCTCCTTCCCTCTGCTTAAGATTCACCCCTACCCCTACCCCTACACTCATGCGTGCACGGGCATGCTCGTGCACTCTTTCTCTAAAAAAAAAAAAAAAAAAAAAAAAAGAAAGAAAAGAAGAGAAAAGAAAAGAAAGGTTATTTTTCAGGAAAAAAACAAAACGTTGGCATCATTACTATTACTTGCCATGATCCTCAATCTGTTTTTGCCCTCCAAATGTGCTTCTGGGAAATCCCTCACCAGGGAAGATTCTTTTATTTTTCTTTCAAGTTACATCCAGTCTGCCAACCCAGGTTCAAGGGCACAAATGGAAATTTACAAGTGCTTGGCTCTAAATAGGTTCTTAGAATTCCCTTTACAGAATTCCTCTTTATCACGATGGATAATCTAAGTTCCATTTTATAGACAAGGAAATTAACACTCAGAGAAGCTACAGGAGCTGTCCAAGCCACACAGCTGGTAGAAAGCAGAGCTGACAACAGAAACACAGACTTTCTTTCCCACTGGAGAGCTGTTCCTACTCCACTACCATGGAGTAGTCAGCTACTGAACTCAAGAAATCAGTACAGCTGGGTAGACAGAGCCCCACCATAGCCTCCAAGCAATAGAACACCGGGAGATAATAGACCATAAAGGTTCTTACTGATCACTTACCAAGTGAACAAACCTCTGTTATGGAAATGGATTCCCTCGTGTTAAAATGAGGAAAATAATAGGACCTACTTCATAGGCTTGTTATGAAGGTTAAATAAGGTAATATATATAAAGTGCCTGGAAGAGTGCCTAGCACATGGCTCACGCTCTGTTTGTCAAATGTACACATACATGTATACATAGATTCACAACAGGCCACGAGGGTTGTCTGACAGACGGTAAGGTTGACAGGCCACAATTCATTCCTCACTGTGACTGGACCATTGCCTTCTTGTCCAATCTGCCAGAAAAGGATATATGAACCCTGTTTTCAAGGGTTGGAGCAGGGCTGGCTCCAAACAGTAGCTCTGAACATCACCCAGCAGCCTGTATCAGCCAGAAACTATAGAATCTCCAGAACAGGCTCTCTGTGATAAAGGCTAGAGATCAAATGGGCTTTTGGGGGCTTTTGGCAGAGGTGGCAGATGGATAAGCCCCTGACTTCTGGGTACACTCTGGGTCCGAGGATCACAGCTGTGTCATTCACCCACCCTCATGGGACAAGGCAGGAGCAGAGTGAAAAGAACTCCCTGGCCCAGGGGCATTCAGAGGCCATCTGAGGACCGGGTGTTAGCACCAAGGGCAAAAACCGAGAGCAAAAACTGTTCTTGGGATACACTTCTACTTCGGACAAAGAAACAAGAAAGGCCAAAGGGGCCTTTTCTTCTGCAGAAATCAGCTTCCAAGCCAGGGGGTTGGATGATGGAGGTCTGGAGTGCCAGATTTGGGCTGCCTCAAATAAACCCAAAGACTCTGTGCCCAGGAAGGAGGCAGGCCATCATGCAGTCCCCGTCAGAGACGGGGAATGCAGGCCACCTGTGGGGAATGCTTACCAAGAGCCTCACTGTCTACAACTTATGAGAGGACCAAGGCACAGCCACGAGCTTTCAAGCCAGCCTCACCACAGTCTCCCAGGAAACAGGTTTTTCCCCCTCCCACAACACAAGAAAATATTCTGCAACCTCCCTTAACAAACACTCACTTTTCTACCAAACAGCCCCTTGGAGGCTGCCTACGGCATTAACCAAGGGCACCAGCGATGTCATGTTTGATACAATTGCCCAAAGCTTGGGAGGGGCAGCTCCATCAGATTGCCAGATTAGCCTTGGACCATAAAGCCTTAAAGCAAGTAATGGAACTCTTACGCAAAGAAACCAGCCTTCCCCCCTCGGTGAAATCAAGTTTATTTAACCTCAATTTGTTGAATGAAAGCAAAGCCTTCACAGAGATGCGGCCCAGGCCTGCACACAGACATGACACAGCAAGTCCAGCCGAGCCAGGAAAAGTCGACGCTTGCGTGAACCCTCCAGGACAGGATGTCTTGATCAAGAAGAATACACCCAGGCAAACCTCATAAGGCTGAGGGGCCACTCGCGGGCAACATTCACAAGCCTTAACCTGGCAAGTTAAGATAAATCCTAGGAAGTCTTCCAAGAAACTCTTTCTGGACAAGGATTACCAGCTGAAACTGGCCTCTTTCCAACACTCGAATTGCCACAGTGACATTTAGGAAGAGCTCTCTTACCACAAATGGGCCAGAAACTCATTCCTAGGAAATATGGTAGTTGACTGACCCTAGTTCATGAGAGGATCAAGCCCCGTACAATTAGGGCTCTTATGGACAAGCCACAAAACCAACAGATAAGCAGTCTTTGGAACAAAAATGCATGGTACACAACCACTTGGAATATCCCACAGGGCACAGTGAGTCATTCCGCAAGAGACATTTTTTAAAAAGAAGAAGAACCAATCTTGAAATGTTTAGTTATTTAATCTGCCTCTGAGAGAGAATTTATTTGGGGAAAGCCTCACTGGAAAATCCAAAATGGTGTATGCGGACCCCTAGGCAGCATGCTCCTAGTATACAGGAGTGACGCTTGAGGTTGAGCAAAAGCTGTGCTCATTGTCTGCAACCCTGACCCGTGCTGCTCCCCGGCTCGCCTCACAGAAGGAGCTGCCTTCACTGCATTTGGAAGAGGAGGATTCTCATCTTCTCCCCTCTTTGGGATCCAACAATGGCACTTCTCACGCTGAACTGCAATTCCCAATCTCTTCACCATCTCTAGCAGGCAGCTCCTCGAGGGCAGGCAGTCCACTCTATTTCTCTCTGGAATCCTCCATACCTAGCCTTGGTTCGCAACAGCGTGCAGGCACTAAAAACCAGGTGTGGGATGAACGAACAAGTAGATGCATAAACTGTCATCTCAGGTATGCTCATCTCATGTTTTTCTAAATGTGGGGAGAGCTGCCAAACAAGGGAAAGGAGAAATTTCGAAAAGAAAAAAAAAATCATTTCCAGATTTTTAAATGCAACATAGTGGAGGATACAGGAATTTTTTTTTTTTTTAAGTTCCCTCCTCCACAACCAAACTCGAATGCCTGAGTTATTCAAAGGGCATTTTTGGATACTACAACTCTCACTTACACATCACTTGGAGTCATGAAAAGGAATGCGTGGACATGTGCCGTGTTATAGGCTGTGCATGTCCCTTCCTCGAGCGGAGCTGAGCGCACATCTGGGGCTATTTAACAACTGATTGGAAATTTCGCCTTCTGATTTCCAGTTAAATACTGGGCACAGGAAAACAAATAGCACTTGTTTTTCACTGAGCCTTGTCAGTCATCCAAACTGCAGTGCAGACCAGAGAACTGCCTGTGGTTTGGTGGCAGAGGCCCAAAATAGTTAGACCTTTTTTTCCCCCAAGTTGAAGTACAAGGAATAAACCAGATTTTGGAAACCCCGGGCTCTTCACCGACCCCTCCCCCCGATCTCAGAAACACAAAACTAGATTTTAAATATTAAGCATGTTCCTGGCATTAATTCACATTTTTCATTAGGATTAAATTTTGATTTGTTTTTATTCCAAAGCCAAGAGCATAGCGATTGGTTTCTCTCATTTTTTTTTTCAACTGCCCTGCCCTGATATTTACTTGGATTTGCTGAAGAGGCAATGTTCAGATTACCATTTTCTGTTTGCAATTAAACTGGAATATAATATCTAGAGCCGTATTATCAAAGAATCAGAGAGTCTCTTTAGAGACTGGCTAGTGCCATCTCCTCACTTTAGAGATGAGGAAACTGAGGCCCAAGGAGTGAAGTGATTTTGTTCAATGATACAGAACTAGTTAGTGGCACAGCCCCCTAGTACTCCGGCCTCGTGGTACCCAGGCCAGGGTATTCAGCAGAAACAAAAATCTGAATTACCTCTGAGTAGAGCTGCCTGATAAAATACGGAACAGCTAGTTAAATTTGACTTTCAGATAAACAGTGAATAATTTTTTTTTGAAGATTTTATTTATTTGAGAGAGAGAGAGAATGAGAGACAGAAAGCACGAGAGGGAGGAGGGTCAGAGGGAGAAGCAGACTCCCCCCTGAGCAGGGAGCCCGATGCGGGGCTCGATCCCGGGACTCCAGGATCATGACCTGAGCCGAAGGCAGTCGCTCAACCAACTGAGCCACCCAGGGGCCCAACAGTGAGTAATTTTTTAGAGTAAGTATGCCCAACATATCATATAGGCATACAAAAAAGAAGTAATTGTTGTTTATTTGAATTTCAAATTTAATGGGCATCCTGTAAATCTGTCAACTCTGGAAACCTTATCTTAGAAACCAATAACCTCTCCCACTCCATACCTCCACTCAAACATACACATGTATACATACATTTCTTTCTTTTTAATGTTAATGGCTGGAAAATAGAAGTTGCAGCACAGTAATCCCAAGGACTAATGAGACTGGAAGAAATTGCTGCTTATTTTTTGACTTTGTTCCTCTTAGATGCCTTTCTTCCTTATAAGAATGTAGAACAACTAACACTGACATGATGAGACATTAAAAGGCTGGCCATAAAAGAATAAAAGGCTGGCCAAGGCCTCTGGATTAGACATTTTCGGTCTCATCTTGAGCCATTTCTTCTTGTCCCAGGGCTCTGAGTCTGTGGACCTCGCAGGAAAGCGCACTTAGGTTCAGAATACAATAAAACAAGATTAAAACAAAACGGAACAAAAATCAGGTACATGGAATAAAGTAAAAAGATATATTTTTAAATCCAGTTCATTGGTTTTACATCTCAATTTTTATTATTTTTTTAAGATCTTATTTATTTATTAGACAGAGAGATAGAGTGAGCACAAGCAGGGGGAGCGGCAGAGGGAGAGGGAGAGGGAGAAGCAGGCTCCCCGCCGAGCAGGGAGCCAGACACGGGCTCAATCCCAGGACCCTGGGATCATGACCTGAGCCGAAGGCAGACGCTTAACCGACTGAGCCACCCAGGGGCCCCTACACCTTAATTTTTAAAAAGAGTGCTGGAGAGAATTTTTTTCTAACAACTTAATTGAGATATAATTCACATATTATAATATCCATCCTTTTAATCTGTACAATTCAGGGTTTTTAGTATATTCACAGTTGTAATCTAATCATCACTACCTAATTCCAGAACTTTTTTTTTAATTTTTTATTGTTATGTTAATCACCATATATTACATCATTTGTTTTGGTGTAGTGTTCCATGATTCATTGTTTGTTCATAACACCCAGTGCTCCATGCAGAATGTGCCCTCTTTAATACCCATCACCAGGCCAACCCATCTCCCCACCCACCTCCCCTCTAGAAACCTCAGTCTGTTTTTCAGAGTCCATCATCCCTCCTGGTTCGTCTCCCCCTAATTCCAGAACATTTTTACCATTCCCCAGAGAAACTGCATACCATTAGTAGTCATTCCTCATTCTCCTGTCCCACCAGCCTTCGTAATCACTGATGTACTTTCTGTCTCTATGGATTTGCCCGTTCTGGAAACAAATGGAATCACACAACATGCGGCCTTTTGTGTCTGGCTTTTTTCACTTATAATGTTTTCAAGGTTCATCCATACTGTGGTATGTATCAACATGCCACTCCTTTTAATAGCCAAATAATATTCCGTTGCATTGATTTCCATTTTTTTAACCCATCTATCAGTTAATAGATATTTGGGATGTTTCCACTTTTGGGTTGTTAAGAATAATGCTGCTATGAACACTTGTGGGCAAGTTTTTCTGTAGACATATGTTTTGCCCAATTGTCTTCAAAGGCACCATTTTATGTTCCTGCCAGCCATTTATGAGGGTTCCAACTTCCCTACATCCTCAACAGCACTTGTTATTATCTGCCTTTTTTATTAGAGCCATCCTAGGTGTGAAGTGGCATCTGGTTGTGGTTTTAAGCCTGTATTTTCCTAATGACTAATGAAATTGAACATGTTTTCGTGTGCTTATTGGCCGTTTGTGTTTTTTCTTTGATGAAATGTCTATTCAAATTGTAGCATATTTCTAAAGACAATCTAGTATTGTCCCAATCTTTTTTTTTTTTTTAAGCAAACTCAGGTTGACAGTTCAGATATTTATTGCCCAGTTGAGCTATGCTTTTTCTTCAGTGTGGAAATAATTACATAAATAAAATTTTTGCAGACTGAGAGAGTAGGGTTATTCTTATTTCTAACTGCATTGAGGGACAACTCTAATCAATTCAATATTCTCTGGGCCATCCATACACCCTACAAAAGAAAATCTACACAGCTGTGACAACTCCATCATGCATGCGCACGTGCACGTACATGTGTGTGTGCACGTGTGTGAAAGAGACACTCATACTCAAAGACTCACTACTTGACAATGAAACGATCACTCTTCATCCCACTCTGTTTCCTATGTAACCAGAACAACCAGATAAAGGAACTGCACTCGCAGAGGAAACTCAATCCCACACTCTCCCCCTACCTGATATGCTCCTTCTTGCCCATACTGTGAAATCCTAAGAAGGCCTAGAATGATTTGACAGAAAGAGCCAGATACCTTTATCAGACACTATTAAAGTATAATGTTTCTAGTCACTCATGGGTGGCTGAGACACAGCAACACAAGCCCCTGCTAACTAACTACCAAAGGTTCCCTTTTTAAGTCGGGGCAGCTATAATGCAGACGTGTCAAGTTAAATTAAAAGGTCATCCTGAACAGAGGAGTAATACCATTGCTTTAACTTTTCTCACCATCCTACTTAGAAGAAAAAAACAAACCCAAACTGCTTAGGATTGTAACTCTATCTGGAAAGTAAAGACCGCTTTAAGGCAGTAATGCAGACACACACACATCTTAGACTAAGAATCAAGAGATTGTGCCTGGGTGGCTCAGCGTGCACCTCTTGATTTTGGCTCAGGTCGTGATTTCAGGGCTGTGAGACTGAGCCCTGCCTTGGGCTCTGTGCTCAGCAGGAAGCCTGCTGGAGATTCTCTCTCTCCCTCTTCTTCTGTCTCCCACCCCCCAAAAAGACTGCCTCTCTCCTCTGCAACTCTGAGCTCGCTGGGTAACCTGGGAGAAGTCAGTGATGGAAACGGCTGGAAAATTCCATGGGCCTTCTGAAGTGTTTGTAAAATAACATAATTATCTTATCACCAAACTTTAACTCTTAACTACTGTAAATGGATAAACAGAATTCACCACGGGTTTTCTATCCAGCAGCAGATCCCTCTGCTGCAACAGCTGTCCAGTGGATGAGCAGACCCTGAAATTCCTTTCCAGCTACACAGAGCAAGGGAAGAGCTTGCCTTCCCTTCTTCACTTCACACACTCTCTCTTAGGGAGAGCTACCCAGCTTATGAGAGAGTTTGCATCACCCATCCACTGACCTGAGAACCCGAAGGAACAAAAGATGTTCTACCTTGAAGGAATGTACACAGGGGAGGAAACCATTCTCCCTAAAGAAAGCCTGCTGGACAACAAAACAGAGCTCAAGTGTCCCTGAATTTAAATCCTTGCCTTCTCCCAATGCTGTCTCCCCTTTATTGGTAATTTTAGGTTCATCACTTGCCCTGCAATCTCCTTCTGTAGGATTAACTCCAAATAGGGATGATGTTAAATTGTTAATTAAAGCCATCTCCTTTTTTCATTGTTAGTACATTTTAAACTGGTGGCCCAGAAACAGTGCTTATAGATCTTAAACAAAACTAAGGCAAATAAATAATAATTAGGGCTAAGATACTTTCCATTAAAACGCATGGAGTGGTAGGTTCACGAAGAATCCCAAAAGTGACCAGTACAACTATGATATATGTGGCCCCCACTTTACATCTGGACCTGTAGCCCAGAAAAATAGGAACTCGTTTCAATCTTGAACAGGATAAGCCAGACCTTTATAATTAGAAATATAGATTCAACATCCTTCCCAAGTGTTCTTTACTATGATTAATAACAAACAGTCACAATAACAGCAGGTAATGGGGTTAGGCACTGTACTAAACATGTTACATGTAATCTCATCTAATCAAGATAACAACCCCGTGATGCAGGGACTGTTAATTTTCCCATATTACAAGTGAGGAAAATCAGGCTCACAGAAATAAAATAATCTGCCTCAAATTACTATTTGCATTCAAAGGAGGGTGGGCAAAGCCTTTGTTCATAACCTCTCCCATAAACAGCCCAGTGTGGTAGCCTCATATAGCTATTGAGTACCTGCAATAGGGCTGGTATGCCTAAGGAACTATATTTGTAATCTTATTTTTTTAAAGATCTTATTTATTTATTTATTTGAGAGAGAAAGAGAGAGCAAGCATGGAGGAAGAGAGGCAGAGGGAGAAAAGAATCTTAAGCAGACTCCATGCTGAGTGCAGAGCTGGACTCGGGGCTTGATCCCAGGACCCTGAGATCATGACCTGAGCCTAAACTAAGAGTCGGGCGCTTAACCGACTGAGCCACCCAGGTGCCCCAATATATTTGTAATTTTAGTTAATTTAAATTTAAACAGCTCACCCATAGCTAGTGCCTACAGTATTGGACAATATAGCTCAGCACTCTAAGGGCTAAATGTACATAGACTTCATGATCATAGCCATTCCACTTACTGTCACAAATATCTTTAATTACAGGAGACAGACAATGACTATGAGTATGAAAGCAGCAGTCTGGGGTAAGAGCTTATAGAATAAGTCCTATCTGGGTTTGAAAGAATGTTACTCAATTTGGTTTTGTCCAATGTCTCCTCATGACTAGATTCAGGTTATATGCTTGTTTGGCTAGAATACAACATAAACGATGCTGTTTCATTTAAAGGCATACAATGTTTACCTGCACCATATTGGTGATGTTAACTTTGATCACTTGGTTGAGGTATTGTTGGGTATCCCTACTGTATATAGTTACTGTTTTTTCTTTTGTTATTAATAACTAATTTGAGACTATGTAAATATACGATTCCTCAAACTCCCTTCACCTTTGCTATATTTAGCTTCTTCTTCCCCCCGCTTTTCTTTTTTTAAGATTTATTTATTTATTTTAGAGAGAGAGGAAGAGAGCACAAGAGCAGGGGGAGGGAGAGAGTGACTCCCAAGCAGATTCCCTGCTGAGCACAGAGCCTGATGTGGGGCTTGGTCTCATGACCCTGAGATCATGACTTGAGCCGAAATCAATAGTTGCTTAACCAACTGAGCCACCTAGGTGCCCCTACATTTAGCTTCTATTGATGATTCCTGTCCAATAAACTTTTACTATAAATGATTACAAAATCAGGAATTTCTAACTCCACCATTCCCTCTATATGATTGATTGGCATTTGACTGAAAAGAAGAGCTGTCCCTTATCCCTTTTTACTAATTTGTCTACTTATTAGCTGTATTGATTACAGACTCCTACTTTATTCAATAGGTATCTTTGAGTTTTTAAAAGTATTCTTCAAATACAAGTGACAAGAAAATATAGATCTGGATTAAGAGTCATTAATTGGCAAAGTTTGCTCACTCTGCAAGAGAAAGAAGATTAACTGAGGCCTCTTCTTGTTCTGGATGCTTTGGGGCAAAGAGGTTTAAAAGCCTGAGTCTCTGCAGTTAAGGACATTAGCATGGAGCTCTAGCAATAGACAACATGAGTTATCACTGCGAAGGGCAGTGTTGCTCATCATCAGACATGATATCATACCCCAAAAATTCCATCCAAACAACCCATCAGTTTCTCCACAACTAGCAAACTTGAATGTTCTGGCAAACTCAAAAGGACATGATTTACAAATAGTAGGTAATATTTGGATCTTTCCACAAGAGCTGGGTTCCAGTTTTTTTTATAAAATACAAATGTTTTCATTTTGGAACTCGCTGTGTCACTTTCTCAACAAACAGATCCTCGTATCAGAAAGTAGGCCTGTGTTATATACAAATAGAATGGGCTTGTGTGTATTTATTTTGTGGTCAGAGACCACACACCTAGAGGCTATTTACAATGTTTACATTGCTCTTGATGTCACCAGAGGAGTCTCAGAGCTGAGACCAAAGCCCAGGCCACACAGAGTATGACTGCAGGTCCTGCTCTGACATGCAAACTAGACTGGACCCTCCATCCACAGTCAGACACACATGTGCAATGTTTGTTTTCTGTGACTGCTTATCTCCACCGTCCAAACCCCACTAAGAGCATTCTTCAAATTTAACACACTGTGGACTCGGGTATTATTTCAATGAAATAAGCCTTAATTTTAAAAAAGACCTGCAAAGGTTTGGGGTCCTTATATCCCTAAGGATAGTGTGAAGGATAGTCTGGGAGGGTTTCAAACACTTACCAAGAAAAGTCTAGAGACCCCAACTGCAAGCCTCTCTGTCTTCAGATGCCAGACCAGGGGCTTTGGGGAGTTGAGCAGGAACACGACAGGCTTGTGGTGAATGTGGACGGAGGAGATAGGATTGAGGTGTAGAGTGACCTAGGAAGCAACCGAAAGAGGAATCTTAACACTGGCTCCCCATTAAACTCACTTAGCGTAGCATTTGGAATGCCTTTTCACAGCTCACTGTTAAGAAAAGCTGTAAGTTAGTTCAGCGTCTATGGATAAGATATATTAGGTTGAACTCGATGATACTGCCAATATTTGGCCTTTTTTTTTTTTTTTACTACACAAATGGCTACCTTGTATAATTCAACGCACACTAATCTCAACCAAACATGATTCAGCTCCCAGTAATAGTGGAACACAAATAAACAGAACACTTTTTTTTTTCAAAGTTAGCAAAGGCAGAACAAAAGTGACTTTCCCTCAGAACTGTCTTCTCCTACAAGGCAAATGATGAAGCTGAAAAGTGAGAGTACAGAATCCCCTAGGGATGGGTCATCCCTCTGGACCACCAGAGAAAGGACTTTCTTCTCTTCCAGGTGAGCTCCAACCTCTAAAAAGTTAAGTGAGTTCTGCCAAAGAAAAGTGCCGAAAGCTAAGGGAAAGGGGCTACCAAGGGGAACTGCCAGTGCTTTCATCATCCCAACTATGAGCTTGAAGGGGTTTTCCAAAAAATGAAGCACCGAGGACACACAGAATAAATATTGATTGTATATAAACCTGGTCCAAAAAAAAAAAAAAAACAGGGAAGAAAACCTCAAGCCTGGATAAGAAAAGTGTGACCAGTTTTGATAGCAGATCAAGGACTATTGTAGGTTATGACTGTCATCATTAACATCATCAGAAAGCACCTACGAGGGCAGCTGGAAACAGTGGGTCCAATGACATCTTCCTGGAGCACACCAGCCAACGTAGGTCAACGTGAACATAGAAAAGCAAAAGGGTGCATAAAGAAATAGCAGATGCTTTCACAGAAGCATGTCTCATACTGGCTTTCTGGACAGAGGGATGAGGCAAGACCCAAGAAGCACATATGTTAAAAAAATGAACTCACCCAAGAGCACCAGAAAGTGATGAGAGGGAAAGCACAAAAAATGACTTTAGTTGGCAAGACAGAGACCGAGTAATACACTGGGAATAACAGAACATCTTAGGCCTAATCCTTATGAGGATTAAATGGCCTACAGCTATGATCTGAGCCTAGAGAGCCATCAGGGATAGAGCGCTCAAAGCTGGACTATTTTACATCTTCCAGTGGCTGCTGGCCCACTTCGATCTCAATGTATCTCTGCCTTTTATTGTAGGGACTGCCTAGGACACCAATGTCACCTATCACAGTAGCCTCTCAGGTCACTGCTAATTAAAGGCAACAAACTTTACTTTCAATACCCATGCCTTAGCACATGGTAGGCACTCAGTGAGTGCCAATTAGATATTTAATTTTCTAATTTCCAATGCGACAAAAGTACTTTATTCGATTAATAATTTGCACTATGGTACGTAATATCATGTCTATTCATTAACTGTTGAGTGTGTGTGTCTTAATCTCTGAAATAGACTGCAAACAGTAGGCAAAGATATATCTTACTTTAATACTGTGCTCAAACAGAGTAGTAGACAGTTGTTTCAAGGACCGATTTATCACAGCAGATTCATAAACTTATGTTATCTAAAAGGTTAAAAAGGCTGAGTATATTAATAGGTTCAAAGGGACTTAGCTAGCTACTTTACAGAAAAATTTTAAAACATGAGCAATACTATCATGAGCTATTTCTGCAACACAGCTAGGACCACTTTTACCATTCGGCATATGCAAAGTACTAAAAGCAGAGCACTAATGAACAGTGATGTCAAGTACGGCTGCAGCATAATAACACATTTCTTGGTTGTACAAATTCTACCCCACAGCGTTTTGCACAGCTGTCTGCATCTAGAAATAAACAGACTGGTGGCTGCTGTAAACAAGAGAGGCTGCAGAACCAGAGCAGGGGCAGAGCGTCAAACTGAATGTGGCATGAACAGAGATGCACACCATAGAAAACACACCCTCCGGAGAGGGAAGAAAGGAGAAATGAAGTCATTACTTCTTCAAGAGTACCTGAAAATTGCTAAGAAACACTCTGTCACGAACAGTATGTGCCAGTAAAAAGTTTCCAGAGTTATTCATTCCCAAATTGTTTATCAAGCACCATCACGGCACAAAGAATGGCCATGCCTATCCACCGAGGGTACACCAACTCTTTTTCCGATGATTTCCTTTGCAGCCCTCAGGCATACCACTCTTGAAGTGTGTAGATAAAATAGCAATAAATATATATCTCAAATGAACAAGAATTAAAAAAAAACTTAGGAAATGAAAAGAAAAGCGTGTATGAGACAGATATTGGTGCTGGGGTCCAAAATTTTCCAGATGGTCAAAAGTGTCAAGGCCTGGCTCACACAATCAAGGAAAGATTTCTAGGAGCCACAGCTCTGAGCTTTCCTGGAAACGGCTCCCTCTTCAATATGTGGCAGCGTCTGGCCAAGATGAATCTTCGACTCTGGCACACAGGGCCCAGGCAAAGCCCCAAAAACCATCTGGCGAAGAAGAATTCACACTATGATTGGGAAATTAAAAGAAAAATACTCAATACTTCTTTTAAAAGATCATTTGGCAGGACCAGAGAGTCCCCCCAAGCACCCACTCACCCAACCCCTCAGCAACCTTCCTCTACTGGAATAAATCTTGCTGAGGGAAAGATAGAGGACAACCAAAAACAACCAACCGAAGAATGAAGGTATAAAAGCTCACCCAGTGGTGGGGAGAACATGCCCACCAGAATATCTGCAAGAATTCCTGGCTAAGGTCCCTACTTTCTCTCAGGCAGAAAGAGAAGGGAAGGGAAGGGAAGGGAAGGGAAAGGAAGGGAAGGGAAGGGAAGGGAAGGGAAGGGAAGGGAAGGGAAGGGAAGGGAAGGGAAGGGAAGGGAAAGGAAGGGAAAGAAAATCCCCTTTAGAATCAACTGTAGATCAGGATAGACTATAATTACAAAGATAAGAGCATACTGCTGAAGGTTTTCGTGGGTGGATTATTGCCCCATGATCATGGTTTGAAGACCAGAGCTGAGGCAGGCTGCAGAAAAGAAACAACCCATGGAGAAATGATACACGTGGTATCCGATGACTTCCAGTTTGGCAATCCAGACAGCTCAAGCCTATGTTACATTTACATAGAAATAAGAGTCACTACTTAGTTCATTAGCGATAACAAACTAAACTAGGGGCCATGTGACTGGGAAGGCTGATGAAACTAAAGGGAATGCACCCCAAATGAGGAAAAAATGACTAGTCTCTAAATTAGTAGATTCTGTGTTAATCTTTGGCAGTAACAAAGCATTTGAGAACTCAGCGCAACAGATGAACCTTCTCACCACACACACAAAAACCCATATGCACACAACATTTTGCAGGCAATGTCAGAGAAAATACATTCACTGCAGGGCCCATGAATTCCAGGTTAAGTACCCATTAATCCAGGTTAAGGAGTCCATTGTAGAGGAGCAGGAACATTCTAATGGCAGAAACAGAAACAAAATGACTCCACATAATTAAACTAGAGATTATACCTCTGGTTTTAACAGGTCATCCTCTCAGAGAAAGAACTTATTAGATGACAACTCAGAAATAAAACATTTGTCCATGCAGTTTCTGGGGTTTCAGTGACCTCCTAAAACTGTACTTTGACTACAAAGTGGTCCGTAAAGCCCAGTCCAAGAGTTCTGCTCTCATCTTGCCTCAAACAGTGCCGCCTTTCAGTCTTCCTAATAGCGTGAGAAAATGCAAGTAAATCTAATCTGTCACATCCCATATGTAGACATTGTCCCTCATACACTGCATCCTTCCCCTAAATGGGGAAAAGCTCACTGGTTCTGAGCTAATGGAAAGCTAATCTGTTGTATGACATCTATTTATACTGGGTCTTCTGAGGTTATCTGTGTACTTCAACAAACTACCAGATGTAATTAATGTATTTCTTCTATTTTATAAAGAAATTCAAAGTAAATCTTTTCTGAGTGCTTTCCTGGGGAATCTGAATACAATTTTGACCAAAATCAAGGCCCCTCCAAGGAGCATAAAGCCTCAGAGTGGAAAGACAAACTTCCTGTCTCCCATTTAGGAAGCATGGCCTTGTCCATGTTATCACCAGAAAACAACAAGGACAATTTTCTCTGGACCTTGTTAGGGTGAAGACCTCTCAGTTTTCCAAAAATTATCTTTGATAAGCAAAAACTACATATTGTCTCAAACTCTGTAAATCACTTTATGAAAATGAATTATGTACTTACAGGAAAGAAAACAAACACCCCTTTATGGAAAGATGCCATATGAAAATTGTTTTGAATTTCTAAGGGTTCATAGTAGAGATGCAAGGTATTTCTACCAGAGTGATTTCAAAAATTCCCTATCAGTTAGACCCCCCTACTCCTGGGGTTTGTTCAGACAAACATCAGCAAAGAAAGCAAAACAACTGATATAAGAGCTGAACAGCTGTCTGATTTTGCTAACGTGTCAGTGAGGTTCCATTTCAACATTTCTGATTCTCATTAACAGTCCCTATGGACCCATGAAACAATGAAGTCATCCAAAACACTACCAGAGAGACTCCTGTTCTCTAAAACCAGACCAAATGCTCTGAAATGGATGCTCCAATAATCAGTTTACAAGAAGCCAGATAAGAAAAGAACTCTAGCAGTGTGTCTATAACCAGGACCCGTAACATAAAATCACATCCTGGTCTGGATACAGCCATCATCTCTCCCCTATTCAGAGGTAAGGGGACATCCACTTAGCAACAGTGCTGGGTAGTAACTGAAAACATCCTGAATCTGGGTCTCATAGCACCCATAATTTACACAGAAGGACAATGAGACATGCACTATTTTTCAGGATGTTGGGGGACCACAGCAGAACTCAAATTTCACCTCTCTGGGCAATATGACTTTTAGGAGCTCAAACCTGACCCCAGATGCATCTGAATTGTGCAACCAATTGCTGTGAGTGGGAAACAGTAGTTAGTTGCTGCCACAGCGTTTGAAAGTGTAATCGGGTCTAAGGTACCCCCTACAGCTGACATTTTATTTGCCATCGCTTGTCCTTGGCCATTTGGGAATTGGTATAAAAAGATTCCCTTAAAATATTCTTGGGGGGTGGATTTGGAGCTTTTAAAAATTTTCCTTATTATATTATTTTTACATTTCTCTGAATTTCTAGAAAAACATCCATCAGTTGGTACTGAATTCAAGGAATCTCCAGCCCCTCAGTGACCCCGCCCCCACCCAGGGAATCAACCGACCATTCTCTCCGGTCTCAGCAGCTTGGGGTCAGAGATTTCACACTGCTATGGCAAATGATATCAAGCTCGTTCCCCCAATGGTTTTGTCTTGAAACCATTTAATGTGATGAGAGGGATACAGCCACTCAATTCCAAAACCAATTCCTCCTCCCCCAAAGAAGGACAGGATTCAGGATTCCCTGGGAGCTTCTGAAAATAATCTAATCTATTATGACCTCAAAACGGCAGCGGGGGCGGGGGGAGGGGGGACCTAAAATGAAAGCTTGAAATCTGATGCAGAAATAAGCCTGCCCTCTCTGCTCTATATTTTGAATGCCCTGGAAAAATACTCGGAACTAAATTTGGGTTGGGGGTTGAGGGGCAAGAGCTCATATAAACAGAAGAATATTTCTGAAACTACAGGTCATGGCCCTCTACAGGGGTCCTGGGAGAGTTGCAAGGGGATTCTAGAGACCCTGGCCCTTCCTTCCCAGAGTAGCCCACAGCTCAGTCGCTATGGGGAAGAGAGGTAGGGAAAGGGGAGACCCCAGATGTGGGCATGCTCTGGAGTAGAAGCGCTGTGGGAGCCCTCAGCAGGCCACTGCTGATGGCAAGTCTAACACCAAGAGCCACTGTTCCATCATCTGTTAGTATTAAGCATCTGCCATCTGAATATCATACTGGAGGTCGCCAACACACCAGAGCCTTTCAGGATTCTGGTCTGCAGCACCGTCCTGCCAGCCCCCAGAAAGACATGTATGTCCAGTTCAAAATCAGTGAAATCTTTCCCTATCCACAGGCAGAGCTGGAGCTCAACAGTGCTCCCACAGACCGTGCTCATGTTTCCACCTCTGCATTGCACTGCAATCATCTGCTTAGATGTTTGTCATTTACACACACACATTCCCCCTTACGCTGTGAAATCCTCAAGGCATTCTTCAAGGGCAGAAACCGAGTCACACTCATTTCTGCATCCTTGGGCCTAGCGCAGAGCTGAACAATTAGCGAGCAGTCAACAACTTTTCTGAAAGAGTAAATGGAAGAACCAATAAAAGTCACTCAAGAGATATGATTCAAATAATGGTTACAGAGTCATAGTGTCATGTTTTTCTGGCCAAAAGGGATGGGCGTGCACTAGTAAAGAGAACATTAACTTTCACTATGAAGTTTGACTTGAACTTTAAAAAACACACTTAAGAAAAGCAGATTCCCACTCATGTTACCAAAATGACTGGTAATGTACATGGGAGAGGACCCCCGATGCCACGCCCAGGCTGTGGGGCCTCTGTTGTGTGTACAAGAGCAGCACTTATGCGATGTTTGGGGACCACACTAGGCAAATAAACACACACACACACACACACACACACACAGAAATTGTTTTATCTTTAACAGTTACGAATATACAAATAGGTAAAATGTGAAAAAGCCTTTGGAGCAGGTTTTCCTTCCCAGGGATAAATAACAAAGATAAATAATTTTGACCAAACATTCTACTATATCTTAGAACATAGAATTTTAAAGACTTTTCATTGGGATGCCTGGGTGGCTCAGATGGTTAAGCATCTGCCTTCAGCTCAGGTCACGATCTCCAGGTCCTAGGATCGAGCCCCATGTCAGACTCCCAGCTCAGTGGGGAGTCTGCTTCTCCCTCTCCCTCTGCCTCTCCCCCTGATTGTGCTCTCTCTCTCTCAAATGAATAAATAAAATCTTTTAAAAAATTAAAAAATAAACACTTTTCATTTAGGCAACAAAGCGTGCTACGACAGTTAGAAATTAAAATTCTAGACAAATTAAAGGAATTCAGTAAGTTGCACAATGATTAATGTAAAAAAGTTTGCTTTTATTTTTTTATATTCCCTGTCACATTTAATAAACAGACCCATTCCAAATACTTTATTATTGTTTTTAACACTACTATGTAACCAAAGCACCATATAACTAAGGACTGTGTAAAAAAGTTTTTTTAAATTCGAGACAGGGCATTTTATTTATTTATTTATTTATTTATTTATTTATTTGAAAGAGAGAGAGCATGCATGCATGTGGATGGGGGCAGAGGGAGAGAGAGAATCTTAAGCAGGACACGGGGCTCCATCTCACCACCGTGGGATCATGACCTGAGCAGAAATCAAGAGTTGGACACTTAACCGACTGAGCTACCCAGGTGCCTCTGGACTATGTAAATTTAATTCCTCTCAACTTCTACTTTTTATAATGGGCTTCAAATTGGTTTTGCTACTTAACTTTTAATAAACCTGTATTTTGGCATGTATATGTCTGTAATAGGATGTCAGAGTGGCTGGCTTGTCAATACTGTGGTGAACAGATCTGCATAATAAAGAGAATCATTGAGGTGACCAATGGGAGCTGATTTAAAAAGTAGGCATAGCAAGAACCCAATTCTCACATGATCTGAGTACTGAATTAATCATTTCCACCAGCCAAATATAGTCACAGATATCAATAAAGACTGCTGCTTGAGCACCATCTTAAAGTTAGCAAATTTGTAATAGAAAAAAAACCAACCAACCAACCCCCCACAAAATGCACTGTTGTTCAGGTAGTGATTTAAGATACTTTAAGCTCTATAAAAGGACGGCACCTGGATTCCCCGGGCCTTATATATTAAGCTGAAGCTGGGGAGGAATTGTGAGTGGGTGTACAGTGTCATCTTTCTAGCACGAAAGAGAAATCTGAAGAGGAGTAACTGTTAAGGCATGGACTTCACAAACACTTCATTTGTGTCTCTGTTGTTAATAGGAATAGTAGTGGGCATAGTAGGGACAGCCATCATTATTGCATTCCGGGGGAAGACAATGGGCAGGCAGGTCCATGGGTCCTTCCACTGGGTTAAGATTTGCTGCTCTCATCAGAAGTTGTTCTGCCTAATTATCTAATTATTCCCATTTTAAAGATAAAGAAATTGATGCTTAGAAGTAAATACTTTATCCAGATCATATGGCCAGAGAGTGGCGATGCTGGGAGTAGAATCCGTGTCTTGCGTTGTCCTCTTTTTTCGCCCTACCTTCCCACTCCACCTTGAACTTAGGTGTTGGCCTTGAGGCAGAGAAGAGCACAGCGACCTCCTCTACAGGAGTAAGAGGCAGGAACTATTTTGCTTCTGGGAAAGAAAAGATAAGGAAGAAAGGCAGGGGGCTGAGTTGCCAGCAAGATGATGGGAGGCTAGCACAAGCTGGGAGGTAGGTAAAACTCCACAGGGATGGGGCAACAAGCATTTTTACGAACTGTGATGTCTACATTGCCAGCTAAAGTTGTTTGAGTTGCTTTGATTTGTAAATCCTTCTCTACCTCTACTATAAAAGCTTTAGTAATGCTCACTGTTCTCACGAACGAATGCACTGTGGAACTCAAAATGGCGCCGGTTGCATTTCACATCCAAGTGGATCAGCTGTTTCTCAAACAGAGCACATGTAGAATTACAAAACCAGGAAGTGGAGAGGGCCTGAGAACTTTACGTCTCTGGCAATCTGCAAAAACAGACCCTCTGTATTTCTATAAGCCACTGAATTAGCAAAGGTGCAACTCAATCAGTCCTTGAACTCCAGGGCCTCCCTGATGATATGTGGATTAGACCAAATGACTCCCTAAGGAAACTAAATTCTGGTCAGGGAAGAAAAAAACCTGGGAATTCTGTGAAGTCTGGTTTCCTTTGAAAGCTCTAACAAAAACAACTCCTGAGGTTCACAGTACTGGCCCCCTAAGGATATTCTGGTCTCATCCAACCAGGTTATGATTTTGAGTGGAAATGTTTTTAAAGGAACTTTTCAATGTTACATGGCTTATCTTTGAGAAGGGGAGAAATAACCCAGAAGCCAAAGCGGGAGAACATGTTATCATTCTGTATTTTTGGAGTATTTTTCCTGAAAAAACATTATTTTCTTTGATTTAATGTTCCACTATTTTTCAGAGGCATGGAATTTTAAATGCTTTTAATTCAGGCAATGAACTGTGTCAGAACAGCCTAATTGACAGTAGAGCAAATGTAGTTTGCAATATTTACATGACAGTCTTGTACTTTTGCCTATTTTCCTCCACAGAATCAATTTGCCTGAGCCCTGCAATAAGTTTTCAGGGAAAGACCAGTGATCACAGAAAGTAAACAGGAAGTTGCCAAAATACGCACACAGAATTTGGCACGCTGTAGTTTATAAGTGTCTAAGATGGAATATCTTCCTAAAGCCAGTACTGAAAGGTTTAAATTTCCTATTTTCTTGAGACAGCATTAAAAGTAGTTCACTTGTTCTAACCGGAAAGGGACGAAGCTACAATAAAGAGCAGGTTACCTGGTAAGAAATTTATTAAAGTTTCTCTATATCTTTAAAAGTATTTTAAGCACTTATTAATAACCTAAAAGAAAAAGGGAAATAAAAACTAAAAGAAAGAAGGAAAAGACCTAAGATATAGGAAGTGTGAATAACATTCCTTATTTAGATCAAGAATGGTCCTGTTGACATTTACTTACAGGTGAATCAACACTGAGTGTCACAGCAGAAACTAGGAAAGGATTTTATCTTAGAATGAAACAAGAGCAAATTCTAACACAAACCATTTGTTTTTCAAGTTATATAGTTAATACTATCCAGTTATTCATTTCCCAGTAATGAAGATACTGTAATTCTGTCAAAACCATACGTGTAGTCAGCAAATTTAAGCTCTGATAAATCAACTTACATTACTGGGAATTAGTGAATGTATAGAGAACAGAAAGAAAAAGGGATAACATCAATTCATTTCCAAGTGAATAATTAAAATTGTTTCTTCTATTTGACACTGGGAAATACAAGGTTCTGACTTAACATTTGGAAATACTAATGGTGTCTTAACTTTTTATATATTATCTCATTTCTTATACTTAAAATCTCATTTCTGAACTTTACTCAGGGTATTAAACATGTAAGACAGAACTAGAGGACCTGTATTTAAAGAGAGTTTGAAAGTATTACAATGGCTTAGTTTCTCACGTAAATGGAAAAGGCACAAGCTACTCTTTCATAATACATCTCTAAAGAAATTTTCCAATTCTGACCAAAGTCTAGGAGGTCCTAACAGATACCAAGATCAAACAGCTTAAGCTGTGTTTCATAATTCAGTCAAGTCCCAAACACCTCTTAAGTCAACAGCTGCTAGTGTTCTACTTCTCATTTTCAGCAAAACTATCAGTCTACCATTCGGTCTCTGATTCATCCTCTAATAAGCAATAAGAAGAGCCAAAATGGGAAAAGTAAAAGTGTGTGGAGGGGGCTGTACTACAAAATATTCAGGATTGGATTACAAATTTAAATACTCCAAAATTACCAGGATCTTGTGGAAATAATTAAGATTTTTTGCCATTCATGATGTTCGGGTAGAAATGAGAAATTTGACTTATCATAATGACAAATCACTCTAAAAAACGTGATTTAAAATTTTTTTTACTATACCTGACACACAATGTTACATTAGTTTCAAGTGTACAACATAGTGATTCAACAAGACTATCGTTAACGTTGTGCTCACTGCGAGTGTAGCTCCCCTCTGTCCCCAGACAACGCTATTACACTACCACTGACCGTATTCCCTATACTGTGCCTTTCATCTCCATGATTTATTTATTCCATAAATGGAAGCCTGTATCCCCCACTCCCCTTCATCCATTTGGCCTATCCTCCCACCTCCCGTCCACCCCCCTCCTCCTGGCAACCATCAGTTCGTTCTCTGTATGTATAGGTCTGATTCTGCTTTTTGTTTGTTTATTCATTTGTTTTGCTTTTAGATGCCACACATGAGTGAAATCGTATGGTATTTGTCTTTCTCAGTCCGACTTATTTCACTTAGCATAATACCCTCTAGATCCATCCGTGTGGTTGAAATGACAAAATCTCATCCTTTTTTATGGCTAAAGAAGATGTGACACACACACCACAGACACAGAGACACACACAATGGACTATTGCTCAGCCATAAAAATGTAATTTGAAATAAGGAAATGTGACATATCCATACGATAAAATATATTTAGCATAAAAAGAATAAAGTACTGGGGTGCCTGGTTGACTCAGTCGGTTAAGCGTTTGCCTTCCACTCAGGTCATGGTCCTGGAGTCCCAGGATTGAGCGGAGAGTCGGCTTCTCCCTCTGCCCTTCACTCAGCTTGTGCTCTCCCCGCACCCCGCCCCCCGCTCCCTGCCTAGAATAAATAAATACAATCTAAAAAAAAAAAAAGAATAAAGTACTGATACATGCTATGACATGGATGAACACTGAAAACATAATGTGAAGTAAAAAAGCCAGACACAAAAGACCACATGTTGTATGATTACATTTATATGAAAGTCCGAGAGCAGACAAATCCAGAGACAAGCAGATTAGTCATCACTGTGACCCAGAAGTAGGGAAGAATGAAAGTGACTGCTAATTGATAAGGCATTTCTTTTTGGAGTGAAGAAAATGTTCTGAAACAAGATAGTGGTAATGCTTGTGCTACACAGTGAATGTATAAATGCTATTGAACTGTATGCTTTAAAATGGCTAAAATGGTAAATTTTATGTTTTTTACCACACACCAATAAAATAGGGTTTGAACTTCCACATGGGTTGGACCAGACCAACTCTTGAGTTTCAAATCCCACCTGGAAAGAGCTTCATGTGATAGGTAATACAAGGGACTCAGTTTATCTTCGGAGGGCTGAAAGGTCCCATCAATCCTCAGGACTTCATTCGTCTAAGACAGTCAAAGGTAAGCCACACACTAAGTTAGTTTCAGATGGTAATGTGATTTCTATACATTTTTTTCATTTAGTCAAACAGCACTAGTTAGGTACCCACGATGTGCCAGGCACCATGACAATTATTTCTAATAAATTGACAAAAGATGAGGAAGACACAACCTCTTTCACCAATTTGCTCACAGTCCAGAGGAAAGACAGACACATGAAGAGATGACTGTAGTATATTACACCAAGACTGAGATATGTCCAGGCCGTGTGGGGAGAGAAGAGGATGTCAAGGGTCAGGAGACGCAACAAGCAGGCAGGACAAATTGAACCCAATCCTCTGTGTAAGAAACAGGCAAAACCTGTCAACATGATAAATTTTCTGGTTTCTCCCACTCCTTTCCAATTTTCTGAACTACTTGGACTGGCTGCGTGACCCCTTGTCAGAGATATTTTAGAAACAAAATCCACAAAACAAGCATAAGCTGGACTGGATGAGCATTAAGACCCCTTCTGACCCTAGGATCTAGGGATTCTGTGATTTCATTAGTGAATACTTTTCCTAAGACTTTTGGAATCACTTTATCCATGTCCTATTTCATTTCTTCTCTAAAGAAGCTTGCTAAATTTATTTTTAAAAATTCTTTTAATAAACAATAAAGTCAAGTCCTCAAGAGTGTTTCTCAATAGTAATTATCTCAAGAGAAAATGATACTAGGATAGAGCAAATCTGTCAGGCAAGTGAGGATAGTTTCTCATAAAGAGTTCAGAATACTACTGTGGGTAGGTTCAGGTCACATCCGTCTGTGTCTTGGTCTATGTGAGTCTGTGGCAGTCTATTGTCTCTTGCTTATGAGCCCAGACTCTAAAATTAGACCTAGTTTTGAAAAAGCCATTATTCTTCAAAAAATATTAAACTAAATCTCCCCTAACCTTAAAGGAGATCAGAGCAATCACAAAGAATTGTTGAAGTTAGATAATTTGTATTTATTATAAATACAATTTATCATTAACTCTGAATGTGAGGAAAATTTTATTCTCTCAAAGAAAGATGAGGAAAACTCAAATTTTTCAGATGATTCCACATGGAGAATATTCTAAAATATCTTTGTTTTTAGAATAGAGAAACCCGATAGTCATCATCAGATACCACATCCTTAAGCAAACTTTTTAACCAGGGTTAACAAGTAGCAAAACTATACAATATGCGTTTCTCCTTCTATTAATTTTCCAGTCACCATGGAAGGTTCCCAGTCAGGACTGAGAAATAAAATATGGATGATGTGTAAAATGGATATTGTCCCTTCAGGACAGTGAATGACCAGATATTTCATGGGGGGGCGGGAAATCTTTTTTTTTTTTATTTGTTTGCTTGTTTATTTACAGTTTTATAATCATATTTCATCTAATATATTGCTACTCCTTCTTTCTTCCCTCCCACCTAATGCTAATCACTTCCTTCCTACATTTGAATCATGTATATTTTCTTTTTTTTATTATTACTATGTTATGTTAATCACCATATATTACATCATTAGTTTTTGACGGGGAGGGGGGATCTTCTATCAGCCTCAAGCTATTCTAAGAATGTCACAGCATTTAAGAGACTGTCTTTTGATTAATTACTTTTTGGCTTAAAATGGGACCCCTAAAGTGAAATATGACTAATCAGCATAGCATCATAATCGAGAGCATGGACACTTAGTTGAACCCCAGCTGCATTCCTTACCCGTGTGACCTTGTTTATCTAAAAACCATGATCACAGTACCTACCTTTTAGAATTACTATGAGAAAGAAATAAGTTAAAACATATAAAGCACTCCTAATATGCTTGCCCATAGTTAAAAATTTAGCTATTAGCTACACAAAGGCCCTCAACAAATTTTAGGAACTGCATGCACATCATCACCTGAGGCATCATAGGAAGTTTCTCCTATAAAGATGGCTTCCCTCAGTCTTCTCAAACCCTTTTCCTTCTTGTCAAGAACTCTCCATTCACTACTCTGGAAACCTTCTCCCACCAGAGCTGTTTATAAAGTGGGCATACTTCTTGACTGTGGTCTGGAAATTCTCAAGGACAAGCTATATGCAAACTCAGCAAATAAGACCTCTCAGTTCTGTTTAGAAAGATGCAGAGGTATGTATTAACATACTTAATTACAGTTTCATATTTTCACACAGGATCAATTTTGTTCACCTCACAGAAAAACTACCATCTCCTTTAAGAAGTCTTCTTGTCATCAGTGTCCCCAGAACAAAGAAGGAATCTCTTCCCAGTGAATGCTTCTGATCTATGTCCAACTGACCTTTCTCTTACAGTACCTAGCACCTGCTGCCTTGTATTAAATCAAACTTATACATATAAACTATCTAAGAGGAAGGGTTGGGACTTGTCTTTTCATTACCTCAGAGTCTAGACTAATACCTGGCTCTGAGTAGGTCCTACATAAGTAATGATGAATGAATGAATGAATGAATGAACAAATCAATAAACACATTTTAAAGCATAATTTAATCTCTTCTAAGATCTACATTTTCTTCCAAGTTGGCTAGTGTCCCCTGGAACCTGATCCTTTGGGTCACTCTGCTTTCCTTCCCAAATTACAGGCAGTTTGACCTGGTGGTTAATAGCAGTGACTCAGAGCCATTTAGAATCTGTTTTCCACTTACCAGCCTTGGGACCTTGAATATGTTAAGACTCCATGGGCAACTGTTTCATTAACTGTAGCATGGGGATAATACTTATGCCTATCCCATCAGATGTCAAAGGATTAAACATGTCATATGCGGAAAGCACTTAAAACAGTGACTGGCACACAGTGAGTGCTCTTTTAAATGTTAACCATTGGGGCACCGGGGTGGCTCAGATGGTTGAGTGCCTGCCTTGGGCTCAAGTCATGATCTCAGGGTCCTAGGATCTAGCCCCATGTCGGGCTCCCAGCTCAGTGGGGAATCTGCTTCTCCCTCTCCCTCTGCCTCTGCCTCTCCCCTTGCTTGTGCTCTCTCTCTCTCATGAATAAATAAAATCTTCTAAAGAAAGAAAGAAAGAAAGAAAGAAATGTTAACTATTATTATTTCTACCCTCTAAAACCATGGCTAATTTTTTTTCCATTCCCTTGGTTCCTATCGAAGGAAGGTCTTGTCTATATTGTCCTCCACTGAGACTTAAGATCAAAATAGCCTTCCTCACCACAGTCCTGCAAACACCAACCTGCTGGCAGCCTTGGACTGAGCCCAAACCCTCTTCCTAAACCAACTTCTCCTCTCTGGGCACACACAAGTCCCATTAAGCCTCCCCTTCGCTACCACTCTTTCTTCCCCACCTGGCAACTCTAAATGTCATCAGCCATCCTCCCAAAGTTCTTACTCATATCATTATCATGACCAACACATCTCCATGGCTCACTAAACTCTGGCTTCAGCCAGACTTGGAGATACTTCAAAGTCCCCTATGATTCGTGAGAAGGATAAGGGAGTTGTTCGTTTGGAACTAATACAACATGTCCTGAATGAGATGCCCTGTTTCCACGGATCTGTTTATCGACCACTCTCCGGCCTGCTACCAGCCTGGTGAAGACCTCTACCAGATACAGTATTGAAAAGGTTGAGACAGCTGCAGAGGTTTCTGTTTCCCTGGAGATGGAGTTTCATGGAAGGCTAAGAATCACCACAGCAACCAGACTACAAAAACAGTCCGTGGGCTTCAGCCCCATAACTCTGGTAAAGCAATTTGTACTCCGTGAAAAGGCTGGGGCACAGAAGTTGAAAAATGATCAAAGTAAACGCTGCTCTTCAAGCACCATTTTGTTGTGCTGATTTCAAGGCATCAAGTCACAGCATCAAAGTTCTGTTATGAAAGATGCACATCAAGGCCCAGGGATTTGCTGGGCTGAACTAACTGCTCTGGTGCAAAGGTCTAGAGATAAATTCATAGCACATTTTCCAAAACCATTTCAAATGTGCTCTAAGAGCAGACCAGGGTAAAAATGTATACCATTATATCAAGTTACCCTGTCCATGCTCAAACAGCTGTGGATCCCAACCCCGGATTTAATAAGAGAGGGAGAAAGGTGATTTTTCTGATAAAAACCTTAAATAGACTTTATGCCATACTGACCTTACATGGACTAATTCCTATAAATTTAAGAAAAAAATAATCTGAACCTCATTTAACACTAAATGAGAAAACAACCTGTTCTAGGGTCTCTAATCTATCTATGCCATAGTTTAAATAGCAAATAAGGAATTACAGTATATTACTTCTAGACTATATAGAAGCACCAACTACAAAGTACAGCAACTTAGAAATAAATGTCTTCATGGATCTGTAAAAGAGTTCAAGTTTTATTAACATGATGACCGTTAATTATTAACTATGTTAATTATAGCTTGAATACACAGAACTTTTTTATTTAAAGAGAGCTCAAAGTGGTACACATGAGTAGTCTTTCAACATCCTCAAAAGGTAAGAAAAATATACAATTCCCATTAGACAGAATTTATAGAAAAAATCCTCAGAACCTCAATTATATTGGGAGTACACAATGCATTTTTTTAAAAAAATGGTAGGGAGAAATCTAACTCAAATCACCCTGAACAAAACATTTCAAAATTTGATTAGAACAATGTGATGTGTACACACACTTACCACATTCCTCTTCTCTAGATGCACCCCATGTATAGTGCTGCTTCCTGAACCTATTGTGGAGAGGGGGTCCACTTGTATAATTTCTGGGCTTTCAGCAAGATGCTTAGTGAGTAGGGAGTCAGCTATGCACAGAACTCATTGTTCCACAGGCCCCACTGGCCCAGCAGTTTGCAATACATAAGGAAGTAATTAGTACTATCTAACACTAATTGCTTCACACACAGGAATGAAGGGCTCCACTTAAAGGTTTTTCTAGCTTCTCCTTGTTTTATCTCCAGGTTAACAGCCATGAAGTTACTAAGCTAACGGAGAAAATATTCTTATTTCGTATGTTTTGTGCAGTCATTTATTCATTTGGCAGATGCTAATTGGCTAATATGTGTAAGGCACTTTAGATCCATCTTTCCTAAAGTATGGGGATGCTTAAGAAATGTTAAGAAATAAGAAATTTTTACCTGTAGTTTATGTGTTCATTTTCATGGGTATTAAAAACATAATTTCATGTTGAGGATATTAAAGTGAAGCCAGTTTTTTTTTTCTAGATTTAAAGAAAAATAATTAGATAAATAGTAATACAGGTAGTATATCAACACTGCAAAAACTGAAAGCAGAACACATAAATGTTTATTCGGGAAGTGCCACTAGATAATGAAGACTTCAAATGCAAACTCGATACAAAATTTGTCCTCAAAAAGTTCACAGTTTAACAGGTGCAAAAAGATACTAGACAGATGTAAATGTCTGTGGGAGGAGCAAGGGAGCACTTCCGGCTGGGCCCCAAGGGTAAACAGTTGGGCGGAACAGGCAGAACTAAGGTGACAAGGGCAGGGAGAGCCTCAAGACAAAGGTCAAAGCGGGAGAACATGGAAAGGTGTGGGGGAACATTTAATTCAGATGGAGCTGAGGAAATGTATAAAAGAATATAGAGAAATAAAATTGGAAAGGTAGACTGGGGCCAGATCTCAATGGGCCGTGAAAGCCAAGCTTAACTAATCAGTGAAGGCAATTGAAAGAATAGCGTGTAATTAATATAAGTCACTGAGATATGACCATGGCTTGCCTCCTGATAAATAATGGGTACATCAATTTCTGGCATATCAAGTATCACTTAAATCACATTAATGCATTAATTTATTAAATCCACTTCAATTGCCTCACTTATTTGCCCAAAAGAATATATATCGTAATAGAGCTTTAAAAAAATCCCATTTTTGGATCCCATTCCAAGTTTAATATGGTATTGTTACTAAATTACCAAGGAGTACCTCACAAGGTAAGGAAATTAAATTTTGGTGCTCAAATCCATCTCCCAGATCTAAGGAATTTGTTCCCTGGGTTTGTTCCCAGCTCACAGACCCTCAATAAACACTTGCTGAGTTTGGAGTATATTTTAACCATAATCAATGAATCAGGAAACTACAGTGAGTTACTTGCCTTGAGCACTTTTACAAGGAAAAACTCATAGGGCCTATTAATTCTGGTCCTGGTTATATGCAAAAATCCTTATCTTCAACCCTTAGTTCTCTACAATACATGAAATAAGACTGACAGTCTTCTCTCTCTCTCTCTCTCTCTCTCCTTTACCATCCCTAAAGGAAAACTACTCCGACATTCTCCACCCTAGAAAGGTCTTCTTGAGATGCCTGCCTAAGTCTTGGCAAGAACTAACAATAAGTTTCCAGTACACACCTGGAACAATGTTGGGTCATGATCTCTATGACCTTTTTGAAAAAGCAAGTAAGCGTGCCTGGGAGGCTCAGTCGTTAAGCATCTGCCTTCGGCTCAAGTCATGATCCCAGGGTCCTGGGATCGAGCCCCACATCGGGGTCCCTGTTCCGCGGGAAGCCTGCTTCTCCCTCTCCCGCTCCCCCTGCTTGTGTTCCCTCTCTCGCTGTGTCTCTCTCTCTGTCAAATAAATAAAATCTTTAAAAAAGAAAAAGCAAGTAAACTGTTGGTAAGTAATTTTGGAATGAAAGTAGGATTATCTGATCTACAAAAAAGAAAAAAAAAGATTTATTGTTTGCCATCAGGGAGAATTAATTATCCTTGCCTGAGGAATGGAGAAAAGTAACTTTCACTATAAACTACAAACACCAATGCTTCCCAATCTTGTATTCCTTTCAGTGTGAGACTCATTCATCTGGGGGGAAAAGAAAGTTCTGCTGAAGTATCTTACTTTGGGAGTCAGTTTCCCATAAATGGAGAGGCTAGACCAAAGCCTGTAGTTATTTGAGCAACTGACAGTCAATAAAAGTCTTTAAGATAGATCCCTAGGAATGGATGCAGTTGACAAGAAAAAAATGGCCTGATGTGACTGAATCATCCATTCACAAATGCCAGGTCATACTAAATGATTTGTGTACTCAGTTAAAAGACTGACAAAAGTTTAGTTTAATCTGCCAAAGTAGAATATAAAAGAACAAAATAGAAGATTTTTCTTCTTTCAAGAACTGAAAATATTCCAAAATGAATTTATTGAACTTTTCAGACCAGTGTGAACATACTTTAGAGAATTTCTTTCCTTTTTTTTTTTTCCCCTTTTTAAATTTTTACTTTAACTTTGGGTCAGTGTATGCCCTGCAGTCCTTTATGCTTAGCAGAAGCAAAACAAATCATGAAGTACTCAAAGCTAATCCTAAGGGCAAATCGAGTTACAGTAGTCTTCTAAAATAGGTAGCGTTGACAAGATAATAGTCGTAAGACAAGTTAATTTATCTTGTTTTGTTAATTTCTTCTAGACATACTTTTCAATGAGAGATCTTCATGACTTTTACTGCATTTCAGGAAGACTGGCAGATTTTTCTATTTCCTTTCCTTTTCTTTTTTTTTTTTAGATTTTTCTATTTTCTACTGAAATACAGAACTTCCAATAAATAAAAATATGATTTTAAAACAAAAGAATCGATGCAAACAACATTATTACACTGTCAGGTTCTAAAAACACTATTTTGTTGGGATAATCCTCTTTAATAAAGACAATGGCTGCTCTTGGTTAAAGTATAAATCATTAGGCTGAGAACAAGTGTCAGTCATTATAATCAACTCATTTGGTGACTGGGAATTCTTTCAGGCCAACGGGCAATGTGCTCAGTGGTCACTGTTAGGCACACTGGCCCGCTCTGGAGCCAAGGTGCAAAGTTACAAAGTTCTCTAATTTTTTCCTCCACTTTTTTTACTTCTTCCTGCCACTTTTTTTCTCCCCAAATATTTTACTGGCTCTTCCAGAAGCAAAAGAATAGGGAGAGGAGTGAAATTAGAATCAGTGGACTTGGTTACTGCAAGCAGGGCTGATAAAATTCTGTAAGAAGCAAAAGGATAAGACACAAAATGAAAACTGTATAATAAAACCACTGATTTTTAGTGATAGAAGAGATTTTAGAGATATTCTACTCCAAATGCTTGTTGTAAATAAGGAAATTGAAGCCCAAAGAGAGAATGGCATGCCCAAGTTCCACAGCTGGTTATAGCATCACTGGGACTAACACCCAAATAATCATTCCAGTAATCTAGCTTCTACTTATCCTGCTAATGGAACCGTCTATGTCTCTCCTTATAGAACTGATTCTCTGCTTTCGGGAAAGAAGGGCTCCCCCCGTCTTCAGAATTCAGGGCCAGGATTTTTTACCATTGGATAAAAGAACACAGAAGCATGAGAAATGCCAAGAAACAACTTTGCCCTCTGCAAAGCATCACATGATCTGACCCTTACCTAATTAACCCCATCTCCTATTGCTTTCCTCCTTGCTCACTCTACTCCAGCTACCCCAGCCTTCTTACTCACCTCCAACAGGCTCCTTCCAAGCTTAGGGCCCTTTATCTGGCCCATTCTTCCCTTGGATCTGTGCATGGCTCCTTTCCATCATTAAATTCTCAGTTCAAGTGCACCTGCTCAAAAAAGCCTTTCCTAACCACCCTAACAACAACCCCTTCTTATCACTTGAAGTGTACTCTGTGTTCAAAACCACATAAGCACTGAGAAGGCTGACATCCTGCCTTATTTACCACTGTATCTCTAGTCCTAGAGCAATGCCTGCACACGGTAAACCCTCAAACATTTTCAGAATGAATCAGTGCATCAATGTATGAAAGACAAAGGACAGATGAGCCAACATATGGGGTAAACTCCACAACATGGTGCTGAGAAATACCTCCATTTATGTTTTTATATGAAATTGAAGGGATAAGACGGGCGCCTGGGTGGTTCAGTTGGTTAAGCGACTGCCTTCGGCTCAGGTCATGATCCCGGAGTGCCGGGATCGAGTCCCACATCGGGCTCCCTGCTCGGCAAGGAGCCTGCTTCTCCCTCTGACCCTCCCCACCCTCATGTACTCTCTACTCTCTCTCTCTCATTCTCGCTCTCTCAAATAAATAAATAAATCTTAAAAAAAACTGAAGGGAAAAGAAGGCAGCTGTAGATACAGAAGGTTAAAGAAAGCCTGCTGGCTTCTATCTAAAGTATATCTGCAAGGTATTTCTGATAAAAGGTCATTGCCAATAAAACAAAAAGAACTTTCAGCCTCCTTGAAATATGCAAGAATTCAAGATCAAGTCATAATATATTTCAAAGTTCACCTGATTCTGCCAGCAGGAGCCCTGCAGTGCTGAATTTTTGGGCATGTGAATGATATATTGTTTTATTGAAACATTTTCCAAGATTCCTTTCCAAATTCAACTCCATGGTCTTTTTATCCCTAAAGGGCAAAACACTAACCTGTTTCCAAGCTATTTGGTAATATTTTGGCAGAGATAATCCAGTAGAGAGAGTTGTTTGTAGAGAACAGAACTATCGTTAGTAACAGGACGCCCCAACCTGCCCCTCTCTCTAAGCTCTTAACCTATAGGTGACAAGCCAGCTATTTATATGTAATACTTACCAGATGGCTATTTCATTGTAGTTCAAAGACTCACCTCCAATAGGACTGAGTCAACAAACAACATCAGGAGCAATCTTTAAGTTCATGGTTAAGGAGAGCAAAGAGGCTGAGATCATCTAAGTGGGAGCAAGAGCAGGGGGAGAACTCACTATCCACTGTATCTTTGCTACCTTTGGCAAATTCTCAAGATTGGTGTTGTCAGGACTGCTGATGGCCTGGCACGGTGCCTGACAGTAACAGGTATTTAATAAATATTGATTTAATGATTGAATAAATGTCTAAACCTTGGGAAAACCCACCCTGCCCACAGCTACTCACTGCACACTGACCCCATCTCTAGGAAGTATGTGCTGCAGATTCAAGTTTGGGCTAGCCAACTACTTCCCAGCTCCCAACCCAGGGCAGAGTATTTAATCTCTCTCAGCCTCAATTTCCATGCCTGTAAACTAGAACTAACAACAAGTCTTTTGCAGGGGTGTTGAGAAGGCTGAGCAAAGTGCCAGTTTTTATAATCCTTTGAGGAAGCAGCATACCAGTGTTTGGCTTTGGCCCTGATTGGAGTGGTACCGTTACCTCCTGCCTATAGGTCCTTGGACCGTGAGGCAGGATGGCAAACCAATGGCACCTGCATACCTGATCCTCAGCCACCTGGCTTCCTGATGAAGAACTAAACATTCTTCTGCCATTTCCCAGCCTTTCCCTCAACCTTTGGAATTTGGGTCTCATTAAAGACCAGGCCCACAAGACAGAGCTCGGGCAGCACAAATTCAACCATCATCACAGGTCTCTTTCTTTCTTTTTTTTAATAATTTTTTTATTATGTTATGTTAGTCCCCATACAGAACATCATCAGTTTTGGATGTAGTGTTCCATGATTCATTGTTTGCCTATAACACCCAGTGCTCCATGCAGTACGTGCCCTCTTTAATACCCATCACCAGGCTAACCACTCCTCCCCTCTAAAACCCTCAGTTTGGTTCCCGGAGTCCATAGTCTCTCATGGTTCATCTCTCCCTCCAATCCCCCCCCCCCATTATTCCCTTCCTTCTCCTAATGTCCTCCATACTATTCCTTATGATCCACAAATAAGTGAAACCATATGATAATTGACTTTCTCTGCTTGACTTATTTCACTTAGCATAATCTCCTCCAGTTCCACCCATGTTGATGCAGATGTTGGGTATGCATCCTTTCTGATGGCTGAGTAATATTCCATTGTATATATGGACCACATCTTCTTTATCCATTCGTCTGTTGAAGGGCATCTCCGCTCTTTCCACAGTTTGGCTATTGCGGACATTGCTGCTGTGAACATTGGGGTGCACATGGCCCTTCTTTTCACTACATCTGTATCTTTGCACTACCAGGTATTCACCTTGTCACAGGTTTCTTTACCATCTTCCTGTTCTCGCAAGGCTAACCTGAGCAGGCCCAGCTCTTAACTCCTCAAATTTTACTACAATTCTGGGGACTTCAGAATCCAACCAAGATTGGTCCTGAGAATACCACATTCATTCCACACCTAACCCCGACACCTCATCTACTCAGAGGTGAGTCCCCAAATTGCAGAACAGAAACTCAGTCACCTGCCTTTCCATCCGGAATATGCCTCCAGAGAAATAGGCACCTGGGAAGTGCTAAAGCCATGAAGTCCTTCCCAGGCAGCTGAAGTCACCAGATTACGAGGTAAAGCTAGAGGTTTTCCCCAATCTGTGGCTGGGAGGTTTGGGGACAAACATTTTATCTTTAGAGGTCTATCTAAACTGCCTCTTCCAGTGTTAAAGATTACACCAATTCATCTAGCTTTGAAGACCTGAGTACATGGTTGAACCCATTCCCACCATAAACACCCACAGGCGAGTCTATCAGGCACAAGCTTTCATAGCTGCCAAGGTACTTGCTGTCCTCAACGTATTTCAGACTCCTCAGCTCAGCTCTATTTTATTTACCAGCCTCCTCCCCTAGTCATGGAAAATTCTCCCTCTAGCCCTCAGCCAAACCACATCCCTATTTCAAACCTCTCTAAATTCTCACCTCCAAAAAGCGTTGCCAGGCTAACACACCTGGCTCCAATTACTCCAGCAACAAACCTCCCCCAGCCCCAGCCCCACATCCTTCCAAAATGCCTGATTCGTTAGCACTTATGTGTTTATCTCGGCCCAGCTGCACTTGATTAAATCTTTTTGGTAAATTTTTTCTCATATGTGTTTAGGGCAATAATATGTCTGTGTCTCTGTCCTTTCTGTTTACAGGTGGTGTTCTTTGCCCTGGTCTGCACATCCAAGCACAAGCTCTACGAGCTCCTGCTTTCCTCGCTCCCACAATGCTTTGCACCGGCACACAGTCTACGAAGGCTGCTGCCGATGACCGTCCAGCTGCCTGGGTCTAATTATGTAAGGAGAGGCCTTTGCTCAGGCAAACCGAAATGATTAGTTCCTCTAATCTTCAGTATTTCGTTAAATAAAAGCGAGGAGGAGATTCTTTATGTGTGCTCTGTCCTGATAAAACAGAACTGTTTAGAAAATCATGAAATTTGTATTATATGAGGCAATAAGATCTAAGCAGTGAAACTCAAAAGCATTTTCCCAAGTATTTTGAGGCCAGATTTGTCCCAGATCTATAAATCCTACTTAATCCAGGTTTTCTTAAAAACAAACAAACAAACAAACAAACAAAAAAACCCACACGCGTAAGAAGACAGCAGATACCCTTAGTTTACATTTTAGTTATTAGGTGGTTCCCACTGTATGCTAAGGGTTTCTTTAAAGGTATTTTCTAGTTTAACAATTCCAGAAACTCCTTTAATTCTACATTTCAATCAGTATTTTGTACTAAATGCAAGTTAGGCTGTTTTTCAATCTGGTGGAGTGGACTAACTATATTTAAAAATGTAACTTTAACTCTCAACGTAGACTTAAAAAAAAATTCAAACACTGCAGTGAAAGAAATACTAGATCTCAATCTTCCCAGCTGCTTTTTATTGACAAATGAAGACACTGAGACTCATATGGTTCTACAGATTTGCTCAAGTTTAAACAAAAAAGATCTTGATAAATGGAGGAACTTCTCTATTAACAACTAAAATTCAGTATTGTTTCCACACCTTGAAACCTGAATTAGGAGTTCAGATTTACTTTATGACTGAACCAAACATACTAATATCAATAACCAGATTTTCCAGAAAATATAACTATTTCCAAAATAAAATTTCCCAAATAAAAAAATTGCTAACAGTCTATTTAATAAAACTAAACTGTTACAATCACCATATGCACTTGTTCATTCAAGCATTTATTTCACATATATACATTGAGGGCTTACTATATGCTCGGTATGTTCTAATTACTGGAGATCTCAGTGCACAAAATAAGACATCGCATGGATATTCTGGTGGAAAGGACAGACAATAAACACATCTAAATATAAATATCAGGTGATATTTTATCAGATGGTAGGAGTTATTTTAAAAAAGTAAAACAGGATTTGGAGACAGTAGGGGTGAGTATGGCTATTTTAAATGGGGTGGTCAATGAAGGCCTCTCTGCAGAGGTATAACAGCTGGGCAGGGACAGGAGGAAGGGAGGCAGGAGTGTGCTCTGTGCTCTGGAGGACATCAGAGCCAACAAGTGCAGTACAGTGAGACTGGCGCAAAGTGGGAGAGGGTGTGACCACTGTGCTGGGGGCTGGGGATTTTATTCTAAGTGTACTGAGAAGCCACTGCAGGGAGCTGGGCTGGTGAGTTTTGTTACTAGACTTAAGTTTTAAAAGGCTGATTGACGCTGCTGTGTGGAGAATAGATCTTATTAGTTAATAAGGACAGCAGCTAACACTCACTGAGTGCTTATTAAAGCCGGAGCACTGTTCAAAGCACTCGTCACATTTTAACTATTTTATTGTCACAGTCTCTATGAAGCAGATACTATTATTAAAAAACCCGCCCAGAGTCACATAGCTCATAAAGAGTGGCACCAAGCTTCTGACACAGGCACTCTAGCTCCAGATCTTGCCCTCTGAAGGGATCTGGGCTAGGAGTTCACTGCGTCTCAAATAAAGATGTGATGGTGGTTCTACTGTCTTACTGAAGGTGGTGGTGGGGGTTGGTGGTGGTGGGGGGTGTCAAGTAGAGGTAGATTCGGAATCTATTTTTATGGTGGAATAAACAAGATTGGATGTGACATCTGAGAAAACATAGGAGGTCATGGATAACACCAACGCTTTTGGCCTTGGCAACTGAGTGATAGTGTCCTTTACAGAGACAAAAAACACAAGCAGTGAACAACATGGGGGCAGGAGAACTACATGGAACTCAAGGCAATCTCCCAAGCTAATGAGACACAGGGAGTGTATCAGCAGTTTGTAGCTGCTGTAACAAATTACTAAAAGCTCGATGGCTTAAAACAACAGAAATTTATTCTCTCATAGTTCTGGAGGCCAGATGGCCAAGATCAGTCTGAGCCAAGTCAGATGACGGAGCCAAAATCAAGGTGTCGGCAGAGCTCTGCTTCCTCCAGAGGCTCGACGAAAGCATTCATTCCTGGCCCCTTCCAGCCTCTCACAGCTGTGCTTATTTCTTGGCTTGTGCCTCCACAGTCACGTGGCCGTCTCCCCTTCTGTCTACGTCAAATCTCTGTCTTACAAGGACACATGTGATTGCACTGAGAGGCCACCCAGATAATCCAGGAGAATCTTCTCACCTCAAAATCCTTCAATTAGCCACATCTGCAAAGACTCATTCCATAAAACATTCATAGAGTAACATCTTGGGGAATGGGATGGGGGCACATCTTTGGGAGCCACTATTTAGCCTTTCACAGGTGTGGACAAAGACTCAGCAAAATGTGTCCCTCCTCTGCATGAGAATTTGGTCTTCTGTTAATGCTCTTAACTCAGCAACCCTAGTAATTTAAAACAATATGTCAACTATAATAAAAGGCAAGTTCCTTATGGTAAAAAATTATCCTTAACTGGAAAACTGTACTAGGATTGGCAAGATTAAAAATACCTGCTAGGAGGAGAGATCTAGGGGCTTCGCTGAGATCAGTGACTCTTATAAATCGAGCATTTCCTTCATGGGCACCAGGGAAACTATTTCTATGAGCATAGTTGCTACTAGCTCCTGGGAGGTATAAAGTTTCTAAACCAGGGCAACACACACACCCTGGCATTTGATCCATCAACCGGGGAGGTATAAAGTTTCTAAACCAGGGCAAGACACACACACACACACACACACACACACACACACGGCATTTGATCCATCAACTGGAGAGCTCTGGATGGTTATATGAACTGATGTGTAAAAGCCACAAGGCATCCAAAAAAGAGGAACACCATGCCGCTCTGCTGTAAGCTATGGTCCTTAGCCCGTATCCCTTTAAGTAGGCTAAAGCCACCTGTGCCCTGTGATAGTCTCTTCCGTCTGAATGTTTATTTGAACCCAAGAAGACCCCGTGAGTGTTTGTTACTGCATGTAATACAGATATCATTTCAGCTTCATTATTTCCATTTCTTCCTCCACCAAACCCTTTAACACAGTTACCAGCAAGGAAAAGGATCAGAGCTTTTGTTCCATCAGTTGCCTTCTGGTGGTCTCACTATAAGCAGGAGAATGGCTAAAAGGGGCAAAGAGAAAGGAAAACTTGGAAAATACAAATTAATAAATCCACAAAAACTGAGCTGACTGCTCCCTCGAGGAGGAGAAGTGACTAGTACCTTCAGATGAATAGGTCATGCTTCCTGCACTAGGCCTTCGAGAGGCCTCCCCTGCAAGATTAAATACAAAAGTCCCAACCCACATCTCTGCTGGAAATGTGCAAGTGGACTCATTACTCAGAGCCAAGATAAAGGATAAATCTTTATGAGTACCGTAAGTATGAGTCATAAAAAATAGGAAACACATGTAGGACATATACACAGTCATAGGACCGCGCCAGGGAAAGTGTTTAGGAAATGTATATAAAAATACATGGCAAAAACAGGACTAAATATTACCCGTGTACACAACTCCAAAACACATCAAAAAAACTCACAGCAAGTCAGGGGTCCATATCACTCTGGTCTCTAATAAACAGAGGTGATTTCTCTATTCGAAAAGACATTTTCTTCTTTTTTCCTTCTTTTTAATGAAAAAAAGGGGGAGAATGGAATCAAGAAAAAGTAACTTGGAGTGGGCTTTGAAAGATTTTATGATTTGGGAAATTTGAACAGCTTCCAACTAAAACACTGGGAATTAGATATTTACAGCATTAAAAACGAACAAAAAAAATCTTTTCGGAGATTGTTCACAATGGCACTATTACCATTTCATTTACACTCTCACTATCTTAACAACCAGCAATGATAAGGAGAGAAAAAGAGTGTAATCTTCAACTCCTATGAAAGCAGGAAACAAAACAGCAACACTGACAACATAGAAAAAGCAATAAAGGGCCAGTTTTAAAGCCTCTAAGGGGTGCTGGGCTCCACAGAAAGAACTAATGGTTTCTAAACCAGGGCAAGACACACACACACACACACACCTGGGTCTGCCTGTCCCCTCCACAATGGGGACAGGCAGAGCCCTCTGGCTAATGGCAAAAGATAAAAATCGGGGCGGGGAGGGGGCGTGTTTCAGAATATACAGGAGAGCAAATGGGTCCCATAAGTCCTCCAGGGCCAGATGACAAAGGCAAAATGCCCAAGCATGATGACTCTTCATTAGAAATCAAATTCTTGAATCGCCTTTGATTTTGAAAGGCCCTCAAATTTGAGACTCAAAGTGGCAAGCCAAGGAGACACCCTAAATGCCCATAAATCTCACAACAAAGCATGCATGTGCATGTCCAGATGGACCTTTAGCTCCCTTGGACTTGAGCTTTCTCCTGTATCTTCAGAAACTACTGATTCCCAAGGAATACACTACCTGCATGTCTTTCTACTTGAGGTTAAGAGTAGTAGCAGAGGAATGAGTAAAGTATCGTTTTTAACTTAAGTGGTTAAATTTACGTAAGACTTCAAGCAAGCCAATGCTCTATAAGTAGTAGCTATTTGGAGGTAGAAGTCTCAATACAACTTCCAACCCACAGAATGATCAAACTGTAGACCACTAAAAGACCACCCACCCACCCCACAGCATGGCTAGAGCTAAGAAATGTGATCTCCCATTTTCTGTCCACCTTCCGTTTCTCGGTCCTCTCAGCAGGGGCCATAGCTCTTTCTTCCTCTCTCCCAAGGCACCTGCACATGTGCTTACATCAGTAGGAGTGAGACCACACTTGCCAAGGGTTCACCTCTTAAGATAACGAATGCTGTTTCAGACTTAACTCAGTGCACAGGTATTGAGTACCTACCCTGTGGCAAGCCCAGTGCTAGGCACATAAAACCTACAGCCTCATCACCAACTTGCTGTAGCAGATTCAGAAAGAATCAGAGGGGTGTACACATGAATCAACAAAGAGAAATTAAATTTTCATATGCACATGTGGTATTTGGGCTCCAGGCAAGAATTAGGCTATTGCACTGATCCCGGATCCTATGGTTGACTCTCTTTGGCTCACAGTTAGACCCAATATTTGAAGATCTTTCTATCTTCGGAAGAAGCTAAATCATACCTGCAATGTGCCTCTCTTCCCCCAAAGGATGTAAAAATTCTAGATTCAGCCAAAGGACTCTGCAGTTTAGGTCAAAAATGCCATTAATATAAAAACGGTATTGCAGGATGTCTTGGACTAGAACGCAGACAATACCAGATGACTGTGGGCAAGGAACCATTCCCAGGAGTCAAAAGCATGGCCATTTCCACTTAGTTTTAGCATTCTAAATCAGGAGGGCCTTCAGAGCAAAATCCTATCAGAATATTTTAAAAATGGTGATCAATAAACTCATAAAAGCTAATTCATTAAAAAAAATCTTTTTCAATCCCATTCTGATGAGGTTAAAAGAGCTATCTAGTTTCTGGGCATTGATACTTCGGCATTTCAGACGAGGCCAAGGAACTCAGGGAAAAGACTATTTCAATTAACCACCAGTCTAGCTGAGGTGCCCTGGCAGTCTGGAAAGGAAAGGACAGAGCACACATTTGCAATGTGAGTCAAAGCAGCAGGGCTCCCAAACAGGGATTCGGATTCCTGGGTCTTTAAGAACAGACCCTCATAAATAGATTGCTTCTGCTGGACACCATGCTCTAAATAAACAGACTCTTCTGGCCGACACACAACTTCCTGTAGGGTTCTGGTGGGTAAAGCTTGAAAAGGCTGCCAAATCCAATGACCAGCAGCTTTTGAGCTGACTTAGAAAACAAGCTACAAAGACTTGAGTCCAGAGTAAACAAAGGAAAAAGCCACATTAAACAGGGAACAAATTACTATACAGGCAGGGATATTTTAAGTCCTCACTGAGCAAAAAAACAAAATAAAAAAAATCACGTTATTAGGTATTTAACAATACAGGGTAGAGTAAAATGCCCTCTCTCAATTGGCGGAATCAAGGTTAATTAATTCCAGCAATATTAAGAATTGGCTGGGAATCACCCTCCTACATCATGAGGACAGATCATTCTTAATGGTCTAACTTCAAACCTGGCTCAGATCGTATGAGCCACCCAAGGGAGCAGCACGGAATCAAAAACCATTTAGAGCTTTTTACCCAGCTGAGGGCAAGGACTACCTAGTCTGCTAGCAGATTGACTAAAATCTCTAAGAGTAGAGAAAAATGTAACAAACTCAGAAACGGAGTGGGCAAAGACTGACACAGAGCTCTGGATACTTGAGAGTAAACTGCAGGAGCATGAGGCTCAATTAGGAAAAATAAATCAAAGCCGTAATCCAAAATAAAGGATACCTGCTTAGCTATGGTGGTTAAGAAGGACCTGAGGACAAACACCAAATCCACGGATATAATGCAAATCAAATAAAGGTACGCTGTGGAAAAGGGGAGTAGCCTGGGGTGTCTGGGTGGCTCAGTCGGTTAAGCATCCGGCTCTTGATTTCAGCTCAGGTCATGATCTCAGGGTTGGGGGATCCAGCCCCGTGTCCGGCTCCTTGCTCAGCAGGGAGTCTGCTGGAGATTCTCTCTCTCTCTCCCCCTCTGCCCCTCCCCCCTCTCTTTCTCTCAATCTCTCTCTCTCTCTCTAAAATAAATAAATCTTTAAAAAGAAAAGGGGAGGGCACCTGGGTGGCTCAGTTGGTTAAGCAACTGACTTCAGCTCAGGTCATGATCCTGGAGTCCCGGAATCAAGTCTTGCATCGGACTCCCTGCTCGGCGGAGAGTCTGCTTCTCCCTCTGACCCTCCCCCCCCATGCTCTCTCTATCTCATTCTTTCTCTCTCAAATAAATAAATAAAATCTTTAAAAATAAATAAATAAATAAAAAGAAAAGGGGAGTAGCTTAAAAAGACTTACAGTGATACCTTAAATAACATCTTTAGTATCATTCAAGAATCCAATATGCACAATGCAAAAGAGGTCCAAGACTTGGTTCCTGCCTATAAGGAGTCCACTCACCAGCTGGGTGTGCAAGATTAACACACATGATTCAGCACCAAATAATATAATAAGAAAATACAGAATCCCATACTCTAAGGAGGTACAGACTAGGGGTGAGGGGAGAAGGAGGGGTTCAAAGCAATCTTTAGAAGAGAGGGAGAGGAGGAGGGTAAAGGATCACGGAAGGGTTTGGCACAGTCTGAGTTCGGAGAGAAATTCATGTGGAATTAGGAAAAAAGGTATGGGGCAATGGATTCACCTGAAAGGTTCCAGGTGAGGTTCAGGAATCTGCACTTAAGCATCTCTAAGGGATTCCACAGTTGGAAAGACATGGATCCACAGGGTTAATCCAAACCCTCACTTATGCAGCCTTTCCACTCATCTTCCACTTTCTTTTTCTTTCTTTTCTTTTTAGATTTTTATTTATTTATTTGAGAGAGAGAGAGCATGAGCAGATAGGAGGGGCAGAAGGAGAAGCAGACTCTCCACTAAAGCAGGGAGCATGATGCGGGCTCAATCCCAGGACCCTGGGATCATGACCCGAGCCAAAGGCAGATGCTTAACCGAGTGAGCCACCCAGGTGCCCCTCATCTTCCACTTTCAAACCCCAGCCCACCCCACCTCCCACTGTCCCCATCACTGTCCCCATCCCTATTCCAGTGGTTGGCAAACTTTCTCTGCAAATGGCCAGATCGTTAAATCTTTCAGGCTTTGTCACACCACTCAACTCTGCCATTATAGTAAGAAAGCAGCCACAGACGATATATAAATGAATGGATATGGCTATATTCCAATAAACTTTATTTACCAAAAAAAACCCCCAAAAACAAAACAAAAAAAACTTTGTTTACAAAAACAGGCATCACACTGGTGAATGAAGAAGCAAAATATGGTATAGCCATCCAATGGAAAACTATTCAGGAATAAAAAGGAATGAAATAACTAAGACATGCTACCATATGGGTGAATCTCAAATGCATTATGTTAAGTGAAAGAAGCCAGTCATAGAAGTCACATATACTGGATGAGTCCATCTAAAGAAAATGTCCAAAATAGGCAAATCTATCAAGAAATAAAGTCGACTGGTGGTTGTCTAGGGCCAAGGGTAGGACCACAGGCAATGAGGAGTGACTGCTAGTGGGTACAAAGTTTCTTTCTGGAGTGCTGAAATGTAAACTTTATGGTATGTAAATTATGTATATACAAAATAGGCAGCAGGCAGAATTTGGCCCAAAGGCCATAGTTTTGCACTCCTTGAACTGTACCCCAGCCACACCACGAACATGGAGGAACTTTCCTCTACATGTGGTTTCTGCTTTTCTCTCTGTATATACTGAGGCCTCTCTACTCCTCTACCCAGCAACTTCTACTTGACTTTCAAGCCCTTTATTAAATGCTCTCTCTTCTGGGAATCCTTCCCTTACCTGCAGATAGAATTACCACTCCCTCTTTTGGGCTCCTGCAAAATTTTGTTAATTTTAGAACAAATAATGGTCATATTTTTTTGTCACACTGCACTAAATTTATTTGCCCTCAATCCTCAATAAGTGCTGAAGACATAAATAAACACAAGTAAGAATGGAGCAGGATGTCTACCTAGCACGCAGTGTTCAACTCTTCAATGAGTAACACTGAATGCGTCTGTAAATGAGTGAATTATGAGATATTATGTAGAGAAAATTGTTTTAAGAAGCGATCCACAAGCTAGACTGCAACAATCAGTCCCAGGAAACTGGTTTAAAAAGCTGCAGGGTGAGTGTGGAAGAACACAGAAATTCAAGAGACATTTCAGAGGAAATGTCGATAAAACTTGGTGATTGACCAATACAGGATTTGAAAGGGATGGGTAAATCCAAGATGGTTCAAAAGTCTCAAGACAGATGGTAGCAGTGGCACTGGTGGGACAGGGAAGTTGGGCAGATAACCAGCACTGAGGGAAGGAGAAAACCGGCTTACATTCAGTTTTAGAGGCAATAAAAAGAGCTCTAGCATTTGATTGTTTACTGTGTGCCAGGCACACCTGGCAGCCCTACATGCCATACGGACACCTCTCAATCCTCAGTAAACTCTCTCGAGAACTGCTACTATCATCCTCATTTCACGGATGAGGAAAGGGGCTTAGAGAATGAAGTAACTCCCCCGGAGGCACATGCTCGGCGAGTGACTGAGCTTAACACCACAAGGACCCTTACTGATAGCTACTCCTCCACAGCACATCTCAGGCACCTGGGAGCTTGAGGTAAGACCTGAGGGGCAGCGTTCTGGAGAACCCTGACTGGAGCTCTACTGCAGAAGCCTGGAGAGAGCGTTGGGAGCCTTCCACATGGAGGTGACAACTCAAATCCCGAAAACAGACAAGCTACCTCACGGACAAGAGAGAGGGGGGAAACAAAGGCCAAAGACTACACTCCAGGTAGGAAACGCTGAGAAGGAACAAAGAGCTGGGAAAGAATCAGAAAAACAGATGGAAAAGTAGAAGGAGAACCAGGCTAAGGTATCATCCTGAAGCCCAGAAGGAGATGCCAGAAAAGGGAGGACAGAAAGAGGAGCCAAGGAGGAACAAAGTGGGGAAAGATGCTATGGGAGAAAGAGCTCTGCCATAGGAATCAGGGTCCCCGGGTTCCAGTCCGGCACTGGCACCAACTTCTTGTTTGACAGCGAATAAGTCGTCACTTCACTCCCTGGCCCTGGTCTCCTCTGTCAGGTAGTTAAAACTGGATTGCCTCCAGTCCTGGCATCCCAGTAGTTGGTCAGAAGGGCATCATCAGGGAGAAGCTCAGGAGAAGAGAAGTCAGGTTGCAGGGAGGAAAGAAGGGAGAGGCAGGACACAGATGTTCACTCATTCAAGAAGTTGGAGAGACAAGGATCAGAGAAATACAGTGGCGTGGAGAGATGATTGGCAGGGCCAAGTTCACGCATGGCCTCTTCACTGTGGAAGAAAGAAAAGTAAAATAAACACGCTAATTTTCACAGAGATATTCAGAGAACGCAGTGGGGAAACGACTGAAAGTGATATAAGAAACATTTCTGCAGAATGTAAGTATTTAAATCAGAGATATTAGCAGTAAATTTCTTTTTATTCTCAAACAAAATGTCAACAGAGCAGATAAGCAATGAAAACAAGAGAGTACAAGTTGGAGATTTGGATACTCTGCACACACAGGCTGGGCATTTGCCCAATCAGCACATCTGGGTCTCAGATTTGTAGACCTGCTCCTTACTTTGGTCTACCGCTTTTTAAAATGCTCTCCAAAATGTCCTTCAAGCAAAAAGTCACATTTTCAAATGTGGAGGGTGCCCCTGTTAAAACATTTTCTAACAACATTTTTAGGAAATTACAATTTTTTTAGCAGTTGAGGAGTTACCATGGCAACAACAGCATGGGTCAGGGCTGTAGCCCTAACCTCCATAAAGACAAACACCACACTGGCTAGAAAACTCTGCTGCTGGACAAATTTTAGAGGGGGTCAAGGTAGTCTCTTCTCCAGACTGGGCAAGAGGCAACAATGAGAGAGGCTTTTTCAATCTGTCACCTCCCAGCCAGCAAAGAATACAACCCGGCATTACCTCATGCCAAAATGGCAGAGTCCAGTCAGGCTCCATCCCTCTGGTGGGGCAAGGAGCAGTGCTTTCTAAGGGCAATTTTACAGCATCTGGACATTACTGTGATAAATGACAGGGTTTAAGCGATGTGGCCAGCCAGCATCTTGGTAGGAATGTTGTAACTTCTTTGCTTAGTTTGTGTCCTCATTTGTCTGCTAAGCCCTAATGTTGACTATTATCACTCTGATTTCTGCTTTCATTTTTTCTAGAATTCCCAAACCAGGTTTTTGGAGAGTTCTTACTTGAGAGTTAGCTGTAGTTTCTGATTCAACATCTTGCCCCAACATGTCAGAAACCATCCTTGACTAGTGTAGCCAGTTCTAAACGGGCCTGCATCATCCTCTGTTGAGCCAGCAGCCAGGTCTAGTTGCCATGCTGTCCCCAACCCTGCTCCTCTACCCAGTCCTGGCCTAGCACCTGCATTCTGCCCGGTGGGGTGTCATCATTTAAACTGCACTCTCTTTGTTCGAGGGAAGGGGCAGCTCCCTTCAAATGATGTGACTGGCCTATTTATTTAGGGTCTCCAATCCTACGTGAGAGTCAGATTCAGTTGTCTTTCAAGTTAATGAAATAACTTCCACAGCAAACACTCAAATGAATTGAGAACTGTGACCCTTGTCATCAGTTTAACTTTCTGATACATCTGCTGTAGTTCTGCAACAAAATGGTCAGTTCAGAGGCACTCTTACCTAATAGGCTGGAGTGATTTCCAAAACAACCTCCATTTAAACAAACACCAGGCAGCATTTATACATGGAAGGTATTTGTTTAGGAATGAAATTTCACCAATATACAGTGTGTGTGTGCGAGCAGTTTACTCTGACACTTGCTAAGCATATACTACATGTAAGATCTGAAACATTAATAGCCTTGAGTTTATTTGGACTTTTTCTGCACATACACAGGACTAGCATTAGAAAGTCACTTGTGAATAACTGCAGTGGGAAAAATGCCCCAGACAGAGAAGGAATGTAGCTAGTGTGCTACAGTTCAGTGTTCATTGGATACTTCTGCTCTCGCATACCTAGTCTCCAAAAAGCCAGTCTTGAAATTCTGTATCAGTTCTTTTAGTGGTGATGAGTAAAGTTAAGACACCAGCCCATTCCCCCAACCCCCTCACCGTTCTGTCTATATTCTAATAACTAAGGGGGAAGAGAGAAGTTGTCCACCTACTAATACTGTGGAAACAGAGGGAAGACTGTGTAGAGGTAGTTAAGTAGGTAGGTAGTAGCGATCTCCAAAATGTTTAATCCCTGAACTTCCAGATACCCCCAAGTAAGCAAAAAAGATGTCAATTCAGATGTCAAAGCCCACATACTAAAGCGCTCGTGTGTTCGTTCATCCCTTGATGTGTTCGTTCTCCCTTATCACATGGTTCAAGCAAGTTTGGTTACAACAAGTCATGGATTGCAAGCAGAGAACAAGTGGGTTACTGTGTGAAGGCAGCTGAAAGCCTTATGGGCGGGGAGGGCAGGAAACAATGGACTATGAAGGACAGATGGGAGGCGGCACTTAGTGTGGCCGTTAATAGCCATGGAAAGTACAAGGGCTCGTCAGCTCCCTGCATTTTATAATTACTAACACTTGATGTGATAATCTTCTAAAGGAGGAAGGAAAAAAGACAGCAAGAGACCAACCTTAATACTGCCCCCAAAGCCACAAGGGAGGGAATGAAAAGGGACTGGGAGCACTGGAATGAGCTGTCACAAGCCTATGCAGGAAACCCAAAGCCTCAGTGGGAGACCAGGGGGCTCACCTAACAGGCGGAGCCAAACAAGACTGATGAGCGGGTCTCGTGGCCCGGAACAAGGCAAGAGCTGACGGTAGAAGGGAGGTGGGCTGGAAATGCGGGGACAGCTTGGACCGCAGAGTCCAAAAGAGCCAGCGTCCACTGCCTCCCTAAGCCTCGTAACCAAGTAACTGTGGGTAAGGGCATTGTTAAGAGGCAAGCAGAGGAGTTAGCATTTCAGACAGATGTGTGAACTTCCTTCTCGTTCTCCCAACTGTGGTTTTTCCTGCCCTCAAAAGAAGCAGGCAAGGAACAACTGTATGCCACAGTCCTCGAGAAGGTACAAAGTAAAAGTGACTTGGAGCCACATGTGTGATTAACCACACATCCCATTTGGCCCTGCCTGCCAAGAAGCATGGATCCAAATTTCATAGTCAGTCGTACCAACCCCATTAACCCATACAGCTCACAACTGTGCTTTTCTTTTTTCTTTATCCTCATTCTGCAGTTCTGCTTATACTGTTGAGATGTCTTGCTTTAGAATGAGGCCAAGAATAAGCAAATACATGGAAGTAGGAAGGGTTCTGAATTATTAAACCTGGTCCCTTTCCCATGACAATGGAGCCTTCCAGAACTTTCCTCCATACAGCCAGTTACTGGCACATCCATTAAGAGTTGCTGCTTTAATGTCAGGACAAATACATAAATTTAAACACCATGTCCTTTATACACGTAGGTAATGCTAACTAGGGGCTTACCCGCAGCAGCTTTTCCTTGTAAACAGGCAATTAGATAAGTCGGAAATAGAAAAGACACATCACCACATAAAAGCAGGTCGCAATAAAAATTAGATAGGAAACAAAATTGTTGCCATTCCAGCAACTAATGAAAGTATGTTACAGTAAACAAACCTCTGGTGGTGCTATAACTCCTCTCAGGAATCAGGAAACACCCTGAAGGCCCAAACTCTGATGGGGGGTGGGGGTGCATTTTACTTTGAAGTCAAAGAGCAAGAGGAGCTGGTTTTTATAGGATGAAAATGATGACACCAGTGCCCGCTTATTCTAAAAGACAAAACTGATCTCTCGGGGCTGTTTACTGTCTTCTGCCCTTCTCTGTCGCCAGAGAGTCTTTTTCAAGTTTCCTGTTCACTTCCAGGCCTGTTGTTTCCAAAACCAATGATTACAAATGAGAGGTGTGGTCTCAGATGAAAAATACAATTATAGGTCTCTATGCTGTCCTGAGGAGAACCCAGCCGGGAGGCCAATGGCAAAACAGTGCTTTGCTACAGAAGGCTTTGTATACATTACTGTAACAAGCGAGTTTCTGATCCAAATTCTCTGCTGGCCTGTAAAATTGTTTCTCTAACTTAAGCGCAACTGTTTCCCCACATCTTGTCAACCTGCTGTGGTTATTACTTCCAGGTGTAGGATCTGTCACCTCCTCCACACAGGAAAAGCAGCAGCCTCTCCTCAGCTGAAGAACCTTAAGACTCCTAGGAGGTAGGAATTTAGCAAAATGTTAGAGAAGGGTTCATTTACAATAGATCTTACTGCTGATCCTGCACCAATAACAAGCTGGGGGAAAGAGGGTTGATTTAGTAATTCCCTCCCATTTAAGGAGGACATGGTGAAAAACAACTACCTTGGTCACCAGAGTCAAAGTCAATTATACCTGGGAGGCAATATGGCATTCTTTTTGCTAATTTGTAAGCAATTACCTCATTTCATTTTGAAAAATATTTGCCTTTAATACTCAGTAGAGGCATACAGAAAGGCTACCTCCCACTATCACCCCCAAAACAGATCAGCTGTGATTTTTAGCACAGACCATGTAATAGCATATCTACAAAAACCAAGTTATCCACTGAGAACAATGGAAAAAAAAGGAGGCGACTTTAGGTTGGAAGACGAAGCAATCTTGTTTTTTTAAAAAAAAAAAGTGAATACAGTCAAGATAAACTGTATTGGCTAATTTAGAATACTAGCAGGTTGAATTATTGTCTTTTAAACAGCTTTACTGGGGCGCCTGGGCGGCTCAGTCAGTTAAGCGTCTGCCTTCAGCTCAGGTCATGATCCCAGGGTTGAGCCCCACATCAGGCTCCCTGCTCAGCAGGAAGCCTGCTTCTCCCTCTCCCACTGCTCCCCCTCTTGTAGTCTCTTGCTCTGTCAAACAAATAAACAAAATCTTTTTAAAAAACTAAAAAAAAAGCTCCACTGAGATAAAATTCATATACCATAAAATCCACCCATTTAAAATGCAATCCAGTGGTTTTTAATATATTTTCACATTTATCAATGGTGTTTAGCCTATTCATATTCAATGGGGGGACCATCACCACAAATTAATTTTAGAAAATTCCTGTCCGTCCCAAAGAAACCTTGTACTCGTTAGCAGTCAACCCCCACTTCTCTCTTCTGCCCTTTAGCCCTAAGCAACAGCTAACTCACTTTCTATCTCTATAAATCTGTCTTTTCTGGACATTTCATACAAATGGATTCGTATAATATGTGGCCTTTTGTTTTCTGCCTTCTTTGTCTTCTGTCACTTAGCATCATGTCTTCGAGGTTCCTCCAGGGAGCAGCATGCGTCAGTATTTCATTCCTTCTTTTTGCTGAGTAATATTTCATTGTGTGGACAGAACACACTTTATTTACCCATTCATCAGTAGATGGACATTCAGGTCGTTTCCACTTTTTAACTAATATGAGTAACACTGCCATGAGCATCCATAGACAAGTTTTTGTGTGGCCATTCGTTATCACTTCTCTTGGGTATACAGTTAGGAAAGTGGAATTGCTGGGTCACGTAGTTCAAATGATTTTAAAAAACTGCATGGCTGCACAGTCATTCATGAAGGTGAGAGAGATTTAATATTTCTCCACCCCCATCTTACCATCCATAAACAATCTCTCTTTGCTTCTCTTTTCATTCTCTCGTGGCCCAACTGCTCGCGTTATCCTCTACACTCTCTGTACATAAAATAGCCCAAGGCCTACTATACGAGAGCAGCTCAGAGCCAGATGGCATTTCCAAAGATCACGCATCCCAACATCTTGCTTTCCAACAGGATTGAACTACAACCATCTAATACTTAGAAAGTCCCCAAAGAAAGAAAGAATGCAACTGCCCTCAGGTGCCCACTCTTGGAAATATCTTCAAATCACTAACCCCAAATCATACCTATACTATATGAATACTGTAGACAGAAGAAAAATGTTTAGGGTTTTTAAGCAAATTTTAGAGACTATCCCCTCTAGGCCCTAACTCTTTACTCCCTCATTGAACATACCATGTCCCCGGATGCCGGCTAGTTTGATGTATCCTCCGGACTGCGTGAACGTTTTAATCTAACACCGAAATGCAAGTGTGGGGGAACTCAGCGGCCATTCCTAGAGGTATTTTCCTTTTGTTTCGATAGTCTTATTTGAATCTATTGTCACGGTCAACAACAGTAATGCACAATTTAACAGCCAGAATCTCTGCTGTTGCTGCTTCTGTAACAGCTCGAACTTTTCTTTTCCTTCTTAGTTCCTCGGAGAGAGCACATATAAAATGAGTAACTATTGCTGCTAAAGAATTGCTGGAGTCAGCAACGCTTCATAGGAACTGCATTTCCTCCTCCTCCTTTCCCTCCCACCACAAAGTCTCCCCCATACTTTAAGAATTAAAGACACGTTACCAGGATAAAGAAATCTGCCCTGAAAGAGGCACTGCTGCAACCATGGCAAGCAACCAAAGGTATTAACGATAATTTCCAATGGAGCTGAAAAGGTTAGATGATTTGTCTTTGAAACGAGCCAACTCTGCACACTTTCACGAGATTAAAATCAGTTTGCTTTTCCTTCTGGACACCTCACCTCTCCTATTCCTACTCCCCCCAAAAGGCAGAGTGGTTAAGGCACATAAACAAACAGTTCTGGAAATTAACTTCCCTGACCAGAAGAAAACTCAAAGATAAATTCCATTTGGCATTAGTTTTCCTACACTTCGCTGTTATCAGGATTTATTGTGGTTTCTCTCTCCCTGGAGAGGGAATACCTGATTGATAACATTTCTGAGACACAGAGACTTAAAAATAGAAAGAATGACAACCGCGTGTTATCTTAAAAGAAGTATGATGACCGTTACCCACAATCTAGGTCATTTCTGAGCCACAGGAAAGAGAAGGCCATTTTTCTCTTACGGTGATGACCTTGTGAAAGTGAGTTATTTCTGCACCTGTCTGTCACCTGTAAAATGAGGATCATCACAGGACTTTGTGGGGTAAGTGTATGAATGCTTCAGACAGTGCTGAGGACAGGTGAAATACTAAAAGGCACTATGAGCTTGGCTCATCACCATCACCACCACCTAGACCACCGCTATCTTCGAGAAGCTGCCCGGATGGCATAAGGAGGCTTTTCCGGCAAGTACAAAGTACTGCCCTCTTTACTGGAATGTTTCCCATTTCCATTGACTCATCCTGCAGGAGCAACAGGTTCATAAGACAACGCAAAGAAAGAAGAAAGACAGGTCACAGGAGAGGATGAGAAAGATCTTTTACAATTACAGAAAAACGTCACCTATTTTGTTATTTCACAGCCATGTTTCAAAGATGAAATCCTTAAGAACATTCTTTCCAATATGGGAAGTCAGGAAAGTTACGAAGCTGAAAAATCTCTCTAGAAAGAAATCCTAGAGTTGCCTGGTCCAGAGAGCAATCTGTTATTTGAAATCCTTTTCTTGAGTGTACATTGTGTCCCCCCTCCCCACTTACATAACATGAGCATCCTTGTTAAACTCAGGATGGGAAAAAAAAAAAGGCCTCTTTGTTCAGAGAAGTGTCTTTACAAGCTCAGAGGGGCAGTAAGTGGAAAGCTGGCACCTGTGCCTACCTCTTTCTGGGGCTGGCCGAGCCCCGGCTCAGCAGCACGGAGGTTCAGGACGTGCACCTCCTGCGGCAGCCCTGTTGTGCCTCTGCTGGCACACCCCGACAAGACGGTGAAGCTCTCCATTAAGGCCTGCACCGGATGGGAGGCATTGACGGGTGACAACTCACACTGGGTACTGGGCTCCGGACCTGCAGAGGGAATCACAAACACAAACTCCTCAGAAACGGCAATGAATTATGCTACAGTTAAATTAATTATCCTAGATGATCAAGCCACTGCCAATCCACCAGAGGAACCTCTCCAGGTAAGCTGTTTCCAGAACTCAATGGCAAAAAAGCTTAGCCTATTCTAAAACCCCAATCTCTAAATTCCTTTTAGATGATTTTGATATGTATTTAATTATTTAAATTCCCTTTTAGACACAAATCCACAAATGTATTCCTCTGGATGGAGGAAACCTCCCGTTTGACATCTGTGTTCAATTCTTCCGTCCTCTCTTAGAAGAAAACCAGAAATAAATGGAATAAATTGCCTAAAGCCCAATTATAGTATGCATAAATAATATTTAACAACTAAAATTGCACCAAAAAAGTATAAGATACAGTCCCTAACCTTTAAGCACAACCCCCCCCTTCTTAGAGAGAGCAAAACAAACTTAAGAACAATACAAAACAAGATATAACAAGCAGGGGCAACTGGGGCCAGAGTTGTATAGCAAAGTTGGGGCCAGAGATCAGAAAAAAATCCTCCCAAGAAAGGGAGAAGCATATGAATAGAGCCTCAAATAGAAAAAGCAGAATGCTGATCACTCTTGGCACCTGCTTCCTCATTCTGCCTTTCTCTAATAATCAGAACTTAAATCCTAACATCCATTCCTGCCCATCTCTGCCTCCTGTGGTCCTCATCGCCTCTGTCTCTAGACAACTGCAGATATTCCTAAAAGGAGACTCTGGTGTCCAGCACTCCAAACCACCTTCCAAGCAAGCACCGTCCACCTCACCCAGGGTGCTCAATGGGGTGGTCACCCCCAATGCGAACGCCTGCCTCTCCCATCTCTGCCGGCATGTCCTGTCCCTTAAGGACTGCTGGCCTGTGAATAGAGCTCAAGCTCCCTAACCAGGCACACAAGGTCTTTCTTGACCAGCCGCTTCCTCTGTCTCCAGCCTCACCCCACCCCACTCCAGCAACCCCAACTGCCTTCTCCAAAGATACCATGATGTGTCTTAACTCCATGTCTTTATTCAAGCTTGTTTCCTTTACCCAAATTCCTTTTCCACTCTAACTCTGCCCCACAACAAACACCCCAAGCCGAGAGAGATACTCTTCCTCCGTCCTCACATAATTTCTCCACCCATCTCTGCAATTTCTACACTGTAACCACCAGTGTATATACATCTGTCTCTGCTAGTCCAGTGTGACCTCCTGGGCAGTGGGTTACTCATCTTTGTATCCTCAGCACCCATCACAGCACCTGGCATGTATGAGATGCCCAAAAAATATTTGTGAAATGAATCACTGAGCTTTAAAATAAATTGTTCCCTACCTGATTGGTGATTAGGGCACCATTCTGGGGACTTGGATTTGGCTATAGGGAGCGAATAGGGGAAACAGATTGCTACAATGATAGGAGGTACAACCCCACTTGGGCCTCATTGCACACTGGCTGGATAGATAGAGAGGGACATCCAAGAAGGAGGAACCGCGATATGCCTCTGCAAGTTTGGTGTTGTCTCCATTTGATACCTGGGGAGACTTGGGACTTGAACATACAGCGTCCTCTAAACCACAGCCTTCCAAGTGGAACCCAATGAAAGACCTGAACGCACTCCAATTAGTTCTTCCTGACTTCTACATATTAAAAGTACGCTCCAGGACCATAGCCCCAGGGTAAAATGCAAATGCAGTTCAGAACCAGGCAATCCTGCGCCCCCACTGCTAGACTATAAGCAGACACCCTGCCTGGTGTGCCAAGTCTATTTCAGAACTCACGGAAATTATCGAGGCTGATAAAAGTTATCTGGTCTGAAATGAAGTATGTACCTTCTCAAATATTCACTGTGCTGCCGAACTGTGCCCAGCTGCTTTCTGAGAAACAGAGGTGGTGAAGGAAGATGTCACAGTGGCAGAAGGCAAGAGGTACCGGACATCTGAGTCCTGAAGTCCCGGGGTACGGCAAACGGGATGCGCAGGTGCTCCCCCTACTGTTTCCCCTCTGGCCCTCCCCACCCGCAGCGGGACGCCTGCTCTATTTCAGACCCCACAGCTCCGGAGTCTCCTACTCCTACTCAACTGTGGGGACACACTCAACTCTGGGGAACTGGTTTTACACCTTCCTGCCACAAATTTGCCATTATCACAAATTAAGCACAAATAAAAATGCTTTTCAGGGTGGGGGGATGGGTGAAGTAGGTGATGGGGATTAAGGAGTGTACTTGTCCTGAGCGCCTGGTGATGCATGGAAGGGCTGAATCACGATACTGTACACCTGAAACAAATACTACAGTGCATGTTAACTAACTGGAATTTAAATAAAAACCTAAAAAGGGGAACCTGGCTGGCTCAGTCAGTAGAGCATCTGACTCTTGATCTTGGGGTCGTGAGTTTAGTTTTTTTTTTTTTTTTAAGATTTTTATTTTATTGAGAGAGAGAGCAAGCACAAGAGAGAGCATGAGTGGGAGGGAGGGGTGGAGAGAGAAGGAGAAACAGATTCCCTGCTGAGGATCCTGGGATCATGACCTGAGCCAAAGGCAGACAGTTAACTGACTAAACCACCCAGTCATCCCTGGGGTTATGAGTTTGAGCCCCACGCTGGGTGTAGAGATTACACAAAAAATTAAAAAAAAAAAAAAACTTTTAAAACCTCCATTTTTGTATGCATGTGCAAAGCTCCAACTGGCCTATGGTTCCACCCAGAACACATCTGCAATCTGCTTGACTTGCCCTCCTCCTTGCAACACCACCATTACCCATCAGGATCTTTCTTAAATCACCACACTGCTCATCTCCACACTGGGGTTACAGCAAAAACTCACTGGCAACAAATCAGAGGATAAGGTATGTCCCAAAGTGGGAGGGAACCAGAGAGGGGACACCCCCAGCACTGAGGACTAGCAATCCTCACCTTAGAACCTATGGTTTCTGTCCTGCCAGAGTCCAGGGCAAGGCAAATCCCACTTAATGGGCTACAGTTCCAGCCATGTGTTATACGAATCAGCCCAAGGTCAAAGAAAAAAGAAAGCAATGCACAGGGCACACTCCGATCAAGTGATTGGATAACTGCCCTTTACAGAGACCCACTGGGGTCAATGTTTAAACACACTCCATATAGAGTATCTCTGACCATCAGACACACCAGAGTAGTAGTTAGTTTTTGAGATTCCTTAGTGAATTTTTTGCCACCAAGTTAAAAAAAAAAAAAAAGCTACAAAATAGGATTAAGCTATCCTTAAAACCAAGAAAGCAAGAAAGAAAAGAGGGGTGCCTGGGTGGCTCAGTCGTTAAGCGTCTGCCTTGGCTCAGGTCATGATCCCAGGGCCCTGGGATCGAGCCCCGCATCAGGCTCCCTGCTCATTTGGAAGCCAGCTTCTCCTTCTCCCACCACCCCCCCACCTTGTATTCTCTCTCTCGCTGTGTCTCTGTCAAATAAATAAATAAAATCTTAAAAGAAAAGAAAAGAAATTAGGAATTATCCACCCTTATCCTCCAAAGGTATGTAAGAAATGGTGCCTTCAACAATTCAACATACAATGTCACTCTGGTGTAGTAAAAAATTAAAACAAATTGCTCCTATTTATTAAGTGCTCACTATAGGCTAGGCAGTGCTAGGTCTATACAACCTTGGACACCATTATAAGGAAGTGGTATTATCCCTATTTTAAAGAAAAGGAAAATAAGTTCAAGGCACTTAAGTAAGTGCTTTAAGGTTGCCCAGTCACCCAAGGACTGAGACTGACACCTACCTCTGGGGCTCACATCTCTCTATGGTGAAATTTTCATAAAAACATATTGGACATTTAAGGAAGAAATTATACCAACTCTCTACAATCTCACTCAGAAAATAGAAGCAGAGGGAATACCTCCTAACTCATTATATGAGGTCAGCATTACCCTAACACCAAAACCAGACAAAGATATTGCAAGAAAACTATAGACCAATATCTCTCATGAACACAGATGCAAAAATCCTCAACAAAATAATAGCAAATTGAATCCAACAATGTAAAAAAGAACTATACACCGCAACCAAGTAGATTTATCCCAGATACATAACATCTGAAAATCAATTGATGTAATCCATCTCATCAACTGGCTGAAGAAGAAAAATCAGAAGAAAAAAGTCACATGATCATATCAACAGATGCAGAAAAAGCGTTTGACAAAATCTAACAGTCATTCTTGATAAAAACTCTGAGCAAACTAAAAATAGATAGGAACTTCCTCAACTGGATAAAGAGCATGTAAAAAAAAAAAAAAAGCCAACAACAACCCTATAGCTAACATCAGACTTAATGGTGAGAAACTAGAAGCTTTCTCATAAACATCAGGAATAAGGCACAGATGTCCCCCCTCTTACCACTCCTTTTCAACATTGTACTTGAAGTCCTAGCTAATGTGTAGCTTGGTATGTCCATGTGACCAAATTCTGGTTAGTAAGCTATAGCCAGAGGTGATACATGCAATTTCTAGGAGGTTTCTTATGAAGGAAAGGAGCTATGTTCTTCTGTCCCTTCCTCCTTCCTGTTGGCTGGAATACAGATGTGCTGGGCAGGGCCAGAGCAGACATCGTGGGCCATAAAATGGAAACAACATGCTGACTGGGACAAAGCAGTAAAACAGAAGTTGCCCGGGTCCTTGATGAACATGGAGCCACTTGATCAGCTCTGGACTGCTTCTTTGTATATGGAACACATGTAACTTTTATTCAAGCCGATATTATTTTGGGTTTTCTGACACTTGTAGCTTAATCTACCTTTATTTTACTTCATCAAAAATGCCAACCTTCTTTGCACCAGAGACTCCACATACAAGGTGTGCTCCAGGAAGACTTTCCCATCATTCCTGTTCCTTTCCCCTGCCTTGGTGTGGCAAATTCCTACTCATTCTTCAGATCTCTCAAGAAAGCTCCTCCTACTTCTCCTTACATTAGACATACACTTTTTAATACTCTCATTTCTTCGTTTCTCTTCATTGCACTTCATGTTATACTTACATAATTATTTGTGCAATGATTTGTTAATGTCTACCTATACCCAAAGACTGCAAACCCCACAGAAGAATGGAACCCCATCATTCTGTTTATTACTGTATCTCTCATCCCAGCATAATGTCGAGCACCCAGTATACACTCAAATATTAATGAGGGAAGGGGAGGGAGAGCAAAGGGAAAGAACCACAAGATGCTCAATGCTCAAAGGAATTCATACAAATAGGAGACTCTATCCCAGAGTTCTTCCTTTCACTCTTTACCCAGTAGCCAAAACTTCAATCTTGTATTAAAGGAGGGAAAAAAAAATCAATCATGAGATACGGGAGGTGGCATTTTGAGTTGCTAAGAATCAAGTCCCAGTGGGGGCTTCCCCACCCTCAAATGTCACAGCAGGAACCACAAACTTGTCCTTGTCCTCGCCCCCCAAACCCTCTGCTGGGAAGGCCCTTACCTTCAGGTGGCACACCACTTCCCTCTGCCATCAGCAAGCCCCCAGCCTCCTGCCTCCTCTGTGTCAGGCCCAGGCCTTACCAACCCCCTCCTGAAGCCACAGCCTACCTCTATGTACTGGCCTCCGAGTGGCTTCAACTGCAGGCTGTTCACGCAATGCCAGAGCCACAACCAGTGAGCAAAGCTTCCACCTGGGAAGAGTGTGACCCACCGCAAGGCTCTACCACACAAGCCTAAGCTAGCAAGGCGGCCACCACAGGGCCCAGATGCAGCGCCTCATCTCTGCAGAAGCTTGGAAACCAGGAAAACATGTTCTGAAACCGTGTCTGACTCACCTGCTCACTTCTGTGGTGAACTGTGAGCTCCGGAGCTGCCCGTGTAGGCTCTCACTGACAGCCTCCGAAGGCTGGGAGTTTCTCTTGTGGCCACCACTGGAAACCCACAGCCCTTCTTTCCCTGAGCAATCCCTTCCCCACAGTCAAGAGGCAAGTGAGCAGCGTGCTCTGTGATGATGCTAAGCAGCACAGTAGAAGCTACTTGACCACAGGAAGGATCAATCTGGGCACAAACAATAGGGAAAGAAATGCCAGCCAAAGGCAACAATGCCATAAACACACACTCGTATTCACCTGGCACCATTCTTCACAAAAGGTATTTTACAAAAAAAAAAAGGGGGTGGCATTTTACAGATACTTTATCTGAAGCCTCACAGAAACTCTGTAACGTGGATAGAACAGATATTATTTCCACTATAAGTAAAACGTTGCAGCCACAGAGCTGGGTGCCTATCTCGATAAAGGGCTTCTTGACAGTCACACATACACAGGTTCACCTCCAGAGACATTTCTCACTGTTGCCTCCCCACCTGGATACTTCGGTTTATTCTAAGCATCTGGCACATGCCCTGTCCAGGATTCTTTGGGGGTAATTCCCAAAGTCTAACGTTCCCTTGGTCGGAAAGCGTGAGCTGAGTTTATCCTTCTCTGCTGGCTACACAAGCAATCTGATCTCCCCCAAATCCCGCTGGGCGCTGTGTTTTGTTTGCGTGTCCTCTTTCCTACCCTGAAGTCAGACTCTGTTTTTCCTTCTCAGTATACCCTCCTCAGCCACCAGGACGCACCCATGGCCCCTATTCGCCCACAAGATGCTACTTCTATTGACTAAAAACATTGACTGACCTGAAGACAGCAAAGATTCGAGTCAACCCTGTGGTGAAAAACTCTCCAGGTGGCCCAGACCAAGTGGCCTCCTTCACAAAGCAGGGCCCACTGTTCAGCTGCTGGGCCCCCTGGGGCAACACTGTGGAGCATCTGGTGACACCCTAGGCCTCCACCTCTTGTGAGGAGCTAGGGTTTAATTCTTCACGAGTATGGTTATCATGCACCTTCTCTGGGCCACACACTGTGCACATATTGTTTCTAAATCCTCATAATACCGCTGTAAAGACAGTGTTAGAAACCCCATTTTAAAGTGGTGGAAACCGGGACTCCTAGAGGCTGCGTAACTTGCCAAAGGTCACCACCAGTAGGGGGCAGGGTGGGATTCGAACCTGGTCTCCCAGACGCCAGGTCTGGGCTCTTCTGGGGGTAAGTCACCACCAGCTTCCACCACGCCTTTTCCTGGCCTTCACCTCAGGGCTTCGTGAACAAACAGACTTACTGGTCAAACATACACATTAACTCGTGTTTGATAAAATAAACTGCTTGGTTCACACTTGCAACCTTTTGGGTGATTTAAAAGGCTTCATAAACTCAATGAGAAAGCACAAGCTCATTTCTCATTTTACCAAATGTCATCTTCCTATTTTTCACTCATGTTTGCTTATCTGAACACATGGGAAATGTTCCTATGATCTGGCTATCACATCAATGTCTAAATTCCCCGTTCCACTTAAAGAAAAAAATGCAAATGGACTCACCCTTTCATTATGTCCTTTAGCTACAACACAGCATTCCGATCTCAGTTACAGAACCCCCACATCCACACTGGCTGCAGGCCAGCCCTAAGGCTTGACAGAATGCAGACGAAGCATCTGGGAACAGATGCATTTGCTGCACACACTTTAAATTTAATCTGTCCCCAAAGAAATTAATATCACACCTTACGCAAGGAGTAAAATATTGGGGGTGGGGGACTGTTTGGGGGAAGGAACAATAAGTAATTTTCACATTTAATAAATGTGATCCTTGAGCATTTTAAATACCAGTGCATACCAAGTTGACATAAACATCTGGTACCTATTGCACATAATTTCCAGCACACAGATTCCCCATATCACCCAGGGTACTAATGAGGAGCGTGTGTTCAGCTGCAATAAAAGTGGTAGAGATGCAGAGGGAATCAAGGGGTAACATTATAGCCTGGGACCAAGACATTGCAGTGGGGAGATTTTATTCCAACAACACCATTGGCTAATAAGGGTTTCTGTTATTGTCCCAGGGGGAGTTCTGCAATGCTGTCAGCTGTGAAGAGGGACAAACTCCCACAGATTGTACGCCTGGGCACTGCAGGATCTATTCGGCCCCTGAGCTGAAAATTCCTTCTACCCTCATGGGATGCAAGAATCTGTAGGAAAGGGCACCCAAGATGATTTCTCGGCCAATAGGACAGCCTGGCTCTAAGTGAGCGTCCTGCAAGGGAATGTGACAAATGCCAGGATATGATGCAAAAGCAAAGCTCCAGGAAAAAACACCTGGAAGGCCTGAGCTCAAGAGTGCCTGCAGCATACACAACATATGCTGGTGTTTATACCATCTCAAATTACAACACTTTGGAGATACAGCCCCTTGGGGATGGAACTGTGGAATTCATCACCATTAAAATCCAAAGGGGGCCCTTCTACCGAAGTCCCACCTAGATTTTTCAACAATAAAACCTGGCTTAAGGCAAAAGCTTATCCTTGGTAGGAAAGAGACAAGCAGAAGAGTTTCTAGTATTCTAAAACCTGTAATGCGTATTTCTCAGAAAAAAACCAGCCAGATTTTTCTACAGCACCACTCCTTAGACATGTCTTATCATAGTTTCATCCTCCAAGTGAATACCTAAATCCAGACCTTCCTCTTGACAAACCAACCCTCTTCCAAGAAGTCAACTGCCAACTCGTTGGGCCAAAAGCCAATGCATATTTGTATACTGTTGCTTTCAAATCATGGTGCAACCATACTGAAGAATTTCCTGTGTTCAAGTTGTGTTTTTAAAAGTTCAAAAAGAAACAATAGGAGGGCATCTTTAAGAATTTAAATTCTCAAAGTGTTGGGAAGTGCCAGGTTATAAAGAGCACTCACTCTTCCATCTAAGCAAGATATCACACACAACCAAGAGTATCAGAGGGGACTCATGCTGCTCTCTGAGGAAGTGGGGTTTTCTCGTGTTTTTTATAACCTGAAGAGAACAGGCAACTGAGGAAGTATGTTCCAGAAGTCACCACTAGGCACAGCAAGAGAAGAGTCCCTGTATCAGGTGGTTACAGGAGGAGCACTGGACCAGGAAAATGAGAGCCACCATTTTAAATCCAGATCTGCCACTTACTAGTTGCTTAACCTTATCCTTAAGCTTCCCATAATCTCTTTCTCTCTTATTTTATGAGAGGCTCATAGATCATGAGACACTATACATGCCAATGCATTACAAATTTCAAGTACTATTAGAGACATAAAGTCCCCTGAGGGGAAGAGAAATAAATGAATGAAAAAATTTTCTCCGTTGAAAAAAATGTTTTCTTTATGAGTTTTTAGAGTGATTAAAATATCTATGATAAGATGTTCTTATACTACTCCCTAGCCACTACTCCCCAAAAATTATTTCTAGGGATTGCAGTGGAAAGATTTAAAATAAAACTATGTGCAATATTAGAGTAAAAATTCCTGTTCTCTGAGCAAATTTTGGAAGTACAATTCCCAAACGTGAGAAGAGTCCATGTTTCTGCTTCCAGGGAATTTCCAAAATCCAGAGAGTAATCTGGCATCATCTTGGCTGACTTTCCTCTTATTTACTTTCAATCTAGAAGATGAAAAGATGTTCCTCTTCTGATGAGATCTAAAGGAAGCGAGGAATAAAGGGGACACTGGCTCCCCTTCAGTATTCATTTATGGGGAGATCAGAATTCATGGATGGAAATTATGGGATGTTATTGCCATAACAAATGGCTCAGCACTGAGACCAAGAACAAATCTGAAGACTGGAAGGATGGAAGAAAATGGAATCTGTTTTCTCTTGTGTGAGTCTGAGATACACAAAATCATTAAAAGAAAGTCTACTTCTTTATTTAAAAAAACATAATTGATCTGGATTCAAACTATTAAACACAATTTAGTCATGTAACCAATAAAACTTATAATTTGATTCCTACCAATGCAGTATTTTCTGGCAAAGTGAGACTTGCAGTGCTAGAAAGCTGCCCCACATTAACCCTGAGGGAGGACATTTCACCAAACCTGTTCATCAGTCAGACCTCACCTTAAACCTAAGAGAGTCGCTAACCTGATTTTCTCTTTTTTTACCTCTAGCAAACTGATTATCTGATGATAAAGAAAGAAAAAGATGGGAGGAAACAGAGGTAAGGATGTGCAAAGAAACACAGAGGTACAACATGCTACTGTGAGCATTCTCTGGGACTGGTGAGCCCTCAATTAGGGCTAGGGTTCAGGGTCTGGGTAAGTGGCAAGACAAGAAGCTGTAAGTGGGGGTATGGTCAGGAAGGATTGAAGGAGAAAACCACAACTGCTGGAGTTGAATCAAAGCCTGTAACCACTGGTCCTGACTATACATAGGAGACAAGAGATTAAAAAGAAAAATCTACCAACTTTTGTTCTGGCCATGTAAAATATTACTAATTACAGCCATGTGTACAAACTGGGCCATGAACTAAATAAAATACACTGACTTTAAGGATTTTATATATAATCAAGGCATTCAACAATTGGTTGTTAAAGGCATGAAGGAAATGTTTAACATGAATGCCAAATGATCAAGCATCAATGTATACGTCAAACTCAGTTACAATAATAAACCATATTCCTTCCTCTTCAGGCTAGGCATCTCACTGCTCAAGTGTTTCTGTTAAGAGGGAAACAGAGCTGACGGTTTGTAGAGAAATCTATGAACAACCGGTGTGCTGTTACTTCTTTCACCGTGAAGTTAAAAGGTTCAGGAGAATCTATGGAGCTGGTGTTTCCAGAGTCTGCAACAGTTATGGGTCAATCAAGTGGCACCGTTGATAAGACCGCTAGGTGCAGACCAGGGAACAGGAGGGTGGTGCCCAGCTAAGTAGTCCTGGCTCAGAGCCACATTTTCCTACCTGATTAAATTAAGAGACTCCATAAACCTGTTATACCTATTATACTTTTCCTTGATAGCCAATGTCAGTTTTTACTTATAAATCCATTTGGGCATTTGTTTGTGTGCCATTCATTAATTTGGGTATATGTCTTATGTCTTCTACTTAGCTGGAAACCACATGAGGGCAATGACCATGCATGTTTCTTGTGCTTATCCTCTATCTATGCCGGAGCCTGGCACAGTGCCTGGCATGTGGCAGATGCTCACAAATACTAGTCGGGTGAAGAATTCCTCAAACAACCAAAACCCTAATTCTCTATAGACCATGAAGCCAACTGTCCCAGGTTTGTATCTCAGCCCTGCCACGCTTTAGCTTTGTAACCTGGGGCAGTTACTTAACCACTCCATGTCTTCGATTCTTCATCTACACATTGGGGATAATCACAGTATCTGCCCCATAAAACAGTTCTTAGGATTAACTCATTTTTATGATCATATGAATATAATTATTATTACCATCTCTCCAGCTATGGTACGTGTCCTGAAAAAAAAAAAACTTTTAAATCGATCTCAACCTCCTTTTGCATTAGGAATCACAGAACATTAGAGCTTACAGGAAACTGGGTTCCATGTAGATCAGTGTCCTCACTGTCACCCACAGGGCGAAGGGAGTTCTATGGCATATTTCATTACATTGCTCTTTGTGTTACTGTGCTTCACAGATACTTTTTTTTTTTATAAATTCAAGGTTTGTGGCAACCCTGCGTTGAGCAAGTCTATCAGCAGCATTTTTCCAACAGGATTTGCTCTCTTCATGTCTCTGTGTCACATTTTGGTAATTCTTGCAACATTTCAAACTTTTTCATTATTATATTTGTTACAGTGATTTGTCATCAGTGATTATGACTCATGGAAAGTTCAAGTGATGGCTAGCATTTTTTAGCAATATTTTTACATTAAGGTATATATATTGTTTTTTTAAAAAACATAATCCTATTGCACACTTAACAGACTATAGTAAATTATAAACCTAACTTTTATATGCACTGGGAAACCAAAAATTTCATTTGACTTGCTTTACTGTGATAATGGCGTTATTGCCGTGGTCTGGAACCGAACCCACAATATCTCCGAGGTATGCCTGTATAAACTAGTTGGTAAAAAGGCCTTCTGTTCCAATCCTTCCTAGTTTTCAGACAAGTCCTGCCATGACTTCTGGTCCTAGAGATGCAAAATTAATGTACCAAGATAGGTCTGACCAGGGTCCCCAGTTTTAGTGGCTCTACTCCTAGAAAATTCCTGATCCACTGTGTATTGACCATACTCAAAAAAAATTAAAAGAAAAAGAAAATTCCTTATTCAACCCAAATGTCATGCTACATAGTCCTTTATTATTGATATACTCAACTACTTCTAGAAAGGAAATTGAGGGGCTTGTAAGAAAAAATTTTAAATGGGCTGAGAAACCCACTTAAGCTGCCAATCAATTAAAAAGTGGCAATGACAAAAAAGAAATCTCACCAAAGAATTTAGTTAAAGGAAACTACTTCATTTGAGCACCTCACCTAGTTCTGAGGTTCCTAGTAGCCAAGGTAAAAGAGAAAATGTGATGCTTATAAGATCTCATTAAAAAAAAAAAAATCTCATAAAAAAGAAAACAAGTCAGCTCTTTGGATAAGAAAATATTTTTCCAAAGTCTGAATTTCAGAGGCCTGTGATAATGCAAGGATCAGTGATTTCAAGCGTTATTTTACAAAAAGCATAGGTGCATGACTTTTCATATATGTTTCATTAAAAATAAAGGGAATATACTCTACAGTGAATTTCCTTCAGGGGTCCAAGTAATACTCTCTGATATGCACGCACAAAAACTTCTTTTCTAGAATTGGAAGTTTTTTTGTTTTTGTTCGTTTTTTGCTTTTACTTTTTAAACCAATAACTTACATCAATGCATGTATAAAGGCAAAAAACAAAATGGCATTAGTTTGCTAAAGGCATTTGGAGGATTTTCTGATCTTGCTTTTTATTTTTTATTTTTTTTAAAGATTTTGTTTATTTGACAGAGAGAGACACAGCGAGAGAGGGAACACAAGTGGGGGGGTGGGAGAGGGAGAAGCAGGCTTCCTGCTGAGCAGGGAGCCCGATGTGGGGCTCGATCCCAGGACCCTGGGATCGTGACCTGAGCCGAAGGCAGACGCTTAACGACTGAGCCACCCAGGCGCCCCGATCTTGCTTTTTAAAAACAAGCCATTCAATGAGCCCAAAGTTTCCGATTTGGGGGGCACCTGGCTGGCTCATTCAGCAGAGCGTGTGGCTCTTGAGTCCCACATTGGGTGTGGAGATTACTTAAAAAAAAAAAAAATCCTAAAAAAAAAGGTTTTAGATTTTGCTATGCTGGGTCCATAAGCAAACTCTGAAAAGATAAAATCTAAACGGAGTTATCCGTTTAACACTAGGCTGGAAGGGAGGGGTTGGATTCAACCAAGGTGTATTTAACCTAAAGACAAATATAAAAAATTATTGTACTGCTGTTTAATAACCCCCCAAAGTCTAAAGCTGAGATAAATGAGATACCTGTTCAGAACCCACACCCACTAGGCACGCTCATGACAACACTCTACACACAGGTAAAGTACCGTCAAACACACATCTGTATCTGACAAAGCAACCTTTCAGAACAGATGTGTCATAGGATGTTTCAAAGCTTAACTTTTTTTTTTTTTAAGTTTGTCACATTTAATCAAAGCAATTTCTGTTTTTCGGAAATCTGTGTGTTACTTGGGGAGAAACTCTTCTTCAGTGTTTTTCCACTCTGGATCAACTAGCTCCTCTCTTTTCCTCCCAAGTGAACCTTCGGAAACCACTCTGCCACAGGGAATTCACCTTTTCTCACATGGAGACAAGCTCTAATACTTTCAAATGGTCAATTTGAAAATGTAATCCTTTGCATGCCAATTCCTAAAACAAAAAGGACTTTGTTTCAAGATTTGCCCAGAAAAATGTACCAAAGCTTAATCCATTATTTAAAGTAATAATTAAATCCTTTGCCTGATATTTAATATCATATTCCCTTCCCCTCCCCCACCTGATGCACAGACCTGGCCCAAAGAACCACCGTACCACCATACAATAAAGGCTTCATTTACTCAGCACTGACTGGTAATGAGATATCCCACATAAGCAAATCTTCCAAATAGGTAAGGCTTGCCTCCTTTCAAGAAAGAGACTTAAGTCATTTTTATGGGAAATCTACCTAAAAGGTACTACACACATAATTATTTCCTGGCCACCCTAAATATTCTCAGCATCCTGAATATCACTAATTTTTTTTTTTGAGGACTTGGAGGTCATCATTATGAATAGTAATTACAACTTATTAAAACTCAGTATGGTATTTCAGTTTTTGTCTCTACAGCAAATGGTCCCATATTTGTGTTTTATACTTCTGCCTATACTTTTTTTTTAAAGATTTTATTTATTTGTCAGAGAGAGAGAGAGAGAGTGCAAGCACAAGAAGGGGGAGAGGGAGAGGGAGAAGCGGGCTCCCCACCAAGCAAGGAGCCCTATGTGGGGCTCCATCCCAGGACCCTGGGATCATGACCTGAGCCGAAGGCAGACGCTTAACCAACTGAGCCACCCAGGCGTCCCCTTCTGCCTATACTTTTTAAACTTCTGTTTTTCTACACTGGCTGCAGGTCTGTCTCCCTGCTCCAAGCCCATCACACGTCATCTTCCACACTCCATTCTAAGTCAGCAGCTTGGATGAGGGCCATCCCACCTACAGAGTAACCTCTATGGACTTCTGACAGCTATCTTCCTTGGAACACACCAAATGTTTTGGTTTCCTTCATGTGCGACGGATGCACAGACCTGCTATAAAAGGGACACTGTATGACAATATTAGCAACCATCTTAGTGACGCTGTCCACACTGATCTAATCTGAATGGCAAGCCATCAAAGAAAGTGAAGCTTATGCACTAAGGGCGAACTGCTAGGAATTTGGTTCACACAAAAACTGTGCTAAAGGGGCCCTAATCTTCGATTACTCTGGGGCTTCAAGCATTTTAGAAGTATTATCTTTTCATGAGGAGGAGAAAACAAGTATATGACTGGGTCTCCTGTGTGTGTATACTCTTTATTTTTCAGGATGAACGGATAGTAACCTGCACGTCCCAGGTTAATTACGATTTTAGCATCATCTGCACATTCTTCTACACTAGAGTTCTTCAACGGAACTTGCAATCACTATTCCTTCTCATCTTCACTCCGCCACCAGTCCTAGAGGACACTGTCACTGCGATCGGACACTGCTACCAGTAGTCCCAGTTTTGGGTCAGTACAAATGATCCATTGTGTACACTACAGTGGAGGGCAGGCTGCATGCTGGACAGTGCCATGTCACAAAGAAAACATACAAAGCCACCAAAAAAGCCCCTCTATTGATATTATCGGCAGCTTTCTAAAACCAGGTCATGATACGGAATCTTCCCCGCCTTCTGATGTTAGTTAGAAACATGGGTCAGACTGCCCTCTCTGCAAACCATGATTATGTTTAAAAAAAAAAAAAAAAAGGCAGATACTGAGCAGCTTAACAGACTCAGAGGCTCACGTTTTAAAGCTCTCTTCTGAAATGAAAGTGTTTCTTTGCCCCAGAGATAACTCATAATTTATCCTAAATTTTGACCTTTTTTACTGTAAAAAAGCATAGGAAGTTGCATGGAAACAATGAATGGAAGTGCACTTTTTTATTAAACAAGAACAGGAAACTTTCAGTAGTTTATGGTAAAACTACATATTTGAGCCAAAGAGAAAAATTAAACTATGCTCTTTTAACTCCTAATTTTTCACCCTCTCCCATCTAAAACATACAAGAACATGCAGAGCTGACAACCCATGAAACACATCTCGAGACCAAGAAAAAATGAACATTTACAAGCTTCAAAAATATATTTTCCCCAAATTATTTAATGAGCCTCTTCACACGGGCCTACACCTACTTATTCTATTATTGCATGGCTCAAATGAGTCATAATAAAACTCTGGAATATTAAAGACAATAAGTGAGGAAATTCCAGAAAATATAAAAACTATTTCAGGGAGCCAAAACAGAACTGTATTTATTTTTCTATCCTAATGCATAGGAATGAATAAACCAGCAAATAAAACAGGCACTCACAAAAGTAAACACACATCTGGATGCATTTCTGCAACATAAAGTCTTCCAAATTTACCACCTCCTCCATACTAGAAAAATTATTTCCCTAAACAAAGTTAACCCCAAGCACCCCTCCACCCAACTCTGAGAACCTTCTACTATACCAATTCAAAAACAGGTTATTTTTGAATCCATGACACCCAACACAGCAAATGACACTTAACAGGGGCTCCATGAATGTTACAGAAAGGAAAAGCCCACGTGTAATTTTCATTCACTTTAGTCTTAATCCAACCCCGTCCAGGTCATGGCTCCAACTGCACTTAAAAACATATCCCTTCCCTGAGCCTCAGTTTTCTCATCTTTAAAATAGGGGTAATACTTATCCTGGCTAACCCCCAGGGTTCTTATGAAAGAAATGAGATCATGCATTTAAAAGTTGTTTTTTTTTTATTCGATCAGGAAGCCCTATAAAAACATAAAAATATTACCAATAAATATATGAAAAATCAGTAGAAAAGAACATCCTTTCTCCTCACAGGCCTACCCTCTCTCTTTAAAAAAGCAGCTCCCAACATACAATAACAGACCTTAAGAACAAAGAGGAAAGAAGGCTTATCTTGGGGATAGATGCTGCAGGTTCTAGTCAGCTCTGCCAGGAACAAGCTGCTTGACCTGGGCCACCTGTAAACTAGGGCTAATCCTGCCTATGCTGCCAAAGCTAACTAACGTAACGGAGAGCAAAGAATTCTACAAGCTTAAAAGCAAGATACCTATAGGAAAGACTGATCAATTAGAACTGCCTAACAAAAATGCTTGGACTTTCATGGCTTTATTATAAAACAGGATGACAAGGAAAGAAACTGCCTGTGGCAAGACCCATCCTAAAAGACCCTCCCTGAAAGAAGACCAAGAAAGACAATGGAGTGGAGAAGCCTCCACAGTGGAAGTGCAAGTCAAGTATTTATTATGTAAAGGGACGGGGGCTTTAGAAGTAGGAATGCTGAGAAAGTAACTATGCATTAGAACCCCTTTGAGTCCAATTAAACTTGTAAATTGACATACGGGGTCAGATTGTCTCCATTCCTGGTTAAGAGAGAGGCAAGCAACCCTAACTCTACGTGTGCATGCCCAGCATTCCAGAACAAACAGCAGCTCATGCAGAAAGCAGCAGGAGAGTAAGAGGAGAAAACAGATCAACAAACTACAACAGATTGGTGACTTAGTAATTAAAAAGAAAAAAAGAAAAGAACCGATTTGAAAGTTCAACTCGAGGCTGAATTCCTATCAGAAAACTACTGGAGGCCAAAGCCTACATCTGCATAATACTTTAAATCTGAGGCTGGTCTTTGGAAAAACATTTGACAAAGATTATCAAAACATCTATTTTTCTTTCCTTCTACTCATTTTTCTCCATTATTTTTCATATTAACCCCTGAGCTTCACTCACCACTCCTGCTTTCTCAACTACAGTAAGCAAATACATATAAATAGGGACTGGATAGACACTGTATAACATATTTTTCTATATCTATTCTTTTTTTTATCAGATATTTCTCTTTTGTAATTGCGTGAATGGCAAATATTCACACAGCTAACAGCCAACAAAATGAGCTGGTGCACAATGCTGATGTTGGAATCATCCTAACAGTGATTAGACAGTGTCGGATTCTCCTTGGATTCCAAAATGCTCACTTTAAAGTGAGCATATCACCAGTTCCACCTGTGGGGTCTTTCTGGGATTTTATTTTGAAAATCACCAGAGACTGTGGTTCACACCTATTGGCCTCAACTGAAACTTTAGACTCATGCTATAAGCATTAACATTCAAGTACAGCTTTACCTGGTGGGAGCACATTAAGAGCAAAAGGAAGCTTTAAGAAATTTAATTACATGTATTTTTTATATCCCTCTATGTAAGCAGAATAAACCATCCTTATTTTACCACTTCTTCCCCTAAATTAATACAGAACTTCAACTATAGGAGGATATGATTATTTTTAATTACTCCCATATAACCGTTTCTTATTAAAGAAAACATCCTCATGTCACCACATATGAATCCATCTAATCACTGAGTACCTTATCATTTATCATCTCATCAACTATGCATTTGACAAAATCAAACTGTGGCCCTAGGTAGTGAAAATCACTGGCCTCGCTAAGAACTCAAGAACCCAGTATACAACAAGAATTCTAGTTATGCATTTGCTTTAAAATGAGACCAATAACTTTTAACTCCACCTTAGGCTGTGGACTTTGCTTCTAACGTGGTGGAGGAAAAAAACTACCACGAGGTCTAATTCCGGTTAGCATTAGTGTGTTAATGCAAATCCCTAGCCATCTGATAGTATTTTTACAAACAAAGCATCATAAAGAACATTATGTTCAAAAGGCATGGAAATTGTGCTTTTCCAAGGTCCATATTTGACAATCTTCAGGAGAAGATTGTAGATATCAGTACAGTGTAATATGTGAGATGTAATCCCTCTTCGTGACAAGGTCACTTGCAAAAGAACACTCTGACCTTGGCAAAGTTCTCAAAAATTTAGACAAATAGGAACTGCAAGAAGTGTTTTTGTTATTTCATTGTTGGTGTTTGTTTTCAAATATTGCCTGTCTTAAATCACCTCCTTGATTTTTTTTTCACCTCCTTGATTTTTAAGCTGGAAAGGATGCAAATGTCTGAGTTACTGTAGTCACCTTTCTCCCGCTGCTTTTAACTGCCTATAAAGCAAGCTCTGTAGACACCAATCTTAAACTGTGCTGGCCTTGCCAGGACAAATGTTGGCCCATGTATTCCAGCAAGGCCATGAGTATTCTGAAGGTCACACAAAATACGGATTATTTCCAGTCAGAAAGGAAGTCTTTGCTTTCTGGAAGGTGGCCCCCAGCTCAGCCTTGACTTGGTATGCTACAAGGCAAGTAAACCAAAAACTGGAAAAAGCCTTCATTTTTAATCAGTACTTTCTGAAAAATGCGACTGATAACAGGGAGAGAATGTGAATATACCTGATGTTCACAGTTCCCTCTGTCTTGGCTTTTCTCCTTTTACAGATGCATATACACATGTTCGAAATAATACTTCGCTAACGAAGTTTCAATGCAAACTACAGAATGTCAGTTTGGATTCCTGCACCATTCATGAAAAAGGTTTCACACATCACTTAGGGTTTTCCTCCTATTTACCAAACAAGTTTCTGTAAGTCCTGCCCATAGTAAATAATATCCTAGTGATAATGGTCCTAAAACAGAAAAAGTGTGTGGGGGGTGCTTTTTGATGTCTACTTTTCATAAAGGGCTAAAAACCTAATTATTTTCAAATACTAAGGTATAAGACCCATTGGACCAGTTGCGATTTGCACGCCAATGGGGCAAACATAATATTCTCTTTCTTTGGCACATTGAAACAGAAAGAAATCTCATCTGCCTTTTTTGCAGATGAGGAAACTGAGGCCCAGAGAAATTAAGGGACAGTTTAGCTTGGCTGTCAGCACCTACCACAACACAGCACCACTCTCTTCTGGGGTCTGGTCATCCAGAAGGGCCTTCTGCATCCCCAGCTCTGGCACCTCATCTTCACTCCCCGTCCCTAACATGCTGAAGGCCCACCTAGACTTTAACACTCACCCTAATGGTCTTCACTGCCTCCATGAAGCCTCTCTCAGCTAGACGAACCTCATCCCTTCCTCTGGATTCCTGCAACAGGCTGGTTCCTCTCTGATGGGCACACATCATAGCACCAAGCTGCATAATTCCCCCCGCATCTAAGCATATTAGAGTCAAGTGTTTTCTTACTAATCCTGCCCAGCCCCTAGACAGGACCTCGTACATAGTAAGTACTCAATAAATACTTGTTCAATGGAATTACTTGGGTGATGAATCAATAAAATGGCATTTCCAAGGTTCCACAGCAAATGGGCAGCAGAAGCAAAAATAAAACCCAGGCTTCATGAGGACCAAATGCAGCTGGTACCATGCCACCATGAAAATCCACGGCTGCATTTGTTTTCATGTGTGTGGTGAGCTGTGTATTGTGTTGTGTGCGCACACACACAAGTCCTCACAACCAAGCAAAGAACAGGTGAGACTTCTCACATTAACTAAGCTTTGGTTTTTTAGTAAATGTCCCCCACAACCTTAACCTTAATTGTTATTTTATATCAAAATTCTAAAACACTGGATCATTTCCTCTTTTTCCCCAGCTTTTTTTAAAGTAAAGTTTAGGACAGCAGGAAAACTGCTGAGCTGAGACACAGAGAAAAGCTGACTCTGCACATGCCTCATTGTTTTCTATTTTCATCCAGCACAGTTGTGGCTGGAAACCAGCGTTTAGGATTCCCGGTGGACCTGTGTCCCTGGTGTTTCAAAACGTTACACTTCATACACTACTCAGAAAGGTGTGAGGCAATTGAGTATGTTCTCTCATATATATCATGTATCTTTGGGGAAGTAAGCAAAATATATGTTTGAGGAAAGGAGAAGAAAAAAGCGACCAAGGGAGTTTTCGGAGATATAATTACACATACACAAGTGGGACCTTCTGTGTGTGTGTTTTGGAGGTGGGAAGTTTAATGTAAGCGTTGACTACATTTGTGCTTGTGACTTTTATATACATACTGAATCACCACACACTTGAGCACACATCTGTTAAAAATGCTGACACATTTACTGTGAGAACATTATTTACTCTATAAGGGATTTGTATTTCATTGTTTTTTTTTTCAGGTTTTCTTAACTTTCCTCCTCAAATATATTCGATAACTTCTTTTTAAATTTTTGGTTATTTTACCGTCAACAGGATCCTCCTACGATCCATGGACACGGGTCATTTTGCCAGAAGAGCAGAACTGATTCCTCTTTCCAAAGTGCTCAACTTTCGCCTCTGGGAGGAAAGGCTGTTCACACCTACTTCAGGGGACCTACAAATACAGAGTCCTTCCTTGGAAGAGCTCAAAACAACCCTTCAATTCTGACCATCACCCCACTCCATCATCCCTGTACAGAGGGCCACTTCTCAAAGAGTTAAGGCACCCCACAGGTTGAAAATAACCTCTGACCCATACGGAAATGAAAACTCAAAGGTAGCAGAGAAAATCTTTCCACTGAAGGCCATTCTCCTCTTGGGGGGAGGGCCTCCAGAGTCAGCTGCATCTAACATACAGCCTTTCCTGGTGGTGATTTATTTTTTCAGCATGATACTAAATCCACAGCCCACAATAGCAGGACATTGCTGTCAGGGCACCAAGGTCTCTCAGTATAGCCGCTCTCACAGCCTCCTGAAGTCATGAATCATACTCCTAAGCATGATGACAGAGATAGAGGCGCACCCCACCCCACCCCCAATCTAGAGGATGCCCGCTTTCTTTCTCTACTCACGCTACGATGCATTATTTCAAAGACATTTTACTTCCTATAATTTTTCTCCTTAAAGACTTTAAGAAGAGAATGGACCGGCTTCAGGACAATGGGGGAAGAGACACTGAATTGGTAATCAGAAGACAAGGGTTCAAATTCTGAATTGGCTCCTTAGAAGCCATGTCACTTAAAGCAAGTCACAATCTCTCCAAGTCTTAGTTTCAGATACATGGTAATAGCAGCACATTTTTCTTGGGATTGTTAAAAGATTTTAATGAGATAATACATAAGAAAGTACCTAGTATGTATTAGATAGTTACTAACCTTTTGCCTATAAGGCAATCATAATGCTCAGTTAATACATTTCAGAGGGTGTGACCATTCAATAATAAAGGCCAATAAGAATATTCTGAGGTCTTTGAAAATATTCTCAGCCAGGTTTGGGTAGCAACTGAAGTGGCCAACACCTCTGTAAAGGTATTACACCATAACTGTGATTACACCATAACTTTACAACATAACTGTAAAGGTATTACACTGTTACAGGCAGAGGTGTTAACTGCCATAGTATTTACAAGAGAGAAATACCAGAAATAACCTAAATGTTCATGAGGGTACATCTGTACCACCAAATATATACACTGCAGTTAAAATAGTGTTATTTATACTGACAGAAACATCTTAATGACATATTAAGCATTTTTAAAAAAACCATAGAAAAGTATGTAAAGAATGATACAACTTATTAACTCCCTAAAACTATGTGTAGATGTACATAAGTGCACAGAGGAAAAGGACTGAATACATAATTCTACCTGTAAATAGTTCTTACCTATGGTGGGGGCAGTGCTGGACTGGGGTCAGGGTGCTGAATGGGCACTGGGACACTGCTCTGTGTCTCTTTTATTTAACTTTTTACCATGCACATGTGTTTTAAGTACAAGTTGCATAATGAACACAAACAGTTTTATTTTATGATTAAACACTAAAAACACATACTCTATCATATAAATAATTCTGATTAAAGCCAACACTGGTTGAGTAGTTTTCTGCTCTGGATGTCTTATTTGGGGCAGCGTCATATGTGGTTCAAAGAAACCACCACTCCAGTGTCTCCGTAGGCAGCAGAGAACCCTACTCTGCTCCACTTGTGTGATAACAGCCTCTCCTCCACTTGAGGGCTTTGGTGCCACTTCCTCCTCCTCTGTGGCCAGTGACCCAGCAGACCCAGGTCTTGCCTGGGCTCAGTAGCAGGCAGTAGTGAAAACATCTGGCTTTGACTCCTCATTCTGCATTGTGCCACCTGAGACTTTGCTTCGGTTTTCTCATTTGTAAAATGGGGACATACCTATACCTTGCAAGGCTGTCACAGGAATTATATGACACATGCTAACGTGCCCAGTAAAGGGCAGCTTTTAACATCACTATTATTAACAAGGCAACGGTATGGGTCTCAAGGTCAATTCTCATCTGTAAAATGAGACCCCAATATTTGATTATTTTGAAAGCTTCCAGCTATAATATTCTAAGAACATGTAATAAAGTAGAAAAGTAGACAAACATGCTGAAAGGTGCAGCCAGGTATCTGGGACCAGAGAGATGAGACAACCTCCGAGGCAGGGCCTTGGCAATGATGTGACTTGTGTGACTGTTATAACATCACGGGGTAAGAAGAAAAGAGGGTAAGAGAAGCTTTTGTTTTCCAGTCTAGAAGACTTAGAATTTAGAGAGAAAATAGAAAGACACACAGAGAAACATATTCATATTCTTCTACTGCCAAATAGAAAACATTTTCAATATCCCCCAACACCTGCTGGTACGAGTACCTAGTACCTAGTATCTGCTGGGAATAGCAAAGCATTACAAAACAGGGCAGCTTAGTGTGACTGGCCCAAACACAGCCTTCAACCTCCAACCTGCTCAACCTTCTGGGACAGAAGTTCAAGTTAAATCCTTTTAGAACCAATAGTATCTCTATACAACTACATCTATCTTTTGGGGCTCAGTTAAAATTCCACCTCCCGTGTTAACCTCTCAAACCATCCCCATTAAAAGCCATCTCTCTCTTTGAATTCCCATAGACTTTGTTCTTCAGCTTTCTCAATTTCTACTTTACGTTACAGTTCTTTGCATGCCTGTTTTACCTCCCTTACAGGGCCATAAACTCCCCTGTAAGCTGAATAATGTTCCAGTCAGTCACCCACTCACAAACATTTACTGAGCACCTAGGTATCATCCAAACCATGAGGGATACAGAAATAGTAACACTTTCTCGATCTTCAAGGAGCTCGCAGTCTGATGAAAAGATGGGCAAGTGAAAAATTTCAACCACCAAGGTGCTACAGGGACATGGAGAAGGAACCTCCCTAATCTACCTCAAAAGATGGAAGATGAAAGTGTCAAAAAAGTCTTCCAAGCAGGTGATGTCTGAGGTAATTCTTCAGGATTAGTTAAGGGGTGCCTGACTGGCTCAGTCGGAAAAGCATGCAACTCTTGACCTCAGGACTGTGAGTTCAAGCACCACACTGGGTATAGAGGTTATTTAAAAATAAAATCTTTAAAAAAAGAAAAGAATTAGTTGAAGCTACCCAAGCAAAAAGGAGAGGAAAGGACAAATATGTACTAAAATCAATAGAGGGGGTGCCTGGCTGGCTCAGTCAGTAGAACATGCAACTCTCGATCTTGGGGTCATGAGGTCAAGCCCCACGGTGTACGTAGAGCTTACTTTAAAAAAAAAAATCAATCAATCAATATAGGTACATCTACTCTGGAGAACTGGGTGGCAGTTTCTTATAGGCTAAGCATATACTTACCATACGATGGAGCAATTGCACTCCTAGGTATTTATACAAGAAAAATTAGAACATATTTCCACAACATGACATGTTTGCAAATGTTCATCCATTTTTTTCATAATAAAAGGGAACAACCAAATGCCCATCAACAGGTGAATGAATACACAAATTGGGGTATAGCCATACAATGGATATTCTCAGCATCGAAAAGGAAGAAACTACTCATACGCAGAACAATTTGTTAACTCAAAAACATTTTGCTGAGCAAAAGGAGCCAGACTCAAGGGAGTACATGAAATTCTGGAACAGGCCAACCTAACCTATCACGATAGAAAGCAGGTCAGTAAGTGCCTGGGACAGGGATATTGACTACAAAGGGACAGGAGAACTGGGGGGAAGGAGGGGAGCGATATAAAAAAATCTGTATCTTCCATAACTTGATTGCAGTGGTGGTTAAAGAAGTATATACATTATCAAAACTCATCAAACTGTACCATTAAAATATATGCATTTTAGTCCATGTAAATTTTACTTCAATAAAGCTGATTGATTTTATTTTTTTAAAGACTGCTATTTATTTATTTATTTATTTATTTATTTATTTGTGAGAGAGAGTGCATGTGCAAGCATCTGTGTGAGCAGAGGGGAGGGGCAGAGAGGGAGGCAGAGGGAGAGGAAAAGAATCCCAAGCAAATGGCACTGAGGGCAGAGCCCCACGAGGGGCTCAACCTCACATGTCCTGAGATCATGACCTGAGCTGAAACCAAGAGTCGGATGCTCAACTGACTGAGCCACTCAGGCACACCCCCCCCCCAATAAAGCTGATTTAAAAACATATATATATAGCACAGTGTTTAAGAACACAGACTCTGGAGGGGCGCCTGGGTGGCTCAGTCAGTTAAACGTCTGCCTTCGGCTCAGGTCATGATCCCAGGGTCCTGGGATCGAGCCCCGCATCGGGCTCCCTGCTCAGCAGGAAGCCTGCTGCTCCCTCTCCCTCTGCCTGCTGCTCCCCCTGCCTGTACTCTCTCTGTGTCAAATAAATAAATAAAATCTTAAAAAAAAAAAAAAAAAAAAGAAACACAGACTCTGGAGCCAAGTGCCTGTTCTATGACTAGCTGGCTATGTAAGAGTTAACCAGTATTATTATTATTATTAGCATTAGCATTCATATTCATATTCCAGGCAGAGGGAAGAACACAAGCAATGGTCTAGAGGTAAGAAACAGCATTGTAGTGTAGAGACTACAACAATTTAGTGGTGTGGAACATAAATTAAGAGGAAAGACATGAAGGGGATGAGATCAGAGAAGCAGAAAGGGTCAAGGTTACTCCTCTCCATGTCTTCATGCCTAACAGAGAGCTTCTGACACAACCAATCAAATGTTTATTTTTTTTAAAAACTGATGAACATATCAGAAGATACTACTTGAAACCCACCAGGATGGCTATTATCAAAAAGACAAATAATAACAAGGGTTGGCAAGAATGTGGAGAACTAGGCCCTCATATATTGTGGCTGGGAATGTAAAATGTAACCACTGAGGAAAATAGCTTGGCAGTTCCTCAAAAGGTCAGACATGGAGTTACCATATGAGCCAGCTATTGCACACCAAGGTATACATATGCCCAAGAGAAATAAAAACATATGCCCACATAAAAACTTGTAACACAAATGTTCTTAGCAGGGGCACCTGGGTGGCTCAGTTGGTTAAGCGACTGCCTTCAGCTCAGGCCATGATCCTGGAGTCCCGGGATCGAGTCCCACATCGGGCTCCCTGCTCAGCAGGGAGTCTGCTTCTCCCTCTGACCCTCTTCCCTCTCGTGCTCTCTATCTCTCATTCTCTCTCTCTCAAATAAATAAATAAAATCTTAAAAAAAAACAAATGTTCTTAGCAGCATTATTCGTAATAGCCCAAAACTAGAAACAACACTAATATTCATCAACTGATAATGGATTAATAAAATGTGGTATACACATAAAATGTAATACTATTTAGCCACAAAAAAGAGTGAAGTACTGACGTAGGCTACAATATGGATGACCCCTGAAAACATTATGCTAAGTAAAAGCTGCCAGACACAAAATGTCACATATTGTAGGACTGCATTTACCTAGGATGTCCAGCATAAGCAAATCCACAGAAACAGAAAGTAAAGTGGTTGTCAGGGGCTAGAGGAAGGGGATACTGGGGAGTGACAGCTAATGGGTATGGCATTTCTTTTGGGAGTGATGAAAATGTCCTAAAATTGACTGCGGTGGTGGTTGCACAACTCTATGAATGAATATACTAAAAACTAGTGAGTTGTAACCAGTCACTTTAAATAGGTAATTATATGGTATGTGAATTTTGTCTCAAAGTTGTTATAAAATATTTAAAGAATAAAATATCAATGGTTCACTTATTTCAAGAAATGTCTGATAAAAGTTAAACACAAAAAAATTTGAAACATCTCTTTTCATTCAATTTGTTCAAATCCCCTATGTGCCAGCTCTGATGGCCACAAATATTGAGTAGGACAGAGCGCCTTAGCCTTAAGAAGCTATACTCTAGAAGTGAGGAGAGAGGCAGGTATATAGGGTAGCACCACATTAGAGGGCCTCACAGAAAGCTGTCTAGGAACTGAGGGAACACAAACCAGGGCCAGGACCTCCTCTCCATTACTTTGTCTTTGGCCTCTTATCCTTACATGGTCCTACTAGATTGCATTTCTTCTACTGGAAGGCTGTTCACATTTATTTTGGCAGGAGACCCCTATGCTAAGCAATGTGATTGATTCTCTAGCTGATCAGTCTAAGCCAGTCATGGCAACTCTATTACTAATTGCCAATGACTGGTTCAAGGACAGATGGCACTATATCAATTCAGCCAATGAATGCAAAGAAAGACATGCTGGGGGTCTGGGGAAAGAGGCTCTCTCACTCTTAAGAAAGCCAAAGGCAGCATCACATTACTCTTCCTTGGACTATGAACAAAACCCTGATACCTACGAAGCCATTCCTACAACCACCAGGAGACCTGTCTTCAGTTAACCCTATGGTAAAGACAGAACAACCTAAGAACTGAATGAAATTAGTCCAGTTTCCATTTTCTCCTGTCCACCATTAAGTTAAAAAGTCTTCTAATGATGCCACCTGATGTCTTCTCTTCCCTCATGGGTCAGGAAGCACCCATGGAGCAGAGACTAGAGGCTCCAGCTCTGTTTCATTTCCTCCCTCAGAGTCTAGCACATGGTCAACCATTGCAAGTCACGTATTTCAAAAGAACAGAAAACAATGAACAGAGTTACACTTAACCCTAAATATTTTAAAAAGCAGAATTTAACAGAAAAAAAAATTACCTAAATAAAGGTCTTCCCTATTAAAACTTCCACAGTTCCCTTCATTGCCTCAAACAAGGACCATGTTTAACAGAGGGAAGGCTCCTGTCCCTTCCCCTCCACCGCTTCCAGGAAAAGGTCCTGGGCTTCCAGGGAAGGTAAGCAGCTTAGGGTAGAAACCCTGTAGGTGTGATGTAAAATGCCAGGCAAAGGGCGAGCATTTGATGCTAAGCATCATAGCAACAATCACAACAACAGAACCAGTGGGGCGTGTATAGACTGGCGTTTACAACATGGAATGGTACTGGTTTCTATTCTCAGCATGTGTCACTGACTTACTGACAAGACAGTTAAACATAAAAAGGGTCCCTTATCAGTGGTAACTGGGACAAAGTCCCTGGGCTAGAAGGAATAGGAAAACTCCAGCAGTAATCCCCAAACCTCCTATGTCTCAACAGTTTCAATTTCCTTCTCCAAACCTTTTCTAAAACTATTCTTACCAAAATAAACCAATTTAAGTTGACTTCCACTTCCTTTCCCTGATGTGAAGGCACAGAAGAATGAGCAGGAAGAGACACAAAAGATCCCAATTATCCACCCTTTCTTAAGGCTCCTTTGTATGCCTGCTGCGTAAGATCATTTATTAACTAAGAATAAGTTCCTGGTTTATGATAACACAGTGCCTGGCACACAGTAGGCACTTGATAAATGTTTACTGATTGACCACAGCAAACTAGAAGCAAGCATGTGAGTGTTGGACAGAGAGGAATAAAGCCTTGACTCTCCCAGGTTCACTTTTTAGCCAACTTGCTAAAAACAATAATAGTGCACATCATCAAAAAGCTGAAAAGAGCTGGTTTTGTAGCTACGGTGGCTGTTACTCACTGCTCCCTGAATGAATAAATCTATTCAGTTTCTCTGACCCCCGTCCAGAATACAAGTGAGTTACAGCCAGTGCAGACCCTGGCTCGCAGCGAAATTATTAACCTCACTGGCTAACTGTAAATAGATACTAGAGAAACTTGTTCAGCTCCAGACTGTCCAGACATCATTCCAGTGAAGGGCTTCACCTAGTTCAGGGTACTGGGTTTTCAGATCGCCCTGAGGTCTGCTCTCCAAAGCCTGACAGAACTAGCACAGAACATACTCTAACAGTCTTCTTCCTTATCTCTTGCCCAAGAGAACTTCAATGTCATGATAGTTATAGAATATACCTGGAAAAGTGGGCTTCTTCCCTTGATTACAATTACACAGAGGGGAGCACAGGATTTGCCTATACCAATATCTGTGCCCATGATGAACTCTCAAATATGACCAATCAACCCCGTCAATATTTTAGCTTCATTAACTGGCCAGAGGAAAAAGAGCCTGCCACATGGCAAACTCACATTTCACACAGGTGTTCTCAGCCAAGACAGGGCAGAAGCATTACATCCATAGCCCAGAGTACAAATGTTCAGCACCGAAATGAATGGAAACCAACAGGATCCTTGTGGTTATAATTTAACTTAAATCCTCAGATAAAGGAAGACCACTACTGATTTGGTTTGGTTTGTCAACAGGAGAGTTCATAGGGAATTATCGTGAGCAAAGAGTGGCAGCCACCCCAGTAACCACAAAGCCCTGAGTATTGAAGGAGGACCAAGTACACTTAGCTTTACATCCTTCCCTGCAGTGAAGGGTCCCTTGGGATGGGTCACCTTCACGAGGGGCAGCAGCTGTTCAAACCCCAGGACATACAGGGAAAGTTAAGGAGTAAAGGATTGCACAGATAGAATCCCTCTAGGAAGGGACTATGGTTTAAGCCCACATTCTTCTCACTGTACTCATAACCAGTAGCACCCCACCCCAGGACCCTCTCCCTTTTTACCCCAATTCCTTGACATCTGATCAGATCAAGAAGACCAGGTGGCAGACCTCAAGGCCTCCTCAATGCAATGAATGGCTATTTTAAGTTTTTGTTTTTTTTTTAATTAAGCTCTATACCAAATGTGGGGCTTGAACTCATGACCCTGAGATCAATCACTTGCTCTACAGACTGAGCCAGCCAAGCACCCCATGAATGGATATTTTACACTTTAAAGCTAAGGCTGACTTACATGTAAGAGTCCCACTTTCTCCAAATATATGTCATTCCTAAACATCTCTGCTCTGTTGGCAAATCACCAGTTGACCTCCCCATCTCTCCCTCCTCCCCAGGGACATAGAAGCCACAGTTAAGCAGACTTTCACAGCGACAAGGCACAGTGTGGGGAGGGGAGCTCTGGAATGACATCAGAAGACCTGTGCACTTGCTCCAGCTCTGCCAAATTAGCCGAGTGAATTTAGCCTTGGCTTACATATCTTTAAAATAGGGGAGTATGGTTTGATGATTTTTATGGGTCCTTCCAGCTCCAAACTCTGGGAACTTTCAATATTGACTATAGCTTCATCTATCTACACGCCAGTGAAGTATCCCAGTGAGCATCTAAATGAGGCTAAAAGACGCATATGCTGGAAGGGTCCAGCCATGGAATCATAAAATCTAAGAATGCTAGAAGCACCCCAGAACATAACAGTCCCTTCAAAGGAAGCTCTGGGTTTCACAGTGTGCTCAAAGATGTCTATGGCTCACCATTTCCTACAGGGGTACTTGGACCATCACTGTGAAAGCAAGGACTCAAAGAGGACAAACTCCAAACTCAGTTATTCCAGACAAGGGTCTATTCTAAAGGTGCAGACCCAAAAATAGCTTTACAGTTTACATAAAAGCAGGACCTAAAATAAGATTTTCAAAGAGTCAGATCCTGGGTAATAAACTTCCTTTTAAACCCACAGCTAGAGGCCAGCCCTGTGCCACGCAAGGGTATACTCAAAAAATTACCCATTCAAGTACCTGGGTCTTTGCCACCTTCTTTCTCTGGCATAACCAAGATAAGCTCACCCTGGCATGGTTCTGTCTGGAGGATACCAGGCAATTAGGCCATGGTGCATGTCCCCCAGGGGCAGAACACTTCCCCAGCTACTTCGGTTTGGTATGTCTTTGTTTTGGTTTAGCCCTGGCAATCTGGCAGGCAATGTATTTCCAGGGGGAGCTCTGTCCATGGTGTGAATGCCCCGGCCTTGAGGTCCTCGTTCATGTCCATAAACAGAGCCCAGTTGCCACAGTGACTGGTGCTAGGAGCAGCTGCTAAATAGCGGAGGTCACCAGAGCTTTCTTTGGGTTCTACAGTCTGGGCTATGTGTTCCTTTGCCGCTGTGAACAGTGGGTCAACGGGAGCTGCAACCACACCAGCCAGTACTTCACATGGGAGTCTGGGCACTGAGGAGGAATGTGATTTCCCGTGGGGCCCATACCCACATGACAGATCTCAGCCAGAGGGCTCAGGAAGAGTAAAGGGCATAGGAGTGGCAACTTCCTCCCGGGGGTTCCACAGTCCCCAGAGGGTGGGAGGGGGCAGGGCCAGAGTTTAGTGCAACAGGAAGGGCCTTGGAAAAGTGAACATGTAGTTGGGCCAGTGACGCTTCTGAATCATGTAGGCCAATCGGGTGCTTCCTCCCTTCTCCGTGAAGGTGTGCCTTGGTTCTCCCCACCTCCACAGCAGGAAACACTGCACCCCACCTGACACACACAGGTAAAAACAAAAGAAAAAAAACAAAAACAAAAACAAAAAACCTTCTGGACTGGAGTCGCAGAGGTCTTTCTAAATTAGAAACTATGCCTATTGTGTTTCCATCTTCCAAGGCAATCCTGCCCAAAGGCCACAAGATCTGCTTGACCAGTAATACAACTAGGGCAGGTGTGAAACACAACCGTGTCTGGAAACACATATACCCCTGGCCACTCCCCTTGTTGTCCACTTACTAAGATTAGAAATAGTTGTTTTTTACTCTGCAAAGTAGAGCTTCTGTCCTCAAGGGAGATGCTTTCAGATAAAAACATAAAAACAACTATAAAAAAGAGATGATAAGGCAGGTCCTCTTGGCCCTTACAAAACCAAGTTACCTTGGCTGGGGCCCAAGGAAGCCATAGAATAGAACCGAACATAAACCTCACTTAACATCTTTCAGACCCATCCCCATCCCCATGTTAACATGGAAGTAACAAACATTCTTTGGTTCCAATGCCAGTTCCAGAGATGGTGATCATTTAAAATGTAAACAAAATGAAGGCTTATCTCTCTCAAAAACATATGCTTCTGTTTTTACCAACCATGAGCCAATGAGACCACAAAAAGGATAGGAAAACGGGATGAAAGTTTTCTAATTTATCAGTGTAACTCAAAGGTAAACCTGAAAACTTGGATCCATCATGCTTCCCAAACAGGGCCCAAATGTTTCACACATAAGATGTTTCTGTGTTATTCCCACCATTGTAGTTCATTACAGGCCAGAGGAAACCTAAAAGGTTAAAAAGTTTGTCTTTAGGCAAATACTTCAATAATTTAGACTTCAAAGACTCCATTTAACCTCTGTTTACACAAAGTAATGTGTTTCCTTTGCCTGCTGAATGTCAAAATGCTTTGCAATTAATTACCTCTATTTTTAAAACCCCCAAATACTGTTAAATATAATGGCCAATATATTGGGGTGGGGGAAGCATGTTCAAAATCTGCTCCATTCTCTGAAGACACAAAATGATAATTAAGACAACATCCATGGAATTTGATTGATGTAGACGATGATTTAAAAAAAAAAACTTTTCCCCTTAGGGTGCCTAAGTGGCACAGTCGGTTAAGCATCACACTCTTGGTTTCAGCTCAGGTTGTGATCTCAGGGTTTTGATCTCAGAGTCGTGAGATCAAGCCCCGCGTCCGTTAAGACTCTCTCTGATCCTCCCCACTGCACTTACTCTCTCTCTAATAAATAAATAAATCTTAAAAAAAAAAACGTTTTCCCCTCAAAATCACAATTTTTATCGATTTTTTTCCCATTTTTCCTATGAACACTGTGAATCTAAGAATGGAACAGTTTTTTATCCACTTACAGAAAAATTCAACAAAGTTAAAGTAAAGGCAAGTAAAGGCACAGCTTTAGAAAATTCAAGGCATTTCATTTTCTAACTAGTTAGTACTTATGCCTTCTTTTCTTTAGAGCGTTCCTAGTTCATGATTAATGGAGCACCTTAGAAATTAACTCCACACCTCCCACAGGTTAAGTGTACACAGAAGCACAGCAAGTGGCTTAAATGGCAAAGAATTTTATAAATACTAAGGTCATCATGGAGACAATGATCAATAGCCCTTGGAATTTGTATGGGGAAATTTCCAGGTTTTTTTAAAAGCTATTTTCCACTCTCTTACCCTCAAAATAGCCACATTTGGCAATAATAATATTATCATCTATGGAATATTTACTATGTGCCAGGCTCTCTTCTAAGCATTTTACTTGTATTTATGTATTTATTCCTCAAAACCAACTTGAGATATACAATTGCCTTCATTCTACAGCTGAAAACACTGAGATGGAATGATGTTAAGTAACTCACTCAAAGTCATGAAGTTATTGACTTACTGAGTGAAAGTGACTAAGCCAAGGCCAGCCCTGGGTGGGGGAGAGCTCGGGCGGGGGGTGGGGGGATGCAGGGAGGGTGGTACCTAGACTAGAAGGCAGGAACCAGCATTCTGGTTCCCAAATCAAATGGTGTTTCTTCCCAGAGAAAATGCTGACCCAAGATAACCCAAGGAATATGTAAATGAGTTCTGACCTAAATACATGTCCTCTTGCTATAGAAAACTCAGCTACTGGCACCTTAAAGAGAGATACAAACACCAAAGAAAAAAGGAAGCTCAGATTTCCTTAATTAACTGTGCAACATTCTCAGCTAATGTCATTTTAATTTTACATATATGTTCTACAACCTAAAATAGTCTTTGCAAATTACCTAAGAAAAAAAATTTTTTAAGCCTTCAGAAAAAGGAACTATTTGGACTTTCTATGTTAAATTTTCGCTATATTCTTCTCCTACATTGTAAAGTTTTGATGGTTTTTTACAATTCATATGTCTGGCCACCTTGTTTCATTAGCACTCAAAGTGGAGCTAAGCTCATATAACATCGCTGGGGCTATAGTGTGAAGCTGCTATCCAGCTGAGCTGATTTAAACACCCAATTCTGACAGCATGGTATACCTTCTGCCTTCGAAAAACTTAGAAACCTTTCCTTCCTTTCTAGAAAATCTTCACATTATTTAAACAGAAAAAAAGTACTTTTTTTCTGAATGTATTTAAAAGTTGCAAATAATCCTAAGATTATTATTAATACTTTTTCCTGAGATCTCATTTCCCATCCTCTGACAGGTTCTCCTTCAGCTCAGGCACCAAGAATGGGCCACAACATACGAGTCAAAATGAGAGCAGTCCAGTGTGACCCAGGCATGCCCAGCATGGGTGCAGCGGCCCAGGCCCTGGGAGTGCCCCATCGGGAGCTGGTGGCCGGGCGCAGAGGGGCCAGGGGGAGCCAGGAGGAGCCGAGCCAGCCCATGGTGGGCGAGGGGCCAGGCAGGTCGGAGCCGGGTGGTTGGAGCGGCCGGAGTGGCCAGAGCAGCCGGGTCCTTCATGATGAAAGATTTTGAGATGCTTCTCTGTCCTCTGTGTAGTTGGTAGTTTGGGTGGTGAAGAGATGGCTGAGTGTGTCAAAACCTTTCTCTAGGACCTTACCAGGGGAATCAAAGACTCCATCTGGGGCATTTGTACCATCTCAAAGCTAGATGCTCGGATTCAGCACAAGAGAGAGGAGCGTGAAAGAAGGGCAAGCGGTGTTCTGGTACACAGGAGAGCCCAGAGTACAGAAAGGAAGCAAGAGAGTGAGCTACATGTGCTTAGCAGAAGTCTCCTCTTATTTTATCAAGTGTTTCCTCCTGTACTATAGTCAGTAACAGACCAAATTATTGGTGATCCATCACAACCTGGAGATGTCTGGTCATAGCTGGAATTCTTCCTTACCTCAGTTTTCAGTGCTCTTTGGGTGCTCCCACTGTTTGTGCTTTGCAAAGTTGTAAATGCCATTTCATTTCAAGACACAGCTGATGTGGCATTTGAGGTATCGGGGAGGAAGCCTCACCCATTCCCTAGTGTCAGCAAAACAACTGCTGACATGCTCTTCAGCCTTTTGCCTCAAGCCCTTTCCCTCATCCAGGGCATGTCTGTGAGTCTCCTTCCCATCCACCTTGTCGGGCAGCTGGTTAGTCTTCTGCATATGTCCCTTCTCTACTCGCTGGACTGCTCTGAGTATCGTTGGTTCAATAAAGGAACTGAAATGCACCAGCAGTTGTCAAACATAGAAAGGAACAGGCCTTACTACTTTGGGTTTGGTCTGCCCCTGGCTTGCCTCACAGCAATGCAGTCCTCATACATCATCAGGGGCTGCCTCTTTCTCCATCCTCTCCTCCATTCATTATCAGTGCCAATGAAGCAAGGATCCCTGGCAAAGTCTACCTTTTCCAGGTGTGCCCCTTCTCCTTGGTGGTTTTCTTAAGCAACAGACTTTTCCGCAAGACTGTCTACCTGCAGTCCGCCCTGATTGGCTCACCCTCTGCAGAGAAATTCTCTTCGCCACATCCGTCTCCTGCCAGACTGAAGGCTGCTGCAGGCCCCTGAGTGGCCTGCCATCCAGATGGGATGGGTGGGATTGGAAGCAGGCTCTAGGAGCTCTTTTCCTTGTCCCCTCCTCCACCAGGGAAGGCAGGACCTGCTCAGCCAAGGACCCGCTGCCTGTTCCCTTCTCTCTGAGGAACTGGGATTTGTGTCTCTGGTGCGTGTAAGGCAGAATCTTCCTGACACCAGTGGGTGCGTTTTTAACACTGGTGAGTCTGAATGGACCACAGATTTCCGGCACTTGCCAGCCCCCGTGCCTGGACTGATGTGAATACTTTTTTTCTCCCTGTGCCACTGACCCTCCCAGCCCCCTGTCCTGCTTTCCACCCCCCTTGGATGAATGGGTTTTATCATTCTGGCTGTTGTATTTTGTGGACCTGTTATTTGTGTTGTTTTTCTGTGAAGCACATATATTGGATGTAGGAGGGAAAGCAGTATCTCATTTGCTCCTGGCCACTCCCTTTATAGCCGTCACTGTCTTTTATTTCTTATAACTCAGGTTAGATTTTGGTCTCTCTGGCTCCACTGCAAAAAACAAGCCTGAAGAGATGGGACAGGAGGAAAGACCTCACAGCCAGATCTGCTGCGTTTGGGGGAGTGATTTTCTTTCTTCCCCTTGTAGGAGAAAAAGCTTTTTTCATTGGTACATTTAAAGTTCCCCAGCTATAGGGAGGGACCAGTTTTGGACAAGTGCCCCTGAAGCACCGAATGCTCAGAGAAGCTGAACTTGGAACTCTGAAGGTCTGAAGTGTACTGCTGGCCACTGCCAGGTCTGTCTGGTATTTCAAAGGAAAATTGGGTGCTGCAAATAGGAACTGAATGGGGTTAACTTATTAAACTCATGAAGCCTGTGATTGGTTGGTGTTCTCCTGTCATTTTAAAGAGAGGAAATATAGGGAGGGGACAAATGTCAAAACACTTGTCCAATTTTAAAATGTCACAATTAGGGGCGCCTGGGTGGCTCAGATGGTGAAGCATCTGCCTTTGGCTCAGGTCATGATCCCAGGGTCCTGGGATTGAGCCCCATGTCAGGCTCCCAGCTCAGTGAGGAGTCTGTTTCTCCCTCTCCCTCTGCCTCTCCCCCAGCTTGTGCTCTCTCTCTCTCTCTCTCAAATGAATAAATAAAATCTTTAAAAAAAAGTCACAATTAAACATGAGCTAGTTTCCAAAAAAAAAATGAAAGTGACATTTCCCTGCACTAAATTGAAAACAGATTCACATTCAAGTGTTTAATCGTTAATTCCATCATTTGAATACTGAGCACCTATAGTTCCCAAGTTCTTGCAGCTGTTAGAGATAAAGCAGTGAACAAGGTAAGCAGCCTTCTCTTCTTTCATGGAGCTTCCATTTAGGCAATTAAAAAAATATGGCAGATCAAACTTTTAAACACAAAGCTCCTCCTCCATGAAGGACATATGCAACAATACATGGGGGATGTTCTGTAGAGTGAGGTCCAGAGACCCAGGCCCTGCCTTTCCCCTCTGGCTCACTGCCCCACCACAGGCTCAGTGAAACAAATTTCTATGCCAAATGCGTACCCAACCAGCTCAGAGCAACTCTACCTACAAATAGAAGCCTTACTCCTTTTATGAACAGGGAGCAAAGTCCTTTTTAAGTCCCATTGCTACACCATTCTGGTCACTTGTAGACAACCCTTAATTATCAAGAATCCTTTTATCTCACTATCTCCATTCAGGTGGGTTATTTGTTAACCAAATTCCATGCAGCTCTACAGGGCAGAACCAGGGGCTGAGAGTGGAGGTTTATAGCCAGGTGGATTGCACAACACAAAGAATTTCCCAAGGGTCAGGGATATTTTAAATTCAAGTAAAGGCTAGAGGCTCAGTCAACAGGATATTAGAAAGGTGATTTATGTACCAGGCTGAGCTGAACCAGATAATCTCTAAGGATCCTTAAAATACCAACATACCACAAATCTAGAGCTCTGGTAGTGTGCCTTATGAATGTAAAACCTACCCAGATGTAACTTATCCTAAAACATTACTTGAGGATAATGTTACTAACGAGATACAAACTCAGATGTCATGAAGAAATAAGCAACCTAAAATATACCACATGTTAACTAAGCAATAATTTTAATAGCACACAAATACTCCAAGCTACGGCTCAGCAGAGCTTACTAAGTGCCCAGCAGGTTTTGAGCACGTGAAGCGTCCTATCTCATTAAATTTTGAAAATAATCTAGTGAGATGAATGCTATTATTATATTACCTCCACTTTACAGATGAGGATGCTGAAGCAAACAGGTTACAAAGCTGTTTATTGGCAGACCTGGGATTAGCATTTAAGTCTATGCTCTGAAGCACTATGCTCTGTTAAGCTGTCTTGTTGGGAGTTGGAGAGCATCTTCCTCTTAGACTGTGTTACAGAAAGATCCTGAACTAGTTAACTACTTAAAGGAATCTTTGAAATGTGATGAATTAAGCTTTTCTGATGTATGATAATCATAAATTTCCTTTCTAGATATGATACATACTAAATTTGCTGTATTTTACTAAATTGTAGAAGTACTCAGAGAGTTAGGTCAGTTTCCAAATCTTATTTCCAAGTAGTAGCTTAAACACTAGAAGAATCTGGCTCAGAATCAACTACAAAATTTCCTATGACAGTATAACAAACACACACTACATTAGATATTTATATTTCTGCTAAATATCAGAGATGCCCAAATTGGTGATTATGACAGAGCTGGCCCTCAACTGTGGCAGTTTCCATTACAAAATCCACATTACAGGAATTCAGGATCCTGTTTAAAAACTGATTGAGACTGATACTTAATAGGACAATACACCACTGGCTTCCCCCTCCCTTTTGTTTTTTCATCTTTAAAAACTAAAGCCATCAAGTCTCCTTCCATTTAAACTGAAAAAGGAAAATGTTAGTTCCAAAGTTTGGAATTCTTAATACATTCCAGCTGGCTTTTTTTTAAGCCTACATTTGTAAATATTAGGGATGTCTAAGGAGTCTTCATCAAGTTTTTTTAAAAAACAAGTACTAAATAACTAATTAACTTCATAAAGATTTTAAGTCTATAATGGATATTACAACCTTAGCCTGCCTCAATATAGATTTTGGTGGTATATAAAGAACCCATAACAAAGAAAAATGACTTATCTAAATATTTGTAAATCTCCACACAAAAGAAGTTTCATGTATATGCACATAATATTATAGCACAAAAATTCCAGGAAATCACACATTTTTTTCATTTGTGATACACATAAACTGACAAAAAAATATTCAGCAATAATTAAAAATCTTTACCTTACTCAGTATAGTAAAAACCAATTAAGATCTAAAACTACAATTTTTTGAAGGGGACACTGAAAGAAATAATTTTACAGGCCTAAAAAGTCAGAACAGGGCTCTCAAATCCCCACCTCACAAATATTACTATTATCATATCCTCTAGATATGATTCTTTTTGTCATTAACTTTGTAAATATCACTTTCTAGAAATTATGTGTAATGCTCCATAATGCCCATGCTGCCAAGATGACATCTTTGACAGCAACAGTGATTTGGAATCATAAAATCTGGGAGCTGAAAGAAACCTGAAGATCCTCAGGCTTATGTCTCTCATCTGCCAGGTGAAAAAACAGATACAGAGGTACTGAGTGACCTCCCCAGGGCCAAGAATTCTAGGTGAAACACTTCACTGAAACTTCATTTGGGCCAGAAGACAAGATTTGCCCCCTCCCCATGCTAAGACATCTCTTCTTTTATTTAGCAAGCAGCAATTCTGAAACGTTTTGGTCTTAGGATCCTTTTATGTTTAAAATTACTGAGGACTCCAAAGAGATTTTGTTGGTATGAGTTTTATCTATCAACATTTAGCACAACAGAAATGAAAACTGAGAAAATTTTTTAAGTATTTAATTCATTTAAAACCAACAATAATAAGCCCACTGATGCTAATGCAAATATTATCTTTTATGAAAAATAACTTTTTTTGAAATAAAACTATTTAGTGAGAATAGCGGCATTGTTTTACATTTTTGCAAACTCTTTAACATCTAGCTTAATAGAAGACAGCTGGGTTTTCAGATCTACTTCTGTATTCAATTTACTGTGATACATTGTTCTGGTTGAAGGATATGAAGAAATCTGGCCTCACACAGATACATAGTTGGAAAGGAGAAGCAAATCCTAACAGTCTCTTCATATACTTGTAGCTAGCTAGCTAGTTCTTCTTCGATATTTTACCTAAACTCATTAAATAGTCATCACTTAAAGGTTAGTTGTGATGCGCAAGCTGAATTGCATAATAAACTTTTCATACCTTGTTACATTAAAATCCATTGCTCTCAAAATAGTGAGTAATTACAAAGGTAAAACTAGTAACTTTATAGCAGAGATTCTGGCAGACACCACTTTCGCCAAGTGATAAAGGTCAACATCACCAGTAATGAGACGTTATCAATTTAATGTAACCCCGATTTGACACCCTGAAAAGGGCACATTGCCTGTGTGTGCCCTTCCCAATAATGTATAATCTCAATCATGAGAGAATATCAGATAAACTCAAATTGAGGGACATTTTCCAAAACAACTGGCCACACTTCCAAAGTGTCAAAATCACTGGAAGACAGAGAACTGTCACAGACTGGAGGAAACCAAGGAGACATGACAATTAAATGCAATGTGAGATTTTGAGTTGGGTCCTGGAATAGAAAAAGAGCATTAGAGGAAAAATTGGTGAAATCCAAATAAATTCTATACTTCAGTTAATAATATTGTACCAAGATTAATTTCTTAGTTTTAATAATCGTTTTATACATAAGGTCAGGGTATTTCTTTGGGACATGGCTGATTTGCTGTTGGCTGAGCTAAGGACTCAGGTGGCTCTGAAATGAGCAACGTTAACAGCCAAAGGACTAAATCTGGAGCTAGGATGGAGAAGACCTTGCTCCTCTAGAGGAAGTGACTTGGCCTTCAGCTGGAGGTTGGAGGGTATTTAAGATGTTATTATAAGGTGAAGCTGAGTAAAGGGTATGGGAACTCTTTGTACCATTTATTTAAGTCTTCTGTAAGCCCAAAACTATCTGAAAATATAAAGTTTTTAAAAATCAGCTGCTTTATCCTGCACTGTCAAGATGTGAGATCTTTTATTACCCACACATGATTTTGTAACATCACGTATTGACCATCTGGAAAATCACGGTTCACAGAGTTATGCAAATATGCCAGATATTGACATACTTCTTATATGATATCAAAAAAATCATATTTGTTCATATTTCCATTGATCTCATCAAAAAGGTATTTAACTATTCAGAAACTGCCATGGTCATGGGGATGAATATGAGTTTTCCAAAACTTTAATTTTTGCATGAAAAATAAAATTTTTCACTGGCAACTAAGATTGTAAACAGTTTTCTTTGAAATCACAGGATCACTTTGTTCATTTTCGAAAAATGCCTGCCAAGTACTGAAGGCTAGATAACCATCGTTTGTCAGTCGTCCTTTCAAGTAAAATGGTATTCTGTGAAAAACAGATCAGTTCAGCTCACAATTCAGACAACTGCGCAAGTGTCTCCTCAGGACGGCCGCGGCACTTTGGAATGTAGAAGAGCTACTTGCCTCCTTCCCATTTCATAGAGAATGTGAAAAAGACATGTATTTGAGGGTTTTTAATTCCTTTGGCAAGAACATTCTTAACTGAAACTGGTGTATGGCAGTGAAGCGCTACCCCGATCCCTGCTAAGGCACCAACTGTTTTCTCCAATATTCCTCTTGGAATATTGCAGTGTCAACCCAGTGAAAAAGACAACTTTGAATTATTACAATAACAGTTCTGACCTCACAAACTCTTGATAAGGTCTCAGATCCATGACCACACTTTGAGAGCCACTGGTTTAAAGAGTTAAACCTTCAGCTCCTGCATGAAATATACCACCACTACTTAAGCCAAGGTAAAGAGTACTAAAGAGTCTTAGGCTAAGCTTTACAGAATGTTTACCAAGAGGCAATAGCTTCTTGCTGTCAAAGACATTATCTAGTGACAGATCCAATACCTGTCTTTAAAACAACCACCACAGGTCACTCAGACATTGTTTTACCTAAGAATCTGAAGACAGTGACCCCTCACCTGGTTTCCACAGGCTAGCCTTCATCCCAACATCGCTTCCTTTGCCCAAAATAGAATACACTAAGGTTCAGATTTATTACTTTAGCAAAGTTGTTTCTCTTTATTGTACTTTATGAGTGAGACAGGGTTATAATTATTGATTTATTCAATAAATATTAAGCACCCATATGTGCAAGGGACTAGGGATTGATCAATGAACAGTCTCTGCCCCCTCCCTGAAAGGTCACATTTAAGCAGGGCCAAAGGCACTGGGCAAAGTCCTCCATTTGAGAATTTTCATATATACGGAACAGCTACACCAGAGCTTTTGCAAACTGACTTAACTTTTGTGGAGCTTATATTTTAGTGGGGGGAGATAAATAATAAACACAGTAAGTAAATTATAAGCATGTTTCAAAGTGATAAGTGCTATGAGGGGAAAAACCAGCAAAATAGGAAGGGATGGACATACCAGGAGTTCAGAGGGATTACAATGTTAAATAGGATGGTTCAGGGTGGGACTAAGCCCACAGGTACTACACAGATGAGGAAAATTACTGTTAGGTGGTCTCACTCCATTGTTTCTGGGTTCTCCTCTCTCCGCCCAGCCCCAATCCTCAGTGCCACTAGTACCTTTCTTGAGGATTCATGCCTATCCTCCAATCTCCAGCTAAAGGCCAAGTTGCTTCCTCTAGAGGAGCAAGGTCTTCTCCATCCTAGCTCCAGATTTAGTCCTTTGGCTGTTACGTTGCTCATTTCAAAGCACCTGAGTCCTTAGCTCAGCCAACAGCAAATCAGCCATCTCCCAAAGAAATACCCTGACCTGCCTTATCTCTGTTGGGAGCACACAGTTGAACAATAAACTCATTCTGCCCATCCTAGGTTTGTTTCAGCTCTCTTTCTTTTCCCAAATATACAGGTTCTCTAAATAAGGATTAACTTTGTAAAGACCTATTATGTGCCACAAACTGCTGGCTGCTTTTTTTAAAAATTTTTTTAAAGATTTTCTTTATTTATTTGACAGAGAGATAGAGAGAGAGCACAAGTAGGCAGAGCAGCAGGCAGACGGAGAGGGAAAAGCCGACTCCCCGCCAAGCAGGGAGCCCAACATGTATCTCATTCTCCCGACAATCAACAGACTAAGAGTAATTAGCAGTACTCTATAGATTAGGCAACAGAAGTTCTGAAAATCATAACTTGGGACTCAAACTCAAATCTCCAAAACAAGAAAAAAGAAAGCTTTTTATTGACAACCTCCTCCCAACTTCATCACACACTTTATACCACACTTCGGTGCTCCCACTGTACTGCTTTGAGCAGAACATAAGGAAAATAAAGAAACTGATCACTGACAGAGTCTCTTTTCTGCAAAACTGTATTTCATGATCAGATCTGATTTTTGAACCAAATATATGTCTGAATAATAAGACTCACAACTTAAAGGACTGGGTAAATATGTTCACCGTGCTAACATTTTCAAAGAACACTATCCATTTAAAATAAACACGACCCAGGGCACCTGGGTGGCTCAGTCGATTAAGCATCTGCCTTTGGCTCAGGTCATGATCCCAGGGTCCTGGAATCAAGCCCCACGTCGGACTGTCTGCTCAGCGGAGAGCCTGCTTCTCCCTCTCCTCCCCGCTCCTGCTCTCTATCTCTGTTGATATCTTTGTGTGTCTCTCTCTCAAATAAATAAATAAAATCTTAAAAATATATATATAAAAAATAAATAAAATAAACATGACCCTCTGATTTATATGCATTATCTCATTTATAATCGTCACCAGAACACAGTGTGGTAGATACTGATGATGATATCTCTATTTTTATAGGTGAGGACACTGAGGCTATGATTATACAGCCTGCAAATAGCAAAACCTGAGCCTGAACCTATGTCTGAATCCACAGCCCAAGGTGACATCTACCACACAACCTCTGTCAAGAATGAACACTGTGCTGGAGAATTACTTTTACTAAACAAAAGTGTAATAGTCCAACAGATTCACTTTGGTAAAGTCCACAGGCATTCCTCATATTTGGAGCATAAAATCTCTACAAAATCCTTTAGTTACAAGTCTCAAATAAAGCTTCACCAGAGTGATTGTGCTCTAGAAAAAAATCTGCTCAGAAAACCCAAGGGTCCAGCAAAAGGACACAACTTTCAGCCTTTGGATTCTGATATTGCCCCTAACTCTGACCTTTAGTCTAAAGGAATAAGGATACTCATTTTACCTCAGTGAAGAGATCTTATGGCTATCCCCTGGTCAGGAACACCGGTTTGAGCCTCAGGTAAAGAACATATTTCTTGGGGCGCCTGGGTGGCTCAGTTGGTTAAGCATCTACTGTTGGCTCAGGTCATGATCTCAGCGTCCTGGGTTGGAGCTCAGCATCCTCGGGCTCCCTGCTGAGCAGGGAGGCCGCTTCTCCCTCTCCCTCTGCCCCTTCTCCTGCTTGTGCTCTCTCTCTTAAATAAATAAATAAAATCTTTAAAAAAACACACACACATTTCTTAAGTACACACTGAACTCTTGAGTTCCTAAAACTTAGAGCAAAGCCATCCAGGTCAATAACTCACTTCAGCAGCAGCCTTAGTTATCTGTGCCTGAGTTCGCTTGCCAAATGGCCAGAGGAAGAATTAGTTTTCATCATTATTAATAAAGAGTTGTTTGAAGAAGACAGAATTATAGCTCCAAATAGAGGTTCTCAAACCTCATTCTAATGAAACAGTCATGCATAATGAATAGTGTTCACATCTGGACATACTATAGTCTTCAAAATAAACTACTGAAAACTACAAAAAGCAGTGCTGAAAGAAATTAAAGAAAACCTACACAAATAGAGGGGTATACCATGTTCATGGATGACAAAACACACATGACACTACAGATTGTGTACTTTTCATTCTCTCAATAGCAATCGTAACCCTTTCCTCTCCTACTCAAATATACTTAAATATAAATAATCATGGTTATTTTAGGGTAACTTTGAATTTTGTTTTATCTTTTTAAAGAAAATCTTTAAGACATCAATTTAACTATTAGTTGTAACATTATTCATGATATCTTATAATTTATATGGGAAATATCAGTAAGTCTTGACATTGTGGCACAAAATTACTTTCTAAGATAAAAATGCAATGAGACTAAAAAAAATAAGGCAGAAAAAAACCTCATAGTCATTTATTGGTTCAAAGACTTTACTGCCAACTTTTAAAAATATCTTTCATGTTCTCTCACAGCTCTGAGATCTGCATTCCTATCAACTCCATCAAGTTGCCTGGGAGCCATCTGCAAAAGGGGTTAAAAGTCCAAAGTTGTTACTCTAGGTCTGCTGGTTGAGGAGAAGGCAGGTTGCCCAAGGTATCAGGACAGCCAGCCTCACACAGAGTAAATAGAGGCCACTGTGCTCTCGGGAATAAATTCCTCAACCAGAACACACTCTCCTGAGGTTTTCATGTAAGATTTTTCCAATAGATTCCAAGTTGAGTAATAAACAGAAATAACAGATTTTGCTGGGCCTTCCTTGAGTTCAGGAAGATCTGACAATATCATGAAATAGCCTAGCACAGGCCTCTGAAATTTTTCATTAGAATTCTTTTCTCCTGAATCATGTTAATAAAGGACGACTTGGCCTGGGATTTGTATGTAACTACTGACTCACAGGCTGCCCAAGCCCAGAAGGATGGGGAAAAAACACTGAGGTCTGTCAGTAGGAGGCAGGGCCAGGCCCAGGGGCTGAAAGATTTCTGGAGGGGTGTTTTCAAACAGTGCTATATACTACTTAGAAAACAGCTCCCTTATATAATACTCGATTGGCTCTGAGATGTCTGAAATACTCTTCTCTACTTTCATCTTCAACTGACTGCACTGCTCCAAGAGTCACTGGCACCAGCACTTGGCCCAGAAAGCCTCAAATCTCTCTCATCTTTAAGGGGCAGGGACTTCCATTACCTTTCTAAGATTCATCTGGCCGAGCTAATTTTTTCAGGTACTATTATTTTATAAGATATGTCAAATGTAGCAAAATATGAAATGCAAGCCTATTTTCCCCCTTCATTCATACAGTGTATCTTGAACTTAAATTGGCACGCACTTGATTTCAGATTGAGATTTTTTGAACACCATTTTCCAAATGCAGTAGCAATTTGCTGCCCTAGGCCAGACAAACAGAGGAAATGAGGAATCTGATTTGTTTTATTTTTTGGGGGGGTGGGGGGAAGGGTGGGGTACTACTTAAGGCCTGATCCTGGTGGTGCCTTTGAACATTTAACACTAAAACCTGAATTATTTCATAACAAACTAGAGCTCCCTTTCCTCTCCCTAAGAAGAGGCCCTTGGGAAGTATTTATTTGGTTAATTAGCTTTAAGTAATTGTGTTTCTCTCACAAAACAAAAAACAAACAAAACTTCTAGAAGATGCTCTTTGAGTTCCCTAGCTCGGCAAGGTCTGTAAGAGCTCCATCAGCCAAGAGCCTGGAGCAGTAAACTGGGAATTGAGGGAACAATGTGGCCACAAGCACTTCTCCAAAAAGAAAAACAACTCCCCTCTTGGCCCAACTCCAAAAGGCAATTGAGCTGGGTAAGGTCCAGGTTAATCTCTGAACAGCCTCTCTGCCAACTTTCTCCTACAGGCATTAGGTTTTTCAACATGGGCTTTGCAAATAATCTAAAACAATTAATTAGTGCTTTTGAATTCACCCTGTACCATTAATGAACCACTGCCAGACAGCCTTTGATGGTGTATTTCCAGAGCTAATTAAACGTGGCAAAACAGAGGACACAGACTTGCTGGGCATTTGAGAGGGCAAGGCTGAGACCTGGCCAGTGACAGTGAAGCCATCCTTGCAGACAATCCTGGGGTGACAAAGGTGGCGGGGGGGGGGGGACGGCTGCTAGGGTCAAGCCCTCAGGGTCCCTCACAATATGCCATACACTGCTCTCAAATTATATAATTATCAGGGTATTGAAGTTCAGACAACTCATTCATTGTAAAGACTTTTTTTTGTTCTCATGAGTGAAAATTCTTAATTTGATACTGAAAAGTTTGGTACTGCTTCTAGTCCATACTTCCACACCTCCACCCCCCACCAAAGACTTGTTTTCAAATTAAAAAAAAAAAAGTACAATAGTTTTAAACACTAAATATTAATATAAATCTCACCCCCAAATTCCCTCTCTCAATCACAGAGTCCACTCCCATAACCTCTATCACGTGGGAAATCTTTCCATTTTTTTTTTCACTATCTAATGCCACACAGAATTCCAGGCTGCTCCACATGCATGGCCAACAAAATAAACACATTTTCGGGAGGCCCAGAAAAAAGCTAGCAGGGGGCCCGAAGTAAAAATGTTGTTGCATTCCTCTGGATTTTTCTGGTCCAATTTCAAAAACAGAACGACCACCACCGGGGGCTTGTGGCAAGCTCCAGAGCTGTACAGCCTTGCCCTCCTCTACCATGACATTGATGAGGTCTGAGAAAGCAAATCAGAAAACCTTACAAACCAGTGGCAAAATAAAGTTAATTTAAAAGATAGCTTTTCAGGCACAGAGGTTAAATCTTCTCTGTGTCTTATCCCAGTTTTTAATACATATGGTGTCAGCTCCTTAACTCTTAAAGATCTCACAGAATCCACTGCTAAAGTAATAGCTGCTCAACAAAAATCCCTAGACTCTCTGCCCAAAGTTGTTCTCGACAATAAGAAAGTAACTGATTATCGTTTCGCTGAACAAGGAGGGGTCTATGCTGTGGTCAACACCACTTGCTGCACCTGGATTAACACTTTTGGGAAAGGTGAAACTCAGCTACAAGAAATCACTGGACAGGGGTGTCTAGCTGGCTCAGCTGGTAGAGCATGTGACTCTTGGCCTTGAGGTTATGAGTTCGAACCCCCAGCTGGGGGTAGAGTTTACTTAAAAAAAAAAAGAAAAGTCACTGGACAAGCCACTTGGCTTAAGAAAGTGACTCCTTCAATGGGGTCTTTCTTTGACTTATTTGATTTTGATTGGTTTGGGTCCTGGGGACTACAGCTCCAAGGTACACTCCAAACACTGGGAATTACCTGGTTTCCAAGAATCATGGTAATCGCCCTAGTGTGTTTTACTCTCTCAAACGCTTTAAATGCATGTTCAAAGCCACTAACTACCAAGCAAATTATCCCCCAGAAAGTGAGAAAAGAAATGGAGAAAATGACCAACTTAAGGAACATGAACCTGAAGCTGTGACCTGTGAATGAATACCATACAGAAGGTCAGCAGAATCTGTGAGAGCTTCAGAGTGTAGCTGGGAGAGGCGCTCAGGCCTTCAATTTTGATCATATTTCTCAGGCTGACAGTGTGATCATAGGGGCAGGAAGGGATTATTAAAAAACACGGTAACAGGCTCAAAATGGAGTTAAGTATGCTAAGCCCCACATCACCAAACTGACTGAATCACAGTTTCAGCTCTCCCAGAAATAGAACGTTAAACCCGTCAATCAACCGGTCAATCAGGAATGACCTGGAGAGCACTACTGAAGTGATATGCCTGACAGCCCCCTGCCATCCCCTAAAGAAGTGACCTTGCTACAACCAATCCACCTTTTACTGCTACAAACGTCCTTGTCCTACTCTCTCATGTCATTTTGTATAGCTCCTTGGAGCTCGTTTCTGTCTGCTAAATGGGATGCTGCCCAATTCATGAATCACTGAATAGGCAGTAAGATCTTTAAAATTAAGTAGTAAATAAATATGGTATCAAGGTGCTTAATAAGTATCAATAACAACTTGGGAAATTTTTTTACTCCTGAAAAATGTTAATTTTTTAAAGTTCTAGCTTGGGGGCGCCTGGGTGGCTCAGTCGTTAAGTGTCTGCCTTCGGCTCAGGTCATGATCGCAGGGTCCTGGGATCGAGCCCCGCATCGGGCTCCCTGCTCAGCGAGAAGCCTGCTTCTCCCTCTCCCACTCCTCCTGCTTGTGTTCCCTCTCTCGCTGTGTCTCTCTCTGTCAAATAAATAAATAAAATCTAAAAAAATAATAGTAATAGAATAAAGTTCTAGCTTGGAGGCCGATAATAGGAATTAAATAGGAATCAGTGAGGAAACCAGAGTTTAAAACTAAAATAGCAGCAGCAGAAATGAGGTGTTCCCCCCGCCTTAACGCTAACTTTTTTTTTTTTTAAGATTTTTTATTTATTTATTTGACAGAGAGAGACACAGCAAGAGAGGGAACAAAAGCAGGGGGAGTGGGAGAGGGAGAAGCAGGCTTCCCGCAGAGCAGGGAGCCCGATGTGGGGCTCGATCCCAGGATCCTGGGATCATGACCTGAGCCGAAGGCAGACGCTTAACAACTGAGCCACCCAGGCGCCCCTTAACGCTAACTTTTTTAAACATCCTTTTTAACCTACCTCAACTCCCCCTTTTTTCCAGTCAGCTGGTACCATCCTTCATTACCTAGGGTCTCCTGAGCCTAGTTGCCCATACCAGGCTCACTGAATCAACACAAGTCTCCTGCCTTGGTCTACTTAGTCACAAGGCAAAAAATGGGAAAAAGGCAAAAGAGGTACATGAAAGGAAAAACTGGGGGAAAACTGCTTCTTTAATAACTATGATGATTATGTTGAAGTGTAGCCCCAGCTAATAAAGATGCACCTGGTTTCTACGCGTGTACCACACTTACGGCTACAGAGCTCAAGGTTCAAGGTCTCTGAGGAACTCACTCCCTCAAACCAATTTCCTCTCCAGCACATGAATCCCTCGGACCCAAATGAGTTTACTGAAAGGTTTTCAAGATAGCTATTTCAAAAGGAAGCCAAAACCAAACTCCCATTTACGAGAGTAAGAATTTTCTAGAAGGTGTTTGCAGGTTGTGTGTTACAATTAGAGCACTGAGAAAACAGATGATCTATGTGTTCAAATGAGATCTGCAGACCAGCAGCATCGACATTATATGGACCTGTTAAAAAATGTATAGTCTGTGACACATCAAGAACTACTAAAACAGGGGCACCTGGGTGACTCAGTCTGCCTTCAGCTCAGGTTGTGATCCCAGGATCCTGGGACTGAACCCCGGATCGGATGGGGCTCCCTGCTTGGCAGGGAGCCTGCTTCGCCCTCTGCCTGCTGCTCCCTCTGCTTGCTCGCTCTCTCTTTCTCTCTGTCAAATAAATAAATAAAATATTTAAAAAAAACAAAAAGAAGTAGTAGAAGTAGTAAGCAGGCCAGGTGGCTGCTAGAGTGGAGACTTGGAGCTAACTGGGGGCAGGTGTGGGGCTGCATACAGCCTGACAATTTTTACCCAGAGTGAGACAGAGGCACTGGAGGGTTTGAGCTGCAGAATGATATGATCTGAAGGATGTTTTAACAGGATCCCTGTGGCTGCTGTGTTGAGAATAGACTGTTGGGCAAAGGTGCATTTGGGGATACTGGTTGATGGCTATTGTGATAATTGAGCAAAATGATGGTGACCAGGATCAGATTTTAGAAGGGAGGGCCCTTGGCAGTGATATGCTTACGAAATCAAGAATGATTTTGTGATTTTCATGTGTTCCTTTAGGGGAAGAAAGAATAAAGACCTCTATCTCCTATCAGTGGAACAGTAGGCCATTAATGTTAGTAAAGATAATCACTTCTACATACCAGTGAAAGCTGTTATCTTAAAATAAACCATCTAAAAATCTCTTTGCCCTATGAACGACTGTTCTTGAATAATCATAGTCTTAAAAGCCTGGACCCTCTCTTCCTAATTTACTTACTCTCCTCATTGCCATGTCTCATTCTTTTCATTCCCTTGGTGGTCTTTTTTTCGGGATTATGGATTTTGAGGGTCTTACCAAACTTTTTGCAATAATGCTTCTCATAACAAAACCAGTGTTTCAGAGAAGTAGAGTTGTGCCCATCTTTATATAGTAATAAATGTGTTGTGTGTAAACTCATTTTTATAAATTAAACTACATATTAAGTTTGAGGTTGATATGGCAGGTTTTTTTCTCTGAAGAAAATAATCACTCTAAAATATGTTTTATAATACGGATATTCACAGTGGTTTTGCCTGAGAGCAGGGTATACCCACCTTGCTTTTGGAGTTGGAATTCATAAACAGACAAACATTAGGCTAAATCTAAATCTTAATGTGCATACAAATCATCTGAGGACCTTGTTAACATACAGATTCTATTTTAGTAGTTCTTTTTTTTTAAGATTTCGTTTTTTTTATTTGAGAGAGCATGAGTGGAGAAGGAGGGCTCATGCATTCTCTGTCAAATAAATAAATAAAATCTTAAAAAAAAAAAAAAAAAAGAGGGCACCTGAGTGGCTCAGTCAGTTAAGTCAGTCTGCGGTCAGTTCAGGTCATGAACCCAGGGTCCTGGATCGAGTCCCGCATCGGGCTCCCTGCTCAGCAGGAAGCCTGCTTCTCCCTCTGCCTGCAACTCCCCCTGCTTGTGTTCCCTCTCTCTCTCTCTCTCTCAAATAAATAAATAAATCCTTTTAAAAAAATAAATTAAAAAAATATTCTTAATAAAAAAAGAAAAGGGGAAATGATCAACGGGGCTCTCCCCTAACTCAAAAGAAAGGGGCAAGTGGGAGCCAAGCGGCCCGGTGCTTCAGCACGCAGCAACCAAACAGCAGTGCGGCCGAGCGCCCGCGCATCCCGCTGGGAACGCTTGCAGAGCCAAGTGCTGCAGCAGCTCGGTGCCATCACCGAGGGAAACAAGAGCACAACTCTGGAAGCTGGTGTTCTGCTCTCCCCGGAGGCCGGTGCTCCCCAAGCATCCTCCCAGATAGGGCAGAAGCGTAGGGAGGAAAGGAGGTGTTACTCCTGAGGGTTCTGGTCTATCATCTAGACTAGGACTAAGTTATTCAGGCATATGAGGCCAAAGGGAAGCAACACAAAGAACTTCAAGCAGTTACACGGCAAATTTTTCCTTTTGCCGGAACTACAACTTATCACTATATAGTTCCCTTCACTGCCAACAGAGATAATAACTTTAAAAAAAAATCAATTTTTCCTTTGAAGGCGTTAAGATTTTCCACATTCCACTCTAGGTTTTGGTTTTTGGGGGTTTTGTTTTGTTTTGTTTTGTTTTGTTTAAGATTGCTATGAGTTGGCAGGATAGGGCAGGAGAATAGCTAGGCCTCAGTCCCCAGAGCACCTGCTGCCTAGTCTTTGGAAGGAACATTCTGAGAGCAAGCAAGTGCATTTTTAAGCCCTCTAGAATTCTGCCTGATTTACAGTGTCCTCTCAGAGAACAAAAATATGACTATATTGGACTTCAAAATAAATCTTTTTTAGGACACTCTGGCAGAGAATGGTTTAAAAAAAAAAAAACATGTGTAAGTCAGCCAGGAGCTCACATGGATGCAGTGCAGTCCAGGCCAACCTTCCAAGAGGGGCAAACACTTTGATGCCCTGATTCCTGTGTCCAGGGCTGTCTGAGAGAGGGCCTCACATTGGAACCCTTCCCAGAACACTCCCGGCTCCTACCACACTTCCAAAACCAGCACTCCGGGCACAGAGCTCTATCAGTGATTCGAGGTAGCCCCAGAGTATGAGGCATTAGTTATCAAAGCAACAAGCTGCGAAAGCCTCATTTCCTATATCCACAATGTGTGAAAGTATAAGCTTTGAGCAATCTAACAGCTGTGTGGGGCACATACAGCTAGCTCTGTGCTGGTGGAAATGTGGATCAGTGTTTATAAAACAGACCATCGCTGGTGCCCTAAAATAACCCAGATAAATCAGGGATCTAAAAAGCAGCGTGGCAAAGATACAGTCTAGGATGAGGATGCAAAGGAGAGAGAAAACTGGCGTCTGTTCACTTGTCTGACATCAAATCTATGTACAATCTTACTCATGTTCTTGGTGAACATCTTGCTTATGCTATGCACAGCTGATGACCCAACTATCTGCTAGGAAACCGCCTTTGCAAATAAAAAAAAAAGCTGTATTAGCATCATATCCTATTCCACTCGCCCCCCCCCCAAGCCCCCAACACACACCCAAGTCCATGCAGGGCAAGGGACTCTGAGAAACAAACTCATTTTTTTCTTGACGACTGCTGCATGTCCCCGCTTGGTGTGTGTGTGTGTGAGCACATGCATGTTGGCTTACTGTTCCTATGCAAAAAACACAGAGCAGGGAGGGACCCCATCATGCTCGTGTGTGCATGGTCTCCCCCCAAAAAACACATTAAATTCAGGTCACTCTAACCACTCTGGGTCTTTGAATACAGTTCTTTACTCTTTAAGATAAATAGAAAGTTGGCACCGTGGTGAAAGTGGTGGAAATGTTGATCAGTGTTTATAAAACAGACCATTGCTGCTGCCCTAAAATAACCCAGATAAATGAGGGATCCAAAAGGCAGTGTGGCAATGACACAGTCTAGGATGAGGATGCAAAGGAGAGAACCTGGCATCTGTTCACTTGTCTGACATCAAATCTGTGTACAGTCTTACTCATGTTCTTGGTGAACATCTTCCTTACACTCTGCACACCTGGTTACCCAGCTGGCATCACAACTGACACCTCGTCCCTATGTATCCAAGAGAGCAATTAAATACAAAAGTGGTTACAGTAACAACCTAAAAACAATAGTAATCACAGGCCAAATCAACTAGCTGGACCCAGAGACTCAGTATTGGCAAGAGAAGGCCTTGGCCAGATGTGCTTTGAATCTTTGAGTCTGTCCCTCCTCTAGCCTTGACGGTCCCCAGTGGCAGTCCCCCCATGGCACTCTCCCCCCCTTCCTGCCATTATGAAACACAGCTTCCGATCACTCAGTAGGCAGAGAGGAGAAAACTATGGAAGAACCACCTCTGCAGTCCCCGGGCCATTAATGATCAGTCCAGGGGAAAGAGTGCCAGTTCCTTTTGGGCAGCGTAATAGGAAGAGCATGAACCCCTCGGCCAGCTACTTCATGTATGACCAGATATAAACAACCACTTTAACTTTTATTGGAATTGATTTGTCTCTCATGATATATTACATTTTTCTTCTCTAAGCCTCAGTCTCCTCTAGCATGCTAATAGTAGCAGGAGTGGTGGCAGTAGTAGTAATTACAAACACAGTGATAATGACAGTCACCAACCTTCCCAGCTTTCTGTAAGGATCAGATGAACTGACAGGTGTAAAGTGCCCAGCACAGTGCCTCCCTAGCACTGTTTCAGGAGGTACTAAGGGAAGCCCCGCAGCAAAAAGACCCTAAGACTTGTCGGTACGGTCTGTCTGCAGAAGGCTGTTGGATTCTGATTTGACAGAGAGTTGAATCATCTTTCTAAATTACTTTCTCTGAGTCCCATTACCCCCATTCTGGAAACGATGAAAACAGTGCCTGCCTACCCCCAATGGGACTGCTATGAGAATGAAATGAAATAGCAGGTATAAGAGCATTTGAAAACTATAGATATAAAAGAACATTCTCATTAGTTTAGCCTCCCCCCAAGGCTGCCAGTTTGTCCCATGCCAAACCAAGTATTAACCAGCCAATAGCTCTGCTTGTCATCCCATGGACACAGAGTTCAGAGCTTTCTTAGCAAGAAAATAGCTCCAATGAAAATCATCTCTATTTTCCTGTGAATTATACCTGGAACTCCAGGTACACTCGGGAAAGATGAAAAGAAATGTGTTTGCTCAATAGAAATGTGTGTGCAGGTTGTGGGCAAGCCTCCAAAAAGATGCATGTAGGCACAGAATGGCAACAAGGGAATGAGGCAAACGGCCATCCCACCAACACCCCACCAGCATTGAGGCCAGGAGGGTGCCTGCAGACTTCAAGCCCATCCCTTCCAACCAAATCGATCTCCTTGAATTCTCTGCATGTGCCTCTTTCTTCTCGTTATGAAGGCTCCTGGAAACACAGCCTTACCTAACTCTGGCAAGCCTCAGAGGCAGAAGTTAATATTTTTTAAAGATGTATTGACGGGGGGGGAACCTGGGTAGCTCAGTCGTTAAGCATCTGCCTTCGGCTCAGGTCATGATCCCAGGGTCCTGGGATTGAACCCTGCATCGGGCTCCCTGCTCTGCAGGAAGCCTGCTTCTCCCTCTCCCACTCCCCCTGCTTGTGTTCCCTCTCTCGTTGTCTCTCTGTCAAATAAATAAATAAAATCTTTAAAAAAAACAAAAAAGATGTATTGCCAAACAATTTTTAAAGTGAAAACTTAGTGAGCCTTAAGCCCACAGGAGCATTTATGTTTTAAACTTCCCACTTTTCTTAGATAGATTACAGGATTTTTTTTAAGACTTTATTGATTTATTTCAAAAGACAGAGAGAGAGAGAGAGCACAGCAGGGGGGTGGGAGAGGGAGAGAGAAAAGCAGGCCCCATACCCAGCATGGAGCCCCACAAAGGGCTTGATTTCACGACCTGAGCGAAAATCAAGAATTGGACACTCAACCGACTGAGCCACCCAGGTGCCCATGAGATTACAGGATTTAAGACAAGGTGCTAAAAACCTAAGATAATTTCGAACCAGGAAGCATTATGGTCCTTACACAGCTCTTGTTCACCAAGAGCAGGGCCCTCCCTACCCACACACTGCACAATAACCCAGGAAAAAGAGAGGGGAGAACAAGTAGGGGTTTTGTTAAAGCAACCTCTAACCCTGGGATGCAGCTTGCTGACCCCTGCCTCCTTCACCCTCAACCACAAGTGGAGAAGGAAAGGCTTTCACTAAAGACCCAGCCAAATCCATGGGGCTAGAACAGGCCTACTGTCCTAATTTGAGTTAATTTTATGTGCTGTGCTGTCCTTTGCCCTCCCTGGCTACATATCTAAAGGAGGCCTTTTATATAGCCTTCACTCTTTCTGCTACCAAGAACCCTACAAAAGAGCTTCACAGTCATGTCAGTGAAATAAGAATGCAAATAAAGAAGACCCATTACTTGAGGGTCCTTCCATTCTGATGACTTATATATGTCTCTTCTAAGGTGAAAGGAGTTTAATCTGGTTCCAGAATGACTTACTGGTGACTACTCAGTCAAGTGAAGGGCTTCAATCATTCCACAATGAGGGTCTCCCACGTAGAGGCTAGAGTGGAGTGGTGGATGGGCTAGAGCCAAACTGCCTGAGTTCAAGTCCCAGCTCTGTCTCATATTAGTTATGGGACTTTATACAATTATTAACCAAACTGAGTCAGTTTCCTTGTGTGTAAAATGCAAATTATGATAATACTAACACCCACCTCATAGGGTTGTCTTATAAAAACAAAACAAGCTAGCTGGCAGAGAGCAAGCCCTTGATAAATTGTTGGCCAATATGCCAAGCAGTGTTGTCTTTGAAGCTAAAGAAGCCATATTCTCAGCCTCATTTTTTGAGGCCACCGTTCAGATTCAGGATTAAACACTATATGCCTTTGGCTACATGGGAATGGAAGAAAAATCCAAACCTCAAAATGAAATCCTCAAGTCTCGTTCTGACATTTAAGACCCTCCAAACAGACCTCCTGGTATATTCCTGTTATATTCCATATTTTGTTATATGGTTAAATTTTATATGCCTAACTAAAGCACAAGTGATTCAAAGGAAGGGATGAATCTTACATTTCTTTGTATAACTCTCACTGACTAGTACTGTGCTTTGCACTTAGAGGGACTCAGCAAATTAGTGATCTACTTGTGGTTTCAAGATGACACAGATAGCACACAGCAAATACATTATCATTCATTTTAAACAGGCTTCTGATCAATACTCCCTTCATAGTGTAGAGACTTAAAGGCTCAATCATCAGACCTAGACTAAGTAGGGGCGCCTGGGTGGTTCAGTCATTAAACATCTGCCTTTGGCTCGGGTCATGATCCCAGAGTCCTGGGATTGAGCCCTGCATTGGGCTCCCTGCTCAGCGCAGAGGCCTGCTTCTCCCTCTCCCACTCCCCCTGCTTGTGTTCCCTCTCTCGCTGTGTCTCTCTCTCTGTCAAATAAATAAATAAAATCTTAAAAAAAAAAAAAAGACCTAGACTAAGTAGGTTTATGGTTAAATCTGCAACTTACCAGCTGTGTGACCTTGAAGAAGTTACTTAACCTGTCTGTATTCAGTTTCTTCATTTATAAGCTGGGGATAAACAAAGTACCCCACACTTCCTAGGACAGTTATAAGGATGAAGTCAGGTAATACATATAAAGCACTTTCAACAGGACCTGGCACACAGTAATTAACTAATTACTCTATAAAAATTCATTATTATTATTATTACTACTATTTTCCTGAAGTTCAACACATCTGGAATGCCTCAAAAAGCATTTTGTAAAGTATGCTGAGCCTATACAAAAAGCTACTGGATTCAGTATATACAAAATATTTCTCCCTTCTTATTTCACCAATAAGTTGTTCAAAAAGGCATCTCTTGGGCACCTGGGTGGCTCAGTTGGTTAAGTGTCCAATTATGGATCTCATCTCAGGTCTTGATCTCAAGGTCATGAGTTCAAGCCCCACATTGAGCTCCACAATGAGCATGGAGCCTACTTTAAAAAAAAAAAAAAGGCATCTCAAATGCTGTTCACATAGATGTGTTCAGTTTGTGAAAATATACTGAGCTACACATTTTCATGTGTATGTTTCTCTCTGCAAACTGTATTTCAATAAAAATTTAGCATTAAAAAAAGGAATCTCTACCTCTACCATTAATCATTTCCCTCAGGTTGCTACAAAATTGGTAATTCTACTGTACCTTCAATTTTACCATAATTCTCAGCAAAATTTTGAGTATGTATACAACTCAAAAAAATATTTTACCCATGGCTTGAAAGAGCAAGGAAGGTCTTAACCAAAGCTGAGTCACTATCTAATACCTCAAGGCTATACAAAGCCATCAAATTCACCACTTTCCCATGAAATACCTTCTTCAGTTATGTTTTTTAGTCTGTCCCAGGCATCAGTGAAAGCAGAAAATTCTGCCTCAAACCCACCAAGTATGGTAATACCTCTTTGTCATCAAAATAGCACATTTTCCATCAAGCCATTTCTCTTTCTCTCTCTCTTTTTTTTGCTACAACTTTTCAGTGAGTTTTTTTTTAAATATTTTATTTATTTATTTGACAGAGAAAGAGAGATCACAAGTAGGCAGAGAGGTAGGCAGACGGAGAGGGAGAAGCAGGCTCCCCGCTGAGCAGAGAGCCCAATGTGGGGCTCGATCCCAGGACCCCAGGATCATGACCTGAGCTGAAGGCAGATGCTTAACCAACTGAGCCACCCAGGCATCCTTTTTCAATGAGATTTTAATTAAGATCAGTTTTAATGCACAGGCTAAGAGACAAATAACTCTTCAATCATGAGATAAAACGAAACTGCTGACAGAGTGGGCAGTTCAAATTCACACTGGCATTTAAAAAACAAAACAAAGAAACTACCAACTTTCTCTCAAGATATTTGCAACGAGGGGGGACATGCTGCTGTGCAACCTCATAAACCAAGTTCTGCAAACTGACTTGCACTCAGCCTGTGAGCCTACAAATGACTCCTGGTCTGAGTTTACTACAGTCTTCACCACTTTTTTTTTTTAATATTTTATTTATTTACTTGAGAGAGAGTAAGAGAGAGCCTGAGCTGGGGGAGAGGCAGATGGAGAGGGAGAGGCAGACACCCCATTGAGCATGCGGGACTCAACCCCAGGACCCTGGGATTATGACCTAAGCTGAAGGCAGATGCTTAACCGACTGAGCCACTCAGGAGCCCCAGCCTTCACCACTTCTTACTGGCTTCTTCAGTACAGCACAGAGGTGAAGACTACAGATGTAAAACCTGGCTCCTCCACTTTCCAGCCACATGACACTGTGCACATCATCTCCTCTCATCATTTGTCAAATGGGAAAAATAAGCCTACCCACCTCAGAGCTGTGACTAAGTGAGCTCACGAAATAAGAATATCCTTATTTATTGTTAGATTCAGTAATTGTTTAGCCCAGTGCTGGGTGGTGGTGCACACTCAATAAATGGCAATTATTATCATCACTATCGTCTCATTTGTATGTGAATTCAATAGCTAAAACCAAGAGGTTAATCATATTTCAAGTCAATGTGTTTCTTGTTGAGACCAGCCAGTTTACAGAACTGGTCCAACAAATTCTTTCATGTAGCTCATCATACAACAGACACAAAGCAAATAACCACAAAACAGAGCAAATTAAGCTTCCAGATTCGTTAAGTATCCCTGACTGGGAATGCTAAGATGATGCCGTGGACTCTTACTTAAGCAACAATGTTCCAACCAAGTCTTTTGCTTCTTATCGACAATCTCATACTCTGGTGGCCTCCAGGAAGCCCAGCTCTGTACTTTTTATAAAATTACACATTAAAATACCTAAATAGGCAAAATTAATACTTCCTAAGCATCCTATGCCAGGAGTGTCACCTCTCAGTAGAATATCTATTTATTTTATGATAAATAACAAAAAAAGCTTTCTTGAAATTCTTATTTAGGACAAGAAAATAAATGTAATCTATGCATGGAGCAAAATTAAGTGGGATGACACATCAGCATATTTGTTCTCTACCCATCTCAACACTAAGATTTAGTTAGACATCTGTGTCACTGACTTTAGAATGTCTAGCACCAGTCTAGCAAAATATAACCTAGGCAAACATACTATGTAATTTGTAGTCAAATATTTTGGGTCCCTGAAAAACATAAATACTCACAATACTCACAATTTGCATAAACCTCACATTTTTTAAATTCTTCCAAACAAGAGACTGAAGAAAAATATATCTGAAAGAATATAATGAATGTGCAATCTATATTCTGCAACTCACCTGTAGTGGCCACACAGGAACTCATCAGTGCAAACAAGGCCATCACATAATGAGAAGGCATTTTTATTTCTCCAAAAGTGTGCCCCATTCAGTCACCTCAGCTTCAGACTGTAGACAGTGTTGGCAAATCAAAAGTGGCCTTAAAAGTCCTCCTTTCCAATTTTCAAACTGCCTGTAAAAATAAACATATTTCAAGAAGAAAACTTAATGCAGAAACTGCTTTTCAAAAATACACATTAAAGTGAAATGAAGAATTTCTAAAAAGTATAAGATTCATTGATCTTACAAGATGCCTAGACAGCACTCCAGTAAGCTGATGTGGGGGTGCTAATTACCTAATAAAGATTTTTAAAGCAAATACTTTTGTTAAGAAATGCTTAGCTTTAACACTTTAAATCTTTGGTTTTATATAAAATTTTCAGGAATACAGAAGAAAATCAAGATGCACCTATAATAGAACATTACCAGTTACGTTGTGGCACTAAAGTAAATCAATGATGCTTGACACATGAACTTCCTAGTGTCAACAGGAAACAAAACTCTGATCAGAGACTCAGTCTAATGTTATAATTACAGAGTCATCCCAAGGATCAAATTAAAATACATTTAGAATCAATGTGAAAAATAAAGAACCATCAAAAGGAAAGCTCTCTTTTCAACTGTTTGCCAACATTTTAACAGGAGACAAGTCTTCCCTGTCTCTCAACCCCATCTGAGACTCTGGTTACTGGACCAGAGGATCCAGAGGTACTTTCTAACCTTATGCTATCCAGAGCCTTGAATGACAAGTTTTAATGGTGATTTGTTTAACTTGAATATCCCTCCTATGGTCCTAAAGATTACTTCATTTAGACACACCAAATGTATTTCCCAGACCTATATCCCTGAGCCTGGCACAACCCACAGAAATTGTTCAATTCAACAAGCATTTATTGAGTACCTACTATGTTCCAGGCACTGTGTAAGGGCATGATTCCTTCTTATCAGGAATTGAAGGTATCTAGCAACTGGCTAAAAACACAAAGACCCTGTCTCATCTATGTGCTGAACAAGGCAAGATCATGGAGTTTCCAGGAACCATCTCAAATAGCTGGGAACGGCAGCCTTGGTGCCTGCACCCAGGAAACACTACCTACAGAACCAGCTTGCTACCTTCAGAGACAAAGCCAGTTTGGGTACTTGTAGATGTAGTGCAAAAATATAAAAAAAACAATGGCAAAGGGGCGCCTGGGTGGCTCAGTCGTTAGGCGTCTGCCTTTGGCTCAGGTCATGATTCCAGGTCCTGGGATCAAGCCCCGCATCGGGCTCCCTGCTCAGCAGGAAGCCTGCTTCTTCCTCTCCCACTCCCCCTGTTTGTGTTCCCTCTCTCGCTGTGTCTCTCTCTGTCAAATAAATAAATAAAATCTTTAAAAAAAAAAAAAAAAAGCCACCCTGACACTCAAATCAGATTCTCTTTAAAAAAAAAAAAAAAGGGCAAAATAAGTTGTTTTGTTTTTTTTTTTAAGATTTCATTTATTTATTTGACAGAGAGAGAGAAAGAGCACAAGCAGAGGGAGCAGCAGGAAGAGGGAGAAGCAGGCTCCCCACTGAGCAGGGAGCCTGATGCGGGACTCGATCCCAGGACTCTGGGATCATGACCTGAGCCAAAGGCAGACACTTAACGGACTGAGCCACCCAGGTGTCCTCCAAAATGAGTTTCTAATTAAATGGTCTTAGTTCACTGCATCAAGTGTTAAGAAAAAGATATTTAAATGCCTCTTTTCAGGGGCGTGCTCTCACTCTGTCAAATAGATAAATAAAAAGCTTTAAAAAATAAAAATAAATAAATAAAGTAAAATGTCTCTTTTCAAGGGGTGCCCTGGGTGGCTCAGATGATTAAATGTCCGACTCTTGATTTTAGCTCAGGTCATGATCTCAGGGTTGTGAGATGGAGCCCTGTGTTGGGTTCCACACTGGGCATGGAGCCTGCTTAAGTTCTCTCTCTCCCTTTCCCTCTCCCCTGACCCCCCTCCCTCTCTAAAAAAACTTTTTTAAAAAGGGGCTCTTTTCAGTAGTACACTAATTGCCTGTAACGAGGGAAAGAGGATGACTGGGGGCAGTGATGGGAGCACAGGAGCCTTTTCACTAATTCCCATTTGAGTTTTCTACTATTGGGGTTTTGCAAGTATTACCTATCCAGAAATAATAAAGTTCTAACATCCAAAAGAATTTTTTACATATGCCTTGAAACTAAATTATTACATATGCAAGAGGTACTGTTGTTCAAACTTGATGCACGATAGTGATTAAAAGCCTAGTACGAACAGAAAATGGATTATGATGGCAGTTAAAAGCCTGCCTAGGTATGAATCCACTCTGCCACCTACCAAATGGGTTATGCTGGGAGGATTATTCTGCACGCGTGAACCCATCGTATGGGCCACTGTGAGGATTACATTAGCGAGCACACGTGCGTGCGTGCGTGTGTGTGTGTATAAAGCTTAGAACAGTGGGGAACACATAATAAGCAATCAATAAATGTTACCTGTCCATTCCTTTTGAGGTATATTTATACCAATGAAGTGGAGAAATTAGGATGTGGTTATTTATATAATCCCTAGCTACTATAAAATCAGTTCAATCTTTTGTTTACTGAAATATGAGTATTTCAACAGACACAAAAAGGAGGTAAGCTAAAGAATGGAACCACTAAAAGAACAAAATGACCAGTCAAGTAGAGAGGCACAAGTCATTAGTGACACAATGGTCTTGTCTCAAAAAGTGCCTAAGTAGATAATTTTGGAAAGCATGAAATGACTTCAATCACCCCTTTAAGTCCAACACTGCTGTCACCATAATTCCACATCATCTCGAATGAAATGGAAGTCTCCTCTGTGAACTTAAAAAGTCAACGACAGCAGGGTGCCTGGGTGCCTCAGTCGGTCAGCTCAGGTCATGATCTCAGGGTTGTGAGATCGAGCCCCGCATCAGGCTGCTTGAAAGATTCTCTCTCTCCCTCTCCCTCCCCATCTGCCCCTTCTCCCGCTTATGCTCTTTCTCTAATAAATAGTCTTAAAAAAAAAAAAAGTCAATGACAGCAAAGATAATTTGACCCTATTTTTTCCCTCCAACAAATTAAATTTCCTGAATGGATTGATAAAGAAAACTCTCTCCAAAAGAATATGCTATTTCAGCAAATGCTAAGAGCAATTTTCATAAAGCAGAAACCCTGTAAGGAGATCCCAGAAGAAGATGGCTTCCCAGAGGATTTTTATGGAGCACATAAACTATAACCAGCACAAGGCTTGCGGGAATATTTAATGAGCTTATGTCCCCCCCTGGCCGCAGCTGCAGAGGGTCTGTGGGACTGTGAGCATTAATCCAGGGGCTTAACCCAGGTCTGAACGAACCTGTGGAAAGAAAGGCAAAAGCTTCTATTAAAAATATAGACTGCAAATTGCTGACAAGAATATTGGGCAATTATTAAAATGCAGCAATTACAGATATAACAGAGCCAAGCTAAACAGTTTGATGCCCAAAGGCAAACCACAGCAAGTTTATACCGGATCTTAAAACATCTCCGAGGAAGTCCAAGACAAGTTGAAACTACACACTGCTGCTTCTAACAAAGAGGGAGCTTTTCTTCTTTTAGCTTAAAAGTCCCTCCGTAATGTAACTTGTTCAAAAAGAAAATAAACTGCAGAGTTTTTGTCTAATCTTCTCAATGTGGTGACAGGAGGAGGAGAATAAAAAGGGAAGCATGTCATTCCCATTCTGTGGAACTCCAATACTGGCCAAGACTTGCACACATCAGCACCTTAACGTACAGCCTAGGGATCAGTTCCCCAACTAGAAGAATGCTGGATGATCGAGGTTCCCAGAAAGTTGTAGATTGGAAATACAAACTCCTCTTTTGTTCTGTAAGGTTATATCACACTCAATTTGCAAAGAGTAGGGACTCCCCACCCTGGGTTTCTAAACTCACTGAATATCTTTGGTCTTTATAAACTAAATGCTTCCTTGAGAAATATAAATAAAGTACTCTGTGATCTTGAAAGAACAATTTGGGGTCCACTGTGCAACATTTTGTCCACATTGCAAAGCAATGTGTTGCATTCAAAGGGTACCAGTACTTTTAGTGTCTACAAATGAGCAAAAAAAAATTCTGAGAGCTTAATGGACATAAAATACACACACACACACACAAATGTGATACTAATTCTCCTAATTTCAGAGTGCCTCTGTGTCTATTTCTGAGGCCATTAAACAGAGTGTGCTGCCCCACATTCTCTAGTGATCCAATAGCATGCACAGGTAAAGAGCAGGATTAGCTGAAAAACCCCTACCCAAATGAAAACCATCATGGGTTAAACCAGTGTTCAAAAGGAACCGGTTGGGAACAGTATTCCCTGGGTTGATCGGGATGTTTTTTTGAAAAGGCATAACTTTCTCTATCTTAGAGGGAAAACATGGTAAAATGATGTCTGGCAATAGGCTAAAAGCCAGCAAGAGAAATTACTAACTTCCCCTTACATGTCTAACACAGATGGCTATATACATGAGATTACTTAAGATCAGAATTTACAATGAACTTGGAGTGTATCAATTTCTCAATTAAAGGAACTGGCATGCTAGAGATAAGTAACAGCTTTTAAAGCTGGAAGAGATCAACATGATTTCATTGATGAAGAGGAACCCAAACTCCAAGCCCAGCACTTGCCCAGGGTAATATAGCAATGCTAAGACTAGAAACCAGGTCTTCCCATGACAGGCTCTACCTCCTAGATCCAGATCTGTCACCACAAACAAGGAACAATTTTCTCCCTCTCAATTCTCAATCTCTGATAACAGAACAGTTTTTCCAAGAGAGAGAGAAGCCTGCCAGAGCTGCCATCAGACAATGGGACCTGCATGTTGACATATACCCTCTACACAAATCATTACTGATCACAATCCGTGACTTGACTTCAGGACTATAGGTGGCAACTCTAACAAATAAAGAATCCTTGATAATGCTGTAGGACTCCAAGTTCTCTGAAAATGCAAAGGGCAAGATGAAGCACAAACTTGTATATTGTCATATCTTAACACTAAGACTATTCAGGAAAATATTCAACAAATTTTAAGATCTTCAAGACAGAGATATATTGAGTGGGATAAAAAAAAATTACCATTCCCTAAACTCAAATGGTAAATAACACCTGAATTTCTGGTACCTTAAACATGAAATTATTTTTTAGCAGATCATTAAAATGTCTCTGGTCTGACACGTAAGCGAATTTTTGAGAGAGAAATATACTGTTAAGTCTGAAAGCGGGTAGAGGAACTGTTCTGATGATTATTCAACATGTTACTCAGGGGATTTAGAAAAGAGGCAGGATGGATGACATCAATATCTAGCTTGGCAGCCTGTAAAAAGGGGTATACAGGATGCAGAAGAGATACTGTTGTTTGTCTAATGACATTTGGATGCCCTTTGAGACCTGTACACAGAAAAAGCAAGGCCACCTTACCGAATCACAACAGCAGCTCTCAGATTTCCTACTATAAAGAGAAACTGGTAATTCGAAATCCCCATTTTCAGAGAGATTTGGCAAAAGGGGAAAAGTCCTGGGTTTGGATAAGAAATCTTTGGAATCCAGTCACCTGGGTGGCGCAGTCAGTTAAGCATTTGACTCTTGGTCCTGATCTCAGAGTCATGAGATTGAGCTCCATGTCAGGCTCCACGACTCAGCATGGAGTCTGCTTAAGTTTCTCTCTCCCTCCCCACACCTCACTCTCTATAAAATGAATAAATCTTTTTTAAAAAATAAAAGTAAAAATTAAAAAAAATTTTTTAAATCTTTGGAATCGCATTCAAACACAACATTTAACAAATATTTACTACTATAAACCAGGCACTGTTGAAGATGCCAAGGATATAGCAGTGAAAAAAGGAGCCAAAAATCTTGCCCTCATGGAGCTTATATTCCTGATAGAAGTAAAACCATTTGCTACATTAGGCAAGATATTTAATTTCCTGAGCTTCATGTCTTCCTTCAGCAAGTCTTTAGTTATTGCTTACTCCATGCCAAGCAATGGGAATATAATGGCCAAGCAAAGAGATATGTTCTTTGTCCTCAGGGGCTGGTGGGATAAACCAACCAATATTCACAAATTTGTAATTAGACACTATGCTAAGAGATCTAAAGGAAAAGTACCCACAACCTGAAGGATAAGTGGAGGGTGAGGGATAACATTACAGGTAGAGGAACTATTACAGGTCTCTGATGCTGGAGGGAGAAAGGCTGAAAATCCAAAAGGGAAAAGGAGAGGAATAAGGCTCAAGAAAGGGTTTAAGCAGGTAAGTGCTGGGATCTACTGGGTTAAGATTTCCCCGGGACAGGGGCACCTGGCTAGCTCATTTGGTAGAGCTATGACTCTTGATCTTAGGATCATGAGTTCAAGCCCCATGTTGGGCATAGAATTTACTTTAAAAAAAAAAAAAGATTTTCCTGGTATAGGCCCTATGGAAAACAGTATGGAGAGTCCTCAAAAAATTAAAAATAGAACTACCATATGATCTAGCAACTCCACTTCTGGGTATATATCCAAAGGAAATGAAATCACTATGCTGAAGAGATACCTGTACCCCTATGTTCCAGCCAAGACCTGGAAACAACCTAAGCATCCATCAAAAGATGAATGGATAAAGAAAATACAGTATATATGCACAATGGAATACTATTCGGCCACACACACACACACACACACACACACACACACACACACACACACACAGGAAATCCTGCATTTGCAACAACATAGATGGACCTCATGGGCATTATGCTAAGTGAAATAAGTCAAACAGAGAAAGACAAATAGTGTATGAGCTCACTTGTATGTAGAATCTAAGCCAAACTCATAGAAACAGAACAGGGGCACCTGGGTGGCTCAGTCGGTTAATCATCTGACTCTTGATCTCAGCTCAGGTCTTTATCTCAGGGTCTTGAGTTCAAACCCCACGTTGGGCTCCACACTAGGTGT
>NW_027397071.1:24581178-24646772 GCF_003265705.2 Callorhinus ursinus | reverse complement strand
AAAGAAAGAAAGAGAAAGAAAAGAAACACAGAACAGAGAACAGATTGGTGGTTGCCAGAGGTAAGGGGTAGGGGGAGTGGGGGACGGTGGTCAAAAGGTACAAACATCAGTTATAAGATAAATTAAGTCCTGGGAATATAATATACAACAGGATGACAACATGTTAACAATACTGTATGGTATATTTGAAAGTTGCTAAGAGAGTAAATCTTAAAAGTTTTCATCACAAGAAAAGAAATTTGTAACTAAGTGTGGTGATGGACATTAAGTAAACTTATATTGTGGTGATCATTTTGCTATATATACATATATGTCACTATGTTTTACACCTTAAACTTATACAATGCTTTGTGTCAATTATAACTCAATACAACTAGAAAAAAATAAAAATTAAAAATAAATAAAGATTTCCTTGAGTACCCTATAGAAAACAGACCGAAGGGATCCGACAGTGCATGGAAGATCCACTTAGACTCTTAAAGCAGAGGAGCGCCTATCTGGCTCAGTTGGTAGAACGTGCAACTCTTGATCCTGGGGTTGTAAGTTTGAGCCCCACATTGGGTATAAAGATTATTTAAAAATAAAATCTTTAATTAAAAAAAAAAGACTCTTATAGCAGATTAGACAAGAGGTTTAGATCCGAATGGAGCCCCGGTTTCTTCTTCTATTTTTTTTAAGATTTTATTTATTTATTTGAGAGAGAGAGAGAGCGCGCACATGCATACACATGAGCAGGGGGGAGGGGCAGAGGGAGAAGCAAGTTCCTGATGAGCAGGGAGCCCCAGGATCCTGGATTCCAGGACCCTGAGACCACGACCTGAGCCGAAATCAAGAGTCAGACGCTTAACCAACTGAGCCACCCAGATGCCCTAACCCCGTTTCTTCATTTTTAAGATGAAACTAACCCTACTTAACACCACAGGGTCATTCCAAGAATCAAATGAGATTATACATGTAACAGCAGAGAGCTATCATTATTTGTCACAGTTGACTCTCTCTACAAAGGAGAATGACCCTGGGGCCTAAGATTCATTTAAAATCCCACCATTCTGTGGCTGCCAGGGGCAGGAAAAAAAAGAATTACTTTTGAACTACCTTACATATGGGAAGGAATTCCACATGAAGATTCAATGGGAAGGGAGGCAGGAGGTGCAGAGGTTACAAGATGTGCAGAGAAGATGGACTACTCTCCCCGGCACCTCCAGGGCCTGGCCCACCCTCACTCTTGACTGAGAGTGGGACCAACATATCTCTGGCCCTAGCATCCTTAGTTTCTTTCAGGCTCACCTTCAGTCAGTCCTTAAAGCCCTTCTGTCTATCCCAAGCACAGCAGACCTCATTGCCCAAGCAAAATACAGCAGAAAGGGGAGGATGGGCGTGGATACATTTCACATTGTTGTGAAAGACCGCGTTTTGTTCAAGTTCACAAACTAGGATTTTTCACCCACCCTTGCAATATTCCAAGACCCACCTTTCACATTTAATATTTTTGCATCCAAAGACTTCTTTTGCTTGTAATTTTAAGCTAAAATTAACAGAGAACTGTGTGCTTGGGGATTCCAAACGTGGTCTAACCAGACATGTTCACTTTGGACAGCCTCTACCACCCCCTTATCTGTAAGATGTTAATGACATTCTGATTGTAATATATGAGATAGAACATGGGCACGGTACCTAAAACAATACCAGGCCCACACAGTACATTTAAAAAAACAAAAATAGTCATTGAGGTTTTTTACAGTTAAAATACCCCTAGACTTTCAAAACACCAAGCAAACTACTAGTAGCAAAATAATATAGTTTATATCAAATTTTTATTAATTTGAGGATTAGACTTCATTGTCTAGAATTAAAAAAAAAAAAAAAACCTACATTACCAAGAAACGATGACTCCAAACTCAATACAAGATAGGAGTCCTAAAGATAGTCATAAGATTGCAAAGCTGTTCTGAAAGGGTGGTAAAGCTACTGTCTCAACAACTCTGGTATAAGTTACAGGGATCTGGCTGCATGGGCCCTCCTTGACTCTACCTTATGATTCCCAAATTAGCTTCAGGGGTTTAGCTGGAAGCTGAGGAACTCAGGCTGGCACGGTCACCAACCAAACTGCCTGGAGTAAGGAATCAGCTATCACCAAAAGGGCTTATTAAATCACAGAAGCTGCAATTATTCCAGCAAAAGTCAACACATTTGAATATCCTCAGTACACCAGTTATCATCCTTTAGGCCCTAGCAAGCAAGGACTAAGCCATTAAAAAAACTTTGGGGAAGCTACATCTATTAGACCTCCATTAGACTATTTTGCACAATATACAGTAATTTACTCAAATATTTTAGTCACATGATTATTTATATTCACAGTGATTCTGCAAATATACGAATTCAGAATAAACACTTCAGCAACAGACTATTCTATTCTGCTAATTGCAATTAAGCACTTACTTTTTTCTTCCTCTCACTGACTTCCAATATAACATTCTATCTCGTAAATGCGGGAAATCCTTCAATAGATAACATTTCCATTATTTAACTGATATTATTTGGTAAAAAGAGGGCTCAGCAGCCAAGGCATGTGAAACATTAAGAATTAAAACCCTTCGGGGCGCCTGGGTGGCTCAGTCCTTTAAGCATCTGCCTTCAGCTCAGGTTATGATCCCAGGGTCCTGGGATCAAGCTCCACATCGGGCTCCCTGCTTGGCGGGGAGCCTGCTTCTCCCTCTCCCACTCCTCCTGCTTGTGTTCCTGGTCTCTCTCTCTCTCTCTCTCTCTGTCAAATAAATAAATAAAATCTTTAAAAAAGAAAAAGAAAAGAATTAAAACCCTTCAATGGTCATCCACTGCTGTCAAAGATAAAAACCAAAACCCTGCCCATGACTGCTGGATGTTGACTACTTAGTCTGACCTCATCCTCTGCATGCTCCAGCCACACCTGCCTCAATTTCTGTCCCACAAAAGGACCAAGCCCTTGCTTCCAGAAGCAGTGCTCCAACTGTGTTGGAACTCAATGACCTTCCATAGTCTCCCTAACACAGCCGCTTACCAATATCTTCAGGTCTCAACTCTGTGTATAAGCACTACCTCTTTAAGGAAGCCTCCTATTCCCTTTGAAGAAGTTAAACTTGGACATGGAATGTAGTGCAAATCAAATCTGCAGGTAAATGTTTATGTGATGATTTCGCTCCAGGTATGGCTTCCTACACCTGTTCACTCTAGAAAGAAGGATCTCAGTCTAGCTGGTAGTAGTAATAGTCTACATACTTGGCATACAGTAGGCATCCAATGAAGGTACCATAATGGGTAGCAAGTATAAAACATGACTATGTACATTCCAGTTAAAAGTATGGAAGGATGGTGAATTATCAAAATATTTCTCAATAATAAATGATAAACCAACAAATAAGAGCTGTGTATAAGAAAGAACCTATACCTCAGGCAGCTTCAAAGGAACAGGAGAGACAGGAGTTCTGATATCTACGTGTTTTACAAGCTCAGACAAGTCACTCCATTCTGGGCTTTAATTTCTTCATCTCTAATATGAAGAGATAAAACAAGAAAATCTTTTATTCTATACCTTACTTATAGTTGTCCTTATATGGACTAACAACTAATTCTGAATCCCTCCTATAAAATGAGACTTCAAATACAGTTGTGGAAATTTGAAATACATGATCATGTAATGGCTAGTACGAATGACTTCACAAAACTGGAAGGTATTATCCAAGAAAAACATTCAATTTGACAACATAAGTGTAAATAAGATACTAATACTACAGTAGCTATTTTTAATACATAGCCTATATAAACAAAAAATACTTAAATCATTATTTTCTGAGCACTGTAGGCACACACAAAACTTAAATTTTGTCAGATCTGCCCATTTTATCAGAACTGCCTATTTTGGGGGCACCTGGGTGGCTCAGTCAGTTAAGCGTCTGCCTTCGGCTCAGGTCATGATCCCAGGGTCCTGGGATCGAGCCCCGCATCGGGCTCCCTGCTCAGCAGAGAGCCTCCTTCTCCTTCTCCCTCTGCCTCTCCCTCTGCTTGTGCTCTCTCTCTCTCTCTCTCTCTAATAAATAAAAAAACTCTTAAAAAAAAAAACCCTGCCATTTTCCTCAAACTCCATGAACTCTACTCATTCCCCTCACCTCATTCTAAAAACCATTCTGATTAATCCCACCCACTGTGAACACAGTCTCCTTAACATTTTGTGTTTACCTTGTTCCATGTTATCTTCTACTCAGAGCCAACCCAGAATGTTAGAAATAGAGAACATTCACTCCAGCCCTCTAATTTCACAGATTAGCAAACCAGGAATTAGAAAGGCTCAGTGACTGGCCCACCGTTACACAGCCAGTTAGTAGCGCAGCCAAGACTTGTCCACATGCTGCTTTGTAATTATTCTGTGGTTGTTCGTGTTTTTATTCCACATTCCCCTTCTCATTTAGAGACTAACACCCTGCTTTCCTCTTCTGACCCCACAAAATATCTCAGCTACCACCTACTGAGTACCTACTGTGTTTTTCACAATGTCTCATTTCATCCTCTCAACAACCCAAGAAGACAGATATCTATAGTGAGAAAAGTGAGGCTCCCAGACACTCAACCACCCCTGGGCCACCAGCTGGTTAAGTCCTGGCCCCAGCTTCTGAGCCCAGGTCTGTCTGAGTCTCTTAACACTACAAACGGGAGCTTCTCCTCTATGGAGGCCAACCAGGCCCTGAACAGACGGTCACCTTCTAGCTAGCGGGCAGCCTGATTCAATCCGACCTGAGGTAACTTATTTTGTTTTGAAACCAGAGAGGCGAGGCTCAATTAGCAGTTTTATTTTCCTTCATTCATTCACTCAATAAACATGTATTAGAACCTACCACGTGCCAGGCACTTGTTCAGGAAGCTGGGGACATGACAGTGAACTAAACATGACACTGTTCTCATGGAGTTTACCTTCTCATGGGGGAGACAGACAACAACTTTGTAATGTGTCAAGTGATGGAAGTCATATGAAAGAAAAATAAAGCAGGTTAAGGAGAAAGAGTGTTGAGAGGAGGGATGTTATTTTAGATAGGATGCTCATGGAAGGTGTGATGTTGTGATTTATAATGGAGAAATATATATTTGGTCTTCATCCCTGTTTCTGGCACAAAGTTCCTAAAATCCCTGGAATTTCCTAAGTGATGACAGGAATAAAGGTGTCTTTTGTTGTGTTAATGAGGAGACCTCCAGACCCTACCTCAGAATAGGGCTGCTTACCAGGACAACCAATCAGGTCATTAGAGGGTTGGACCTTTCAGTTCTTTTTCAGAGAGGAGCTAGAGGTTGCCTCAACTGCCAATGGCCAAAGATTTTATCAATCATGCCTATGAACATAGCCTCTGTAAAAAAACCCAAAGGATGGGGTTTGGAGAGCTGCCATGTTGGTAAATACATAGAGACTGGGGAGAGTGGCTTGCCCAGACAGTGTGGAAGCTCTATGCCCTTTTCCCACACCTTGCCCTATGCATCTCTTCCATCTGGCTGTTCCTGAGTTATATTCTTTTTTTTTTTTTTTAAGATTTTATTTGACAGAGAGAGAGGCAGTGAGAGAGGGAACACGAGCAGGGGGAGTGGAAGAAGGAGAAGCAGGCTTCCCATGGAGAAGGGAGCCTGATTCAGGGCCCGATCCCAGGACCCTGGGATCATGACCTGAGCCGAAGGCAGACACCTAACGACTAAGCCACCCAGGCACACCGCTGAGTTATATTCTTTTATAAGAAACCAGTAATCTAGTAAGTAAATGTTTTTCTGAGTTCTGCGAGCCGTTCTAGCAAATTAATCAAACCCGAAGAGGGGGTGGTGGGAACCTCCAATCTGTAGCCTGGGCTTGTGACCCCTCAAGTGAGAGGGCAGTCTTATGCAACTAAGCTCTTATCCTGTAGAATCTAAGGTTATCTCTCCAGGTAGATGGTAAATAGCGTCAGAATTGGTGGTGTTAGGGAAGACACCCCCCCCCACACACACACACACAGTGGAATTGGTTACCAGTTAGAGGGCCTGTCAGACGAGGTAGCATTTGAGCACAGGGATGTGAGACAGAGCTATGAAAGAAACGCATCCCAGACAGTGGGGATAGCAAGTGTAAAGTGTAAAGTACACACTTGGTGTGTTCGCAGAGCAGACTACATACAGCACAGTATAGCGGGAAGTGTGGGGGCCGCCCCCCGCCTACCTGGGTTCAAATTCCTGCCCTGCCTCTTCCTACCAGTGTAGCTGTGGGCAGCTTACTAAATACCTCCAAGTCTCAGCTATAAAGTAGAAATAATGATTCTATTTCCCTAATGGGTTTGTTATTAGAATTAAGTAAATTAATAACACACAAAGCACTTAATACCTAGTATGTTCTTAGGTTTCAGGAAATGGTGGCTATGAATTTTAACTAGGTCATTGATAACATCTCCGTTCAAGACAATTTATTTTCAACTTGATAGTTTTGAATCCAAGGGTTAAATTACGCGGTTAGCTTTGTACATGGCCAATAACTTCCTCCTAAACCTTCTACTTCCTTAGCTGGGCTTCCTGTCCTGATGAGGAGGACTCTGTGGGAACCACACTGATGTTATCACAAAAAGAGCAGGAGGCAAATCACTCTAACATCTCTGTTACACTATTACAGATTATACTCTTCATTCAATATAACCCCTATCTCCAAGAATCAGATGCTTCTTCCGAACTATAATTTATTGTCCCTTGGATTTAAGTCATTGGTTTCATAAAACAGATCTCACGAGTCTTGACTCCTCACTAGCATCACTGACAGATGCAGGTGGTAATTTCAACTGCAATCCTGTCTTGAGAAGGGTTAAAACTTCTCTTCAAAATTAGGACATAATTTAATTTAAAAAAAAAAAAAAACCCTTTCTCCATTGTCCTTTTGGCCTAAACTTAATGTTTCTTTTCAAAGAAATTAGAACATCAAAGCAAAATTCAAGAGTCATCTGGCCTGGCAGTCTCCAGATTGTTCCTTAGAGCACAGCCCTGAAGCAACTCAGGAAGGTACAGTGAGTGGCCCTGTGGATGGGCCCAGAGCCAAGGGAAGATGTTGGGGCCGCAGGGAAATTCTGCTCCTCTGCCCTATACCCTCTCCCCCTGCTCTTTTCTTTAATGCTATGTTTACTTTTCATCTGTGCAACCCAATGGGTTAAAGGGCAAATCACACGCAGAGAGAAACCACAGCAAGCCCAAGCCTGTGAGAGGTTAACTGGGAATCTTCCCAAACCACTTGTACGGCTGGGGAGAGCCCACGGTTGCTGTTTTCAGTCAATTAAAAAGAGGTCAATGTTCTAGTATGACAGGTCTTGAATTAGGCTTTTTAAACATCAGATTCTCATCCTTTTAGAGTTCCTTTTACTTCTTTTAATCTTTCAGACCTGATAGTTTTCCCTTTGTAATGCCATAAGTATACATTTTACTGGAGCTATAAAAAATCCACAAGATCTTCTCATTCATTTATTCATCTAATAAATATTTATCAAGGGCCTGCTCCATAATAGCACTGCTCCAGGTACAGGGATTCAGTAGGGAACAAAACATAAAAATCCCTGCCCTCATGGAGCTTACTTTCTAGTCAAAGGAGACAAATTATAAACAAAATATATAACTGTATATGAGAGAGATAAATGCTAAGAAAACAAAACAGAGAAGGAAAGGAAATATTTGGGGTCTTTGGTTTGGTTTGTTTCTTTGTTTGGGGTAAGGACCTACAGGAAGTAAACTCTGAAGATATGTTAAGAGAAAAACATTCCAAGCAAAGGAAACAGCACGTGCAAAGGTCCTGAGACAGCATGTTTGGAATGCTCAGGAGCACAGAGAGTGAACCAGAGAGCACAGGAGTGAGGTCGAAAGAGGTAATCGCCAAGGGAGTCATGGCTGGTTGTGTGCGGCTTTACAGATCATTGTAAGGATTCTGGCTTTTACACTGAGAAAGATAGGAACATTAGAGTGTTTTAAGCAGAGCAGTGACAGGATCTGACTTAGGCTTTGCCAGGGCCATTCTGGCTATTGGGTGGAGTATACTCCCCAGCTGTGTGATCTTGGGCAGGCCACCTAACCTCCTGGTACCTGGCTGTTCTCATCTTTAGAGGGACTTAAGGAAGATTATTTCTAACCACGACTCTAACCCCTAAATTATGATTCTGAGTTTATGTTCTTTGCATTTTCTATACAGTTACAGTTTATATCCACTGGAAGCCTCATCTCTCCCCAAACCTTTCACTGAAGTGGACCTGAGTTGAAGAATTCAATTTGACAATATACATTATAGGCCAAGCCCATGCCACACTTTCAGGATACAGAGATGATGAGATTCGATCCTACTCTAGGGAAGTCCACAATCTGGCAGAGAAAGAAAGTAAGTTCTCAGGAGGTAGCAGAAGTCCTGTAAGAGAAACTAAGGGAAGAAGCAACTAACCCACCTGCCAGGAAGAGCCCTGTGTAGCTTCATCACAGACACTGACAACAGAGAGAGAGAGAGCCTGGATGACTAAGCAAGAGACCACCAGAGAAGGGAAGCGGGGGATGCTAAAGGAGAGACAAGTACAAAAGCAACGGAGCATGAGAGCACGTGGCATGCTCTGGAAACCATAAGGACTCTAGTATGAGCATAGTGAGGTTCAGGGAGAAGTGGAAAGAGAAACGGCTTGAAAAAGTAGGCTAAGGCCACACTGTTAATAACTGGACATCTCGTGCCAAGGATAATGGAACAGCAGTGACTTTTAAAATATAAGAAATGAAAACACAGATCTGTGTTTTAGAAGGTACCAACCAAATTGGATGAATAATAATGGGAGAGAGAGATGTTGAAGCCAGGAAAACTAACTGGAGGACCTGTGCAGTAATGCACGGGAGATAATGATTTGGAAATGGAGACAAAAAGGTCAGCTGAGATCTGCTAAAAAGGTAAGCCACATGTGACTGGTGTTATTCAGGTCAGGGAAGTAAGCAGAAGGAAGTTTAGTGTGCCTGAGGCTCCTCGCTTGGTAGCTGTTGCCATTTACTGACGGAGGAAATGAGGAAAGGAAGGATTGCGGCTGGGGAGCACAGAGGCAGAGCGTGTTGGGTTTGGGACTTGGCTTCAACAGAAAGCCCTACAGAACAACCAGGCAGCTGCTGGCAATAAGGGTATGAAATATAAAGCTGTAAGTTACTGGCAGGGACGTGGCCATTGAGCCACGGAAATATGAACGACCAAATGCAAACCGAGAAGAGAGGGGAAAGGGGAAATAATAGAGCTTCAGAGAATGCCAACACGTAGGGATCAAGCACTGGAAAAGAAACCTGAAGAGAGATGGGGAAGGAGAGGGGAAAACCTGAAGTAGCTCCAGGGAAATTAAGATGATTAAACACAGGAAAAAGACAAGAGTGAAGCAGTAAAGGCCCTCGAGAGAGGACAATGGAGAGAGATGCTGACTGAAAGCAAGCACGAATTTTGCACTTTGCACCTTTTCTAGCACCTTGATACGTCTTGGTATGGTGGGTGTGGGAGCCGGCCTGCAGCAGGCTGAAGAGTTTAACAGGAGGTGAGAAGAAATGAGCAAATAGCCAAACACCACTAGCCCCAACAGACGACCTTGTTACCAAAGATTCTGTACCAGGAGGAAAGTTTTATTCAATACTCTGTGGAGGTGTGAGGTGTGAGAAACAGGAACTAAGATCTGCTGGGGGTGATCTTCTGGCAGTGGAAAGGAGATTTCTTAGTTAACACCTGGCTCTCACAGGACCACTAATCCTGAAACTAGCCGCAGGCATTCAGAAAGCCTAGGTGCTTCTGACAAGTGATGAGGACACTAGATGCACCCACACATCATCCAGCTTCCAGTTAGGCTTCTCACACCACCATCCCTAGCCTTTCTTCACCAGCAGAGTAATGCTCAGCAGCAGGGACCACATTTCCATCTGAGTAAGGTAAAAAGTGTAACAAAAACCCCACAGCACTGACTACCTGGTATGATGCTGGGAGTCCATAACCTGACACCTTTGGGACTGGAAAAGGTTTTACCAAAAACACCAGCCAGTGTCAGCAGAATCTGCCTGACTACTCTTCTCTTTGCTCTCTGAGAAACAAAAAGGAGCTGAGGGAGGAGTTTTTAATCCCAGTAGAGATAAAAATCACTACTCTCCTTCTTATTTATCCTCTTATTTCTCCTTATTTATTCTTAATTTCCGATACAAAACACTTGAGAAAAATTTGAAAGCCAACCAGAAAGACTAACAGATTTTTTTTAAATGTGCATCTACAGTCCTTTCTCCTTTACCCTCTACAAAAAAGCAACCCAACCCCCAAATGATCATTTTCCTTGGCTTGATTTCCCTATTTTTGTGATATATAATTGGAAACAGACTGCCTTTTCCTGGCTTCAGAGAACAGGATCTTCAGGGTTACAGGAGTTGCCAACTACAGAACCTCGGGCCTTAGCAAGGTTTCTTTTGCAAACCTTTTACCTATGTACCTACTTAAAATATATCTTAATTCCAAAGAAAACACTTAAATCCCTCGTTATTATACAAAAGTGCATTTTGTCCTAATGAATTAGATGCTACCCTCCCTTTTCTACATGGTTAAGCTAAATAGAATCCTGCTTTGTGTTCAGTTATCTCCCGTTTGAACATTACCAAAAGCCCTACACCCAGCAAGGTATCTAAATGGGATGCTTTCTGGAACTATTTTGAAGAACTTAGCAGGACAAGTTCTACAGGAAACCTTATTAGCCCACACACTGAACGAAATTAAAATCTTGAATATCTTAGAAAGCAACAACTCTAATAATGAAATAAAGGACGCCACAAACTGAAAAAGGCATAAATACAAAAAAAAAAAAAAAGTGAAATGTGAAATGTATCAAGTAGGTCTTCCTTCCCCTGGCTCCAAAAACATGATGCATCCACTGGTTGTGCAACAACTGTAATGGATGAATATGATGAATACAAAAGAAAAAGATAGGTGTGTCTTCACAAAGTTGGTTGTTATCCTAAGTAATTTTTTCATGATTCAGATGGTATATGATGAATACGCGACAGGTAACAATCTCTATAAAGACAGAAGAATAAGAAAACTAAGGAATGTCTGCTCAGAAAGGCTTTGACAAAAAGAGACCAGCAATAGTAAAGATGCCCATTGAGAAGATCAGAAACTTCTCCCACACATATAGGGAAGACCTTACAATGTAATAATGCAAAATGTATGTAATGAGTCAACGGTGCTTTCCCTCAAAGTTGAAGTTAATTTGCCAGCCAACTACACGAAGTCTAATATAACAAAATGAGACATTTATTCTTTATGGACACTCAGAAGAGAGTTTTGTGTTTGAGTATGTTTTGTTCTAAAGGAAAAATAAAAAAGAGATAACTCATAACAACACAGGAAGTGCCACACAAAAGACACAGGGCTTTGAGATTGGAATCTAAATATTTCACTTAAAATAACCTTCCAATTATATATACATACATATATATATATACCACATTCTGCTCCAGCAATCATCATACAGTTAATTGTGAAATGAAATTTGCAAATAGGCACCAGTGTATTTTTGCATCCAATGACCAATTTCATACCGTCAAAACACATAAATCACTAAAAATGCTAACAGAATTATACTCCCAAAAGGGAATCTTTTCACACACCAAACTGAAATTAAGCATTCATCAAGTTTCCATTAACAAAATAGTAAATAAGAATTTAAAAAAAGAAATCCAAAGTTCTGCTCAACCGTCCACCTGGTCCATTTGGTGTTCTTACCCATCAATGGTGGTTAGTCATCAGACCTATAAAACCGCAGACCTTCTTCCAGGGCAATCCAATCAACAGGAAAGCCCAGGGACTAGTATCTATAAAGACTGTTTTCTAAAGATCATTTTTTCAAGGACTAATCAACTAAAATGTGTTTTTACAAATGTTCCATCTGCAATTTCACACAAAATCCTGACCTTCAGCATGTACCAGGGAAATGAATTATGTACTTGGAAGGACAAACAAGCAGATGCTTCTTCCTCTGCAAACAGTGCCCCATTCTGACCCCCTTTCCCCTGGAGTCCAGTGTCCAAGAGATAGGGAAAGTATATGCTTCTGTATTACCATCCTTTTTCATAAAGTAAAGATAGGGATAACATTTTGGATTTAATTATAAATTATCACTGCGGCAATAATTCAACATTAAATCCTAAAAAATGAACTTTGCCATACTCTATTCTAATTCAGAGTCCTCTTGCCAGACTTGAAAAAAGTTTCAGCACAAACGTCAGTATTAATCTTTTTTTTCCTATGATTACCTTAAGCAGGAGATATCAGGATGGCCTAAGGGCATGACTCTAGGGCTCTTATTTCAGACTTTCCAGAAATCTTATTTTTTAAGGTTTTAAACCTTTTTTAAAAGGTTTTTAATTTTAAATTTTTTTAGGTACCATGCCTTGTAGGTATACCCTTAGTTATCCTCTTATTAAGTCTTGAAGTTTGACCTAGAAAACCAAAGAATAAAAAATGCATAAGGTCCAAATCAGAGTGGCCTCAAGCAGAATGTTTACAAATGTTGTTTCAAACACTAAATATTGCACACATCTTGGTTGAGAGATAAAAATCACTACTCTCCTTCTGAAAGAAAGAAAAATGCTCAGAACTCTGTGCTAAATTTTAAGCAAGGACTTTGCAAAACAGAGAAAATAAAGCTCAATGTCAGTTAACAAACAAATGTTCTATTTCAAAAGATATAAAACAAGAAATCTAGAAATGGACAGAGTCCAGGAAATGAACCTAGATCATTTTTTATAAAGTCCTTCCAAGCTGTGTTGATTTATTTCAGCTTGACTAGAAGCCAAACTAATTAGTTTGTGTTTTATGAAAAAGAGACAATGCTATCATTCCAAGTGTTAACTCTGAAGATGTGAAACCAGAGAAATTACTGCCATGGATCTTGGTGCAGTAATTTTCTTTCAAAGCCACAAAATCTCTTACTGAAATTGTTCAAGGCTCACTGTTATTTGTGGAAGGCTAGCTTTTCATATCACCTAGATTCGCTCTTTTACATTCCAAACTGTCCATATTTCTAGAGGTGATACAAGATTACTTACAAGTTACAAAGTCCCCTAAAAACATTTACTTACTTGAGTTATGCAAATTTCAAAAGGTAGTTAAGTTTCAAAATTTCAAAAGTTAAAAATCACAAGGAAAATGCTCCAATGTACAAAACAAAAGTGATAAAAATCATTTTCAAATAGCTGTTAAGAGCAAAAAAAGGGGGAAGATTAATTCCTTTAAGTCTTAAAAAGAATAGGACAATACCTTCTTTTAAGCAAACCAATTCTGTCAATCTATAAAGGCTCTCCAAGACAAAGCCTTAGGAAGCCTTAAGGCATCTTGACCCCCTGCTATCAGAGGCTGGAAAGAAGACCGCTAATTTGCCAAACTCCAAGACCAGGAACCAGAAGTCTGTTAGGGGTAGGGGGCTGAAAAATATCTGCTGAAGAGTATGAACTATATCAGAGCATGGAAGACTAAGTTAAATCCTAAATAAGATGCTACCCTGAAATAACTTTTGCAATGCTGAGATTTAGAAAGAAGGGACTAAATTTGAAAGTTATTTTTTAAAAGGATCCACATGACCCTAGCTTGCTAAATGAAATAAAGTCAAAACTACCTGATACACAAGAAACAAGAAAGGAAACTGGCCTACAAAACTGCAGGCAAAGATTGAAAACCTTTTTTAAAACTCAGTTTCAGGGGTGCCTGGGTGGCTCAGTCGTTAAGTGACTGCCTTCAACTCAGATCATGATCCCAGAGTCCTGGGATCGAGCCCCCCATCGAGCCCCGCATGGGGCTCCCGGCTCAGGAGGAAGCCTGCTTCTCCCTCTCCCACTCCCCCTGCTTGTGTTCCCTCTCTCGCTGTGTCTCTCTCCGTGAAATAAACAAATAAAATCTTTTAAAAATAAATAAATAAATAAAACTCAGTTTCAGGGGCACCTGGGTGGCTCAGTCGGTTAAGCGTCTGCCTTTGACTCAGGTCATGATCCCAGGGTCCTGGGACTGAGTCCTGCATCGTGCTCCCTGCTCAAAGGGGAGCCTGCTTCTCCCTCTCCCTCTGCTTGCCTCTCCCCCTGCTTGTGTGCGCAGGTGTTTTCTCTGTCAAATAAATAAATAAAATCTTTAGAAATAAGTGAAACTCAGTTTCACTGTTTTTTCAAGCATGTTAATTCTTAAATAATGCTTATATTATATTTACAAGAATGAGTGTCTATAGACACTTCACACTTCTACTAGACAAGTATGATACTTCTGAACTATTACTGTTTACTAAAATATAAGCCTCTGAAGAATGCCTAGAATTGCTGTTACTCAGGATAACAAACCCTCATTGTCTTGCACTTGGAAGATGTTGATGAGTAATGATAATGATAGGATTATAAGTACACCATCCTCCCTGGGAACAAATTCACTACATCCAATTTTCTACAAAAGACAAATGAGGATCATCACAAAAAAGATTCACAATGGATCTCTTTGGACTCCCAGTTCTCCTGGATAACTTGAAATATTATTCAAAGTGCACCAAATTACCTTACATACACTTAGGGAAAACAAACCGAGAAAACAACATGCGAGTGTATTTAATATCTGTCCAGCCACTAGAGTTCTTAACATATGTCCAACATATAGGGCTGGTCCTCAAGGTCATTCTTATTGTAATCAGTTGAAATTAAACCCAATTTTCCACTGTAAACTCAGAAAGCAATTTGGTGATTTTGCTAGGTAAAGCCACAACATTTTCCATTTCTGAAATGTATGTTTGACACCTTAAAAACTGGTTTAAGTGCCTGACAAGACATCAATGGTGAGTTATACTCCCCCTATTGGCTAATATTCAAAATAACAATGGATTCCCCAGGGGTTGCCTTTGAAGTGTTGGGGTTCAAAAGTTAAGTTGGTGATTTTTATATTTAAAAACATGAGCTGGATCAACAGTTGTTAAGCAAAGCTGCCATATAATGGTCCGGTTCCATCAAAACAGGAAAAATTAAACTTGACAAATGACAAAGACAAACTGAAGGGCTGAAAATATGCTGAAGCCTTGAAACACTAAACAATGCAGAATTAAAGCCAAAAGCAGAGAACACCATGAAACAGAGCAACATCCTTTAACTGACACAATGGCATGAAATCAATTTCATTTTAATAGCCCTTAAGGGGGTAAGAATTATTTCCCTGCCTCCTGTGCCAACCCTAAGCTGTTTCCTAAGGAAGCCAAGTAACTCTGACGATGTGTAGAGAATAAAAGAAATTAAGAATAAAGATTCATATTAATACCAATCAGGGTTCTGTTTTTAATTACTTGGATCCAGTTTCAGAGCTGTAATGCAGCACCCCAATAAGTATATCACCTAAATTAATTACAGATACCTTATTCCTGTTTCAAGGGATATGTCCAACTAAAATGGGAAGCTGAACAACAGGAGAAGACCCTGGGCTCACTGCACACAAATCTGACTGCACCTCCTGCACTAGGTGACTAAGCTAGGTCTGGAGTCAGAACAGAAAGTTATGCTGCTAGAGCAAGTAACTAACCTCTACAGTCTCATCTGTGAAATGGGACTAATAGTGTTTTAACCACAGAGTGGGTGTGAGGCTTAAGTGGTCTGCAAGGCATATAGGAGAGTGACACACAGTTTGCGCTCAGTAAACGTTAGCTATTATTACTCAAGAAAAATAGATGATTTCACAGTGAAATAACCGTTCGCAGCCTTAAAGTACCATTTCAGGAAAATTAAAAGGTCTTGACATGTGCTTCGTTACTTACAGAGACTTCTTTCCACCCAAACCGCTCACTTTTCTTCTGAGGGAGATGTTCAGAAAACGCATGGTTCCCCATCTCAGGCTGTCACTCTACCATCCTTTACCCTCTTTGCTCTTTTCCCATCACCTCTGAGCTCAGGATAAGCTGCTCTAACACTCGTGTAGCGCTTGCTCGTTGCCAGGCATTATTCTAGTTACTTCACATATATTAAATAATTCAGTCCTCACAGTGACTTTTTGAGACCCATTATCATTCCCATTTCACAGCTAAGGAAATGAGCGATTTTCTTCTCTCAGCTCTTTTAGTACACACTAAATCCATTAAGTTCCACGGTGCCAAGGTAACTCACGCTTGACAACGCCGGCTCCCTATCCTACGTGATTCTGGAAAGTGGGCAAATGCCCTAATAATAACAAGTCTGCAAGCAGATTCTTCTAGCAACAGCCCAAGATTTCCAGTTTGTTCTAATCAAATGAACATGCTAGGAGAAGCCTTCAAACTGACCTGGGTAATGGGCTACTCTGTTAACAGGGGGAGCGCTCTCTGCGGGGCTCCGGGCGACAGCGATCCGCGCCGCCCAGCACAACACCGGGAGGCCGCCAGCTGCGGGGAGCGCAGCTCCCGTCGATGCGCGAGTCCCAGGGCGCAGCCTCCGCAACGGCAAATGAGTGCAAACCCACAACAAACATTTCCCACCGACGCTGTCACGCGCCCAGATGGAAGTAGCCCGCGCGCCCCACGGGGGTCGGAAGAAACCGCGGAAAGGAAAGCGAGGACAGGCGTGGAGGAGGAGGTGTCTTCCCCAGGACAGCGCATCGCCCCGAGCGCTGCCCACCCGACCCAGGACGGCCGCTCCCCACGCACCGCGGGCCAAGGGTCCCGGCTCCTCCGAGCGTAAACACTGCTGGACCAACACCGCCCTCCCAAGCCCGGGGGTCCGGGCGGCCGGTGCGATTCCGGCCGCGAACAGGCACGGAGCCTCGCGCAGCGCCCACAGGCACCGCGCAGCCTGCAGAGCCCGCGGCCGGAACGGGCGCAGGGCTAGTGGCGCGGCCAGGGGCGTCCCGGCGCGGACCGTAGCGCCGCGGGGCCGGACCCGCACGTACCTCGGCGGCGGTGTGTCAAGCGGAGATCCACCCGCCGCAAGTTAAGAGGAAAGCAGAGGCAAGTTTCCCCGCCCAGCGCTCGGCGGCCGCGAGCTCCGGCAGCTGCTGCGCCGTGGCACAACTACGCCATCCGGACCCGCCGGGGCTTTCACCTCCTGCAGGGAGCTCCAGGAATCGCCCAGGGAAAGTGGCCGGGCACGAGAGCCGCCGATTTCCCTCCCTCACTCACTGGGAAGAGGAAAGCGCCGCTCGGCGTCCCCGAAACCCTCGATTACCCCCATCGGGCCGACGCAGCGCACTCGCTCTCCCTCACACACACACGCGGGCGGGGACGGGCAGGGCGCCACAGCAATCAGCGCGCGGGGGGAAGGGCGCTCCTCCGCCGCCGCCCCACCGAGGGCTCCGCGCGGCGGAGAAACTCCTCCTCCCGCCGCCCGCCTCCTCTCTCCTCCCCCTTTTCCTCCCCGGCTGATGGATGAGTCCCGAGCGCTGCTGGAGCCAGCGTTTCCCTTCGGGCTGAGGAGGAAGGGAGAGAAGGAGCACCGGCAACTGCGGGGCTGCTGCGCGCCCGAGGTGGGGCGGCGAGTGGGTGTCTCAGTCCTGGGGGCGGTGGGGACGCCGTCGCCAGCTGCAGGGGTCCGCTCCCTCAAACTGCGTCCTTCAAACTTTCCAGGTCTCTGGAGGCGTTGGGTTTTTATTTGGTTTACCTCGGTCTTGATAATAAAAATTCTAAATCCTCCAGTAAACTGATCACACCCTCTTGTCCACTCCTTAGCAAAGCCCCCCCACACCCACACACCTGTACACATGCATTCTGTCCCCGTTCGTCTTTCCCACCCCCAATGCTGCTGGTTATCTCAGGATGCGCTCTGATGGTGGGCGCCAGTGGGGTCTTGCCTCCTCCTCTCACAGCGGAGAACGCCTTACCCAGCCCTTCTCCCTGCTCGCTAAATAAATTAATACAAATAAAGGAGCTAGGTCAGCTTTACCGGCGTTACCCTAACTTCGGCGCGGTGGAAACGAAGGTGAACTTCTGCGTACCTACCTGGGCCTGTGAACTGTCCATTGGACGAGTGACGAATGCAGTAAGCAGAACCCCACTTTGGTACTCTTGCTTACACCTCGGTTTTGTATTAAACGACATGCTTAAGTCACAGGACACTGTTTTACCGACGGGCTGATGAAATGATCGTGTGCTGAGAGATTTCTGAGACTGGACTTCCAGTTGGACAAACAACTTAAACTCTCCGAGACTCTTTTCTCCTCTGTAGAAGGAGGAACTTGGCCTAGGAGACCTCTCCCAGCTTTAAAGTCCTCTGGTCCTAGGCCTTTAATACACTGGAATGGAATAGAGAGGTTTCTTATACTATTGCTTATATTATTCGTTGGAAAGTTCCTCCATTTCCCCCACTTTGAGAGAAGAAGTATTTCTTACCCTTTTGCTCTTGTACCTCTACAGAGGGAATCCAGGAGATACTTTCATGAAGGTCAAATCATCTTTGATTACCTGGCTTATTTTAAAAACCTCCTCAATGAACCATTCCTTTCTTACCAATATTTACTGAGCACCTACTACTTGAGAGGGTTGAACTAGGCCTTGGAGATATACATAGCCGTAATATCCTGAAGGCAAAAGCAGTCTAGGTGAAGTTAACCTCAGCTTTGATATAGTCTCTCTAGATTTAAGGCCTTAGATTTCTCATAGACTCAAATTACATAGTATTCATGCCTCACGCTGTCAAATTTTAGTTTCAAGTGCAGACATGAACACTTGAATTGGGTGTGAATATCTAATCTTACATTTAAACGTATCAATCATGTTACGGTTTTCTAATTTCTTTTTTCTAAGTTTTTTTTTTTTAAGTAAACTCTACCCTAACTCTACACAACTTTGAGATCGCATGCTCTACTGACTGAGCCAGCCAAGCATCCCAAGGCTTTCTAATTTCTAAATAAAATGGCAGGGTAGAAGAAGAGAGAGAGAAAAACAAGTCCTAAGTAACTTAATTCTTAGGAATGTCTTGCCTTTAAAGAGTGAAATGACTGTTCACAATGGAGCCAGATTCTCAATAATGTAACTATCAACATCTATTGAACAATTACTCTGTGCCAAGCAGAGTCCAAAACATTCTATACATGTGAATATATTTATTCCTCACAGCCCTATAAGGCTGTATACAAACTGAGGCCCATGTACAAATCTACATATATGCTAAGGCCTTATAACTTGTCACAATAGCATAAGAAATAAGTGGGAAGTCCAGGATTCAAACCCACAGCCATCTAGTTCTGAGCCCAAGTCTTCAACCACCAGAGCATATTGCTCCCAAAAGCTTTACATATTGGCAAAATGAAAGGTTTGAGGGATTTGGGGCTGGTTGGGTTCTGGTATGTGTGTGTGTGTGTGTGTGTGTGTGTGTTTTGTTTTTTGGGTTTGTTTGGTTTTGTTTTATTTTTGGGGGCAAAAGATCTTTAAAATTCAGGGTTATTTAATTAGTTCAGCAGTTTAAATAGATGATATGGAAAAACACAAGAAATTATATAGGTAGTTACAAAACTGACAATATCTAGAGGTGTTTTCTCTTTAAATCTTTACAGTAATAATGTGATATTATTTTCATAAATCCAGAAACCAGAAACATTGAGCAAAGCTTTAAAATAAACTTACATTTTTGGTTGCCCAGCAAAGTTCTTAAAAAAAAGATTACCCTACCTTTTATTAAGGGCACTATTAACTGATTTGGGGGGGGAATGAATCCCCTCCTTGGTTACAAATCAGGACTGCATCCAAGTTATAGTATTTGTCACCATAATATACAAGATTCCTTTGGTCCAAGGTGGTGTCTTGCTCATTTGTTCTGAAATTTTTCAGAAAGAATTATAAGCAGAGCGCTGAAGTAAAGAGGTGCACTTTATCACACTTGGATAAAAATGTGTGACAGCCAGAGTCTCAGTAATTTACTTAGCTGGGTTTCTCACAAGGAACCTCCCCTCCTACAGGTGCAGAACCGTTCATTCTATGGGGACTCATATTTAGTGACCTATCTCCAGATACTGTTGATTATTAGGAGACAACTGAACAAATTCATACTAACCTGTTTATGTTCCTTATAGAAGCAAACACCTCAAATTTCTGAAAAACTGTATCATTAGAAAATCATTTGGTTTTTCTTTTTTAACAGGTCCTCATATAGTACGTAGCACATGCTTTGCACTTGACAAATTCTAACTCACTAAATCCTTATAATAGCTCTAGTATCCTCATTTCACAGATTAGAAAACATGTACAGAGAGCTCGAGTAACTTGTCCAAAGTCACATGACTAGCAAGTGGCAGAGCCAGGTCTCCTGGCCCCAAGAGTCTGCTCTGAATGTCCACTTTGGGCTGCGACAGGTCAAGGACAGCCTCCTTCCATGCATAGAGAGAGTCTTATTTCTTTCGGCTCAATTCTCTAAAAGTTTCAAAAGATAAAAGCAAAAGTTTGTGTAGGAGAAATATTATCCACTACCACCACATAAAAATAGATTACTTTCACCCAGTAAAAGGGGAGAAGGGACCCTAACTTTAAAGGTTGTCTGAAACAGCCAACATCTTGGAGGCAATTGCATAACTATTCTTAAGAATGTGTGACAGAACATGAACCAAATGTTCCATAGTGTTGTGACAGGATACTGGTCTACAAACTACAATATGTGCTCCTATTTTCTCCTTGGTTGACCCTATTACTACAGACAGATTTACTACTTTATTTCTAAAAATCACCTATAAAGATTCCAATTCATACCTGTAGGTAGGTGTTTTCTATAGCAACATAATCTAAAGCCACATTTTCTATATCTACACCCAAGATTAGAATTTGGTTTTCGCTGATGAAATCTGTGGCTGGCCAATTTCAAATTAATGAGGAAAACGTACTGTCAGATGAACCTGCATGCAGAGCTGAGCCCAAAAGAGACAACTGATTCAGGCCTGGGGTGGGGGAGGGGAATGCCTCAGAGAATTTAGAAATAAAAATCCAAAGCAAATTCCCTTAGAGTAACCACAGAGTTCCTGCAAACTTGTCATTTCCTGTGCCGGTGCAGGAACCTCCAATGGAGGCTTCCACAATGCACCTTCAATTTCCCCCTCGGTAGGGCTTCTGACAAAGCAGGAAACCTCACACCATTTCAAAGTAACAGCAAAACCCCCTGAGATCCCTGTGGTCTTAGCTCCGTAGGGGATGTGGCAGACTACCTGCTCCCCCTGTCTCAGGGAGCAGGGATTTCAGAGGGAAGACTTCACCCTGGCCCCCACCTCCATAGCTGCCCTGCAGAGAACTTTTGTTTTGGCCTGGAGAAGGAAAAAAAAAAATTACAAACCAGGACATGTTATTTTATGTGGGAAACCAAAAAAAGACAAGGAGCAACCAGGACATATATTAATATCTGTGAATATTACAAATTTCATCACCTTCATTTTAACAAATACAGGAAACTCTACTAAAAATACCCAATTTTTTTTAAATACCTAAATTTTAAAATTATTATTGCTACTGTTATTGACCTTCTGTTATTACTGTTGTTATTATTGAGCACTTACTCTGTGGAAGGCCTTGTTTTAAGTTTGGCCTTATAAAATTCATTTCCAAACATATTTTGAAAATGGATATTTCCATGTATTCATTACAAAATTACTTGTTATATATTTCTTTAGGTCACTCACTATTCTTTTAATATGTAATCTAAGCAGGAGAGTTTCTCAACTGGGTTCTGCAGACACATTCTTTTGATTTCAGTAATGAGTTCAATAAGAAGTTTGTTTTTATTTTGTATTTTTGTTTTAATGATAATGACTTCAGTTTTCTTCAGTCAGTGTTTTTCAAAGTGGGAAACTTATTCCCAGAGGTCCCTGCGAATTTTTTCTTTAAAGAGAGTCTTTACATTGTTAACATTTGAGAAATGTGTTATAAAATATTTAATTAAAATTTCCTTTAAAGTTTCCCCAGCTTACTCTTACAATTTATGCTGCTTTCTGGAAGACATTAGTTTCTTTCATGTTCCAAAATCCAACCAATATTCACTGAAATTTGCTAAGCCATATTAAGTGGTAAAAGATGCATATAAAGGTGACAGGAAATATAATAAAAAGATAACGAAGGAACAAAAAAAATATTACATGTTAACTACCAAATGTGACTGTAAGTGCTAGGAAAGTTGAGATGATCAGAGCAAGGTAAGAAGTGAGCTGAGGATTCAGTGGATGCAGACAATTTGAAAGACCATTCTGAACAATGACAAAGGAATGCAAAGCCTATAAAACAGGAGTGCCTGAGAGACTGGTCCTAAGAAAGACGCTAGAATAAGAATGGATTATTCACTTTCCTGTAAGAGACTATAAGGGCCTCACGGTCCTGTTTCCATCAGTCCTCATGAGAAATCCAAGGCTTCTTGGCTGCCTGGGTGGCTCAGTTTGTCGAGCAACCATCTCTTGGTTTTGGCTCAGGTCATGATCTTGGGGTCCTGGGACCAGGCCCCACGTCAGGGCTCAGGTCAGCCCCATGATGGCTCTGCCCTCAGCAGGGAGTCTGCTGGAGACTCTCCCTCCTTTCCCTCTATTACTCCCCACCCAACTCATACTCTCTCTCTCTAAAATAAATAAATAAATCTTTGAAAAGAAAGAAGGAAAGAAATCCAAGTCTTCTAAGCCATTGCTTATCACCTGGATTCTTAGCATCATATGGCTCTCAACCCCTCCTAACTTAATTCAATCTTTCTCCCTTTTTCAACCTCCAGTTTGCCGTCTGAGATTTATGACAAATTAACAGTAAAATCCCTTGTATATTCTGCCTCTGGAAAACTCTGGGCCCTCAGTTCTTTGACTTTCTCCTTTCCAGTGACCAGCTTTTCCACCCTACTGCACTTGCCTAGTACCATGATAATGTCTGGGTCTTTTCATTAGAAATAACTGCTCCACCTCCCAAATCTCAGTTTCTTTCTTTCTTTTTAAAGTTTTATGTATTTATCTGAGAGAGAGAGAGAGAGAGCATAAGTAGGGGGAGCGGTGGGGGGGGGGTGAGAAGCAGGCTCCCCCGCTGAGCTGACAGCCTGATGACGTGGGGCTCAATCCTAGGACCCTGAGATCATGACCCCAGTAGAAGGCAGATGCTTAACCAACTGAGCCACCCAGGCACCCCCCCAAATCTCAGTATCAAGCATTCCTCTCTGACCCCTAGTCTTTACTGTTCCAACTCATGCCCTCTAGTATCTTGGCTCCAACAATTCTAATGATCCCCACCAGGATCTGTAACCCATTATCCCTACCACTTTTTCACCGTCCACAACCATGAGTGATCTCACTTTAAATTTAAGACCACAGGCCTCAATGGGTTCTTAACGCTGCTCAGCAATCCGACTCTGTTTTCCTTATGAGCTCACTCTCTTATTCTCCAAGAGGTTATTTTATTTCTCCTCCTCTTTCCTCAAATCTTCATACCTTCCACCCTCTAGTTGAACTCAATTGATGACTTTGCTTCATATTTTACTAAGAATAATGAAGAATATAGAAGGCTTCAGAAGAAAATATCCTCACCTTCCAACCACCACATCTGCCAATTTATCTGTGTCTATTTGTCTCTGTTCTGCTTTCTTTCTTTTTACTCTGCATGAATTGCTCCTGCTCCATCTGCACACTAGAATGATTCCATTCCTTCAACTACTGAAGGACTTTCATCCTGTAGTAATTCCTTTCACCTGTGTCCTCAGATTTCTCTCTCATATCATTCCCATCAACTTACAACTTTCAAACATACTATAATGTTTCTGATTTTAGAAAATCTTACTCAACCCCACATACGCATCTCACCCCCATTTCTCTACTCCTCTTAGAGTAAAACTCCTCAAAAGGGGGTATCTATATTTGTTGCCCATGCTTCTTTACCCACCATTTCTTCCTCAACTAGCTCCAATCAGAACCGACTCTTGTCAAGGTCACCCTGTGGCCAGACCAGTGACAAATCCTCACTTTTCATCTTACTTAATTACTCAATAGCTTATGAACCAGGAGCTCACTCTCGCTTTCTTGAGACATTTTATTTGGCTGCAGGGACATGGAGCATGAGTGGTTTCCCTCTTACTCCACTGGCTGGTCCTTTTATGCTGGCTCCTTGTCTTGCTCCCAGAACCTAAATGTTGGCTTGTCCGAGGGTAGGGTCTTTGATCTCCTTTTCTTCTGTTGAGACTCTCAAAGTGTTATCATCTAGAATCATCTCTTTAAGTATATCTACACATTGTTCATTTTCAAAATTTTATCTCTAGGGCGCCAGGGTGGCTCAGTTGGTTAAGTGACTGCCTTTGGTTCAGGTCATGACCCCTGGGGTCCTGGGATCGAGTTCCGTATCGGGTTCCCCCTGCTCTGTGGGGAGCCTGCTTCTCCCTCTCTCTCTGCCTGCCACTCCCCCTGCTTGTGCTCTCTCTGTGTCAAATAAATAAAATCTTTTTTAAAAAAAATTATCTCTAGCGTAGACTTCTCTCCTGAACTCCAAACTCATGTATTTAGTTGACATCTCAACATCTCCCCTCAATTTGCTCAGTAAAAAAGTCAAACATTTGCTCTTCCTTCAAATTATTACTTCCCACTATTTCTATTGTAGTTAAAATACCATAATCTCTAAACTATACCATTTTTTCACCTATTCAATTTTGATTGCTCTAGTCTCCCTGCTTCTAATTTTGCTTCCCACCCATTAAAAAACATACATGCACACACACATACTTACTCAGTGCTTTCTATGTACAGTTCACATTAGTGAATAATGCGGCCCCTCTTCAAAACAGGCTTCCTGTGTAAGATCACATTAGATTACAGGCATCATGAGGCAGGAACCATGGCTATCCTAATCAGCCCTGTTGTATTCCCTGCCCCTGGCATGTCTTTTTTTTTTTTTTTTAATAGTTGTGAGTCTGAATATAGACTCTTTTTATAAATTAATTTATTTATTTGACAGAGAGAGAGCACAAGTAAGCAGAGTGTCAGGTAGAGGGAGAAGCAGGGTCTCCACTAGCAGGGAGCCCGATATGGGGCTTAATCCCAGGACCTTGGGATCATGACCTGAGTCGAAGGCAGACGCTTAACTGACTGAGCCACCCAGGCACCCCCTGGCATGTCTTGCATCTAGCAAGAATCCAATAAATATTACCAAATTAATGAATGGCTTCATTCCAGAGACAGATACCCACTAAGAAGAGTGGCACAGACAGAGACTAAGAAAAGTGAAATTTTGCAACAACCATTGAGAGAGATGCACTCCTAGAGGCTCAACAAGAGACTGACCCAAGGGCTTTGGATGTTATGCAGGCCAGGACTCAAGAGACAGCAGGATACATTGAATCTGCAAGAACTGGCACAAATTTGTCCAGACAGAAAGAAAGCATTTGGTATAAACATCATGAATGAAGCTTGACCTGGAAGCCAGAGGTTCTAGCATGAGGAAGGGGCTTCCTGATCTCAGTCGGACCTGTTAACACAGAGCACATAAACCAAACCCCCAGACCAGAGCACATAAGCATACTGACTAAAGGTAGATGAAAGGAGAGAAAGATTCAACTGCCCTGAAAAGTGCAAATAATACATAATGCCTTAGCATATCAGTCTTAGAGATCTAGAGATAGAAATCTTAGAGACAGAGATAAAAATTACCATACTATTATCATCCTTCTTGGAAAATGCAGCCATCTTGAAATGCTAAACAGAGAAAAAACAGAACTTAAAGGGTCTTTGACTACTCCCCAAGTGTGACAGAAAGGAAGGAAGCATTCATCAACTTCAAGTCTCCTCCCTTCCCGCTCACCTTTTCCCTTGGAGAAAGGACAACATATTTCCTTCTTTGCCTCTGGTCCCCTACACTACACAGTCCCACTAGTACCCCCTTCGGCTCTCTCTGTGGAATGCTGAAACAACTTCAACTCTGTTTTAAAAATCAAGCGAACTAATTGTTCAGGCCCTGTTTAAAACTCAAAAGCTTCAGAGGGTTTTGTGCATTCCGTAAGGCTTTTTGTTCCTCTTCTTTTCTTTTCTCTTTTTTCACCAAATTTTCTCTTGCTTTTCCTTAAATGTAATTTTACTAAATTTAAATGCATAAGCAAAGTATATACATTTGTAGAGTTCATGCACATTTGTAAAAACTAACATATAAGTTAGTAAATATTATAGATTTTTTTTCCTCATATGAATTATTTTCCAGTCTTTCATTGTGCCAAATATCTTCAAAACTTCACCGGGTACTCTTTCAACTTTTCTCAAGGCCCAAAATTTCTCAAAATATGAAGTTTGGAGGGAAGAAAACTTCCCTGGGAATGCTGAACTATAACTTTGCATTTGACCTGGGATAGTCTCAGATTTCATTCCATTGGATAGAAATCTCTTTCAACATTTTTTTCCAGAGAGCTAAGTGGTATGTATCTTTAAAAAAAAAAAGATAGACTGAGGCTCCCAAACTGGTTCTTCAGATATTTGACTTTTCTTAAATAACTCCGACTTCAACTCAGCTGGAATTTCAAGCGACGCTTGAGTGTACTTGTATCCTTGCCCGGCTGCTTTTCTCTTTCCTGTATTTTTGAACTAACTGGTATTTCAGCTTATAAGATTATCTTTCAGAGGAGGATATAGTGGGGTTTTTTTCAATAGAATTCTGCAGCTCTATAGCTTTTATAGGTATTGTTCTGTCAAACTCTTGTAGCCCACTAAGGTATGGTATAGCATTTGGGTATTTATGTGGTAGACATGCAGCATCAGCATATTTGGAAGGAAATATACAACTTGACTTGGGGAAGACCTACATTAGTTGGAAAGGGTGATATGCCTGAAAAGCATATTTTGGAAGGCTTTGTTATCTTTAGGAAAACCTCATGTAGAAACACTAGAAAAGCATCATGTCCCAAGGGCTTTGATGTGGCACAGTTCTGGTTACAGTGTATTTTCCTTGTATATACTGGTCCATTAAGCTCAAACCAACCTCATAATTATGTGATTGTGACAAGATTAACTGAATGGACAATCCAAAAGTCCTGAAGGTCAACTGAGGGGCCCCCTATCCAATAATACTTTTACCCTTCCGTTATTTTTAGGTTGGCTTGGTGAGAATGTGCTGTGCAGAGGATTACACGTTTTGTTTCAAGACACATTTATTACTATTGTGTGGGCTGAAATGTGCACAAGTTACCAAACCTAGGCACAAAGTAGACGACTGATCTTAAAAAAAAAAAAAGTTCTTATTTATAAGAAATTTTCAAAATACAAAGATTCTAACAAATACCCATGTATCAACAGCCAGAATTGATAATTGTTAACATTTTAATAAATTCTTTGTCTTTACATTTAAGAAATAAAACACTGCAGATAAAGTTAAAGTCTCCTAGATCTCCCCCTCAACTCCAGTCCAGACTGATTACCTGCCCAGTCTCTTCAGAGGAAACCACTTTCATGGATTTAGTGTGTATCCTTCCAGAGTGTTTTGTTATACTTTTACATATACATATATGTGTGTTTATATATAATATATATGCATATGTTTATAGAGAGAGCTATGCTTTATAATATGAATGTGTCTATTTTATAATGTTACATAAGTAGCATATAATGTAAACTTACTTTTTCATTCAAAGCTATGGTTTTTAAATCCTTCTGTGTTGTATTTGTGGACTGAGTTCATTTCTCTAAGCTGCTAGATAACATTCTACAGTATTTTTTTAAAGATGTATTTATTTATTTGAGAGAGAGAGAGTGCGGGGGTGGGGGAGGGAGGAGGGATGGGAAGGAGAGGGAGTCTCAAGCAGACTCCGTGTTGAGCGCAGAGCCCAACATGAGGTTCGATCTCACAACCCTGAGATCACGACGTGAGCCAAAACCTAGAGTTAGACCCTTAACCTACTGCACCACCCAGGCACCCCAAGAGATTCTTATACCCATCTTTCTGTTCACGTGTGCAACAATTTCTCTAGTCTGTGATGTATAACTAGAAGTGGAATTGTTGGGTTGAAAAGTATAACAATTAAAATTTCATAGGTATTATCAACATAATAACACAGTTCTGTGTTATGTATTTTCCTTGTATATACTGGTCCATTAAGCTCAAACCAACCTCATAATTATGTGATTGCATAGGGATCCCTACTCCATAGGGATTTAGATTAAATTAGATTCCCTTTGTTGGAATAAACTACTTCTACTTGTTCACATTCTCACCAATAGTTGATACTGTCTGACTTTACAATTTTTTTAATCTAAAAAGTGATTTGCTTTGCCTTGACTCCTAGTAAAGTCAAACATGGTTTCATACATTAGCCATTCCATTTTCTTTCTCTGTGATACATGTTCAATTCCTAGACTGAGTAAATCTTAGAAGAAGTTTAAAAAACTAGTTTCCCAAAAATTTTTGGGAAATTTTGACATAAGTAGACAATGTTTAAACTGGTATATTAAAATATTTTTTCCTTTTTTTTAAGATTTTATTTATTTGTCAGAGAGAGAGCACACGGGGGGGGGGAGCGGCTGGCAGAGGGAGAGGGAGAAGCAGACTCTCTGCTGAGCAAGGAGCCCGATGTGGGACTTGATCCCAGAACCCTGGGATCATGACCTGGGCTGAAGGCAGATGCTTAACCGACTGAGCCACCCAGGTGTCCCTTAAAATATTAAAAAAAAAAAAATCTCTTTTCATTTTTGTGCGTCATGTGGGATAACCCGTTTTAATTTCTCTTAATGCAAATAAAATATGCTTCTTGAAATGATAGCAAAACAAATACCTTAGGTGTTCAACCCAATGTTTGGCAAATAATAAGTGTTCAATAAATACCTGAGGAATGAACTTTATTTGTTCAGGAGTAAGGCAACAGGTAGTTTTAGAAGGAGAATTTCAGAAATAGTGCTCTGCTAAAGATAAAACTATATACTAAAAAACGTTAAAAATACAGAGTCAAGACTTCTCTCTCCTAATCACATTATCTCTTGTAATGACTTAGATTGATGGCTCCACTTTTTAGGTTCAAAATCAAATGCTTCTAATACTAATGTTTTAGGCAAAATGACTTTATTAAAAATTCAAATATAGTTGACATTGCAAGGTTACATTAGTTTTAGGTGTACAACACAGTGATTTGACAAGTCTATATATTATGCTGTGCTCACCACAAGTGTAGCTCCCATCTGTCACCAGACAACACTATTACACTAACTGTATTTCCTAACCAAGGTGACTTTTATCAGGGACTCAACATGAAAAGACTACACAGAAGGCTTTCGTGTCTTCCCTCTGGATGTGTCCTGGCTTTGACTACAAATAAAACAAAGAACATTAATTGAGTGTAGTTGTAGCAACCCTGAGTTTTCAGCTGAAAAAGTAACACATAAGTATTCTTAAAATACCAAGAAACTGCTTTGACTCTCTTCTTGCTCAGTTGACTTGAATTTTGTGTGCAGATACTTGTTGTAAGTTTGTTTAATCACCTGGTGCTCATCACAACAAGTGCATTCCTTAACCCTCATCACCCATTTCACCCATCCCTCTACCCACCTCCTCTCTGGTAACCATCACCTTGTTCTCTATAGTTGAGTCTCTTTCTTGGTTTGTCTCTCTCTCTTTCTTTTTCCCCTTTGTTTGTGTTTTGTTTCTTAAATTCCACATATGAGTGCAATCCTATGGCATTTGTCTTTTTCTGACTTATTTCACTTAGCATTATACACTCCAGCTCCATCAATGTTGTTCCAAATGGCAAGATTTCATTGTTTTATGGCTGAATAATATTCCATTGCATACAGTACATCTTCCTTATCCATTCACCTATTGATGGACACTTGGGCTGCTTCCATACCTTGGCTATTATAAATAATGCTGCTATAAACATAGGAGTGCATGTATCCCTTTAAATTTGTATTTTTGTATTCTTTGGGAAAATACCCAGTAATGGAATTGCTGGATTGCAGGGTAGTTCTATTTTTAACTTTTTTCTTATAAAACAAAACAGTGAAGTATCCCATATAAGAAACTCCACACCTCAACCATTTTCACCTTGCAATATGTATTCTTGACTCACTCTTTTATGTTGACACCCTTGCAAAATCAACAGGGTGGTCCTAATATTAAGGCTCTCGGTTTAGAAAATTGTTGGGGTTACAGGAAAGCTGAATCATCATATAGCTTTACAGTATCTCAAAATAATGAATACTAAAACTGCTTCTATATATTTCCCCAGTGGTACTCATAGTGAAAGAGATGGGCTTCACAGCAAACTCAGGAGAAATGAAAGAAAGTTACTCTCTTAAGGAAAGCAGCTGAAAAAAATATCATGCCTTCTATGACAATAGGGCAGCATTCTCACACTGGTATGCCAAGGACTGCTTCCTTGGCCAAATGGGATTAGGAAAAACATATTACTATATTAACGTGAATATTAATTAATGTATTAACATTAACGTCAACATAATAACATTAAATATTACACCTAATATTTAATGCTGGCACAGTTACATTCATATTATTGTAATAAAGCCTCTCAGAAGTTCTAGAGTAAAAAAAAAAAAATCCCATTTTTAACTTTTTTTTTTAAGTAGGCTCCACGAGACTTGAACTCATGACCCTGAGATCAAGACCTGAGCTGAGATCAAGTTGGAGGCTTAACCGACTAAGCCACCAAGGCACCCTCCATTTTTAACTATTTTTAACCCCACATTTTCCAAACTTTTTGACCTCAGAGTTCTTTTTAAAACGTAATATCCATAGAACTAATGTTTTACAGAACACTATTTGGAAAACTCTGATATAACAAACATAATTTATTATTTGATTTAAACAGTTATACATTTCATCAGTGTATTTCATCAACAAGTATTTCCTCTACTGGTGACTAATATCTACCAAAATGAGGTTCCAGAATGTCAGAGAAAGAGTTCTAGACCAAAATTCAGGCCCTTTCCTCCCCTGTCTGCCTTTCTGCCCAACAAATGGCCTTCTATTTAGTCCTTACCAAATGGTTAGAAACTCTGCCCTGAGACACTGCCCGCTCCCACCTTGTGTCAAACGTTAGGTTTGAAGACTACTATACCTCAGTCCCTGGTAAACTGAGTCAAATATCTGAGCTGCTTCTCCTGAGCTCCATGTAAAGATGAATTACCATCAGGCCTTAATGAAAGTAAAGGAGTATTCTGAATCACCCCCCAAATTAAACTGAGTTCTTATACAGTCTTAATTGTGGTGAAAAACACATAGCATAAAATTTACCATCTTAACCACTTTTAAGTTTGCAGTCCAGTAGTGTTAAGTACATTCACACTATTGCACAATAGATCTCCAGAACCTTTTGACCTTATAAAACTGAAATTCTATACCCATTGAATAACAACTCCCCATTTCTCCCTCCTCAGCCCCTGACAACCACCCCTTTACTTTCTGTGGTTATGAATTTGACTACTTTAGATTCCTCATGGAGATGGAATCATACAGTATTATCTTCTTGTGACTGGCTTATTTCACTTAGCATAATGTCCTCAAGTCCATCCATGTTGTAGTATGTGACAGGCTTTTCTTCTTTCTTAAGACCAAATAATATTCCACTGTATATGTACCAAATTTTGTTCAGTCATTCATCCATTGATAAACATCTGAGTTGCTTTCCACACTTGGCTATTGTGAATAATGCTACAATGAACATAGTGTGCAACTATCTCTTTGAGATCCTGCTTTCAATTCTCTTGGATATATACCCAGAAGTAGGAATGGCTGGATCACATGGTAATATTTATTGAGGATCTCTATACTGTTTTTCAAAATGGCTGCATCATTTACATTCCCACCAACAGTGCACAAGGGTTCCTTTTCCTCCACATCCTCACAACACTTATTTTCTGGTTTTTTTAATATATATAATCTTATACAGATAGTTATTAGGTGTGTTTTTATTGGCTTTTGTTCTATGAAAAATATATAACAACCCTTCATTAATCCAAATATTTGATTACCTGCAACACGTTCAAGTGGTCTCCAAAGAAAAATAAGTAGTTTCTCCAGTATAAAAGGAAATCACAGTAAGAACTAAAAATACAAATACTCATTAAGGTAAACTACATTTAAAAATCAGAATGAAACAAGTGAGTCATTTTTGCAGTTGTTTGATCTTTTATATGATTAAGATGACAAGGATTTGAATCTGCTTTTACTCAGCTATTTGTTTAAATAATAGCATGGTAGACATTTGAACATTACAAACACTATTGTATACTATATTATGTTTAAAGATATTAAGCTGACTTTTTCAACTGTTTTTGAAATTTTATAGAAATAACCATATTAGAATGAATGGTGTGTGTTTCCCTGATACTCAAGAGATTTCTGGGAAGTTTTCCTATCAATATTAGGAGGGTCTATAATAATAATACATGTGTTTTAAAACTTACAAAGTACCAGCAAGCATGTTATTTTATTTAATCTTGCCAACATCCTATTGGGCTAAATATAATTACTGAAGAACTGAGGTACAAATTATCTGTCTAAAAACATATATAATAAGTGGTTAGCCAAAACTCCAAGCCAAGTGTGCTCTCTCCAAATCCCTAACTCTTTTCACTCCTCCATTAGAAAACATAGAAAACATTTGGATTAGTTTAGTTTTGAAAATATTTTTTCACCTCTTTTTGGGGTCACTAAATACACAGAACACCTTTTTTTTTTTAAATAAGGGCTCAATTAATTACCTTTTGGACTCAGTCTCTGTGTGGGAAGTTAAAACAAACATGCAATGCCAATATAGCTCCCAGGTATGAAGAGTCAACACAAAAACAAGTTATTGTCAAACCTCCAGATGATGGGTGTCAGCAGCACACATCCCCACATCTCATGAAAGAAGGTTGTAGACGAGGACCAGGGCCAGGCTCTCTCCACTCCCTGCCTGCCTGCTATGCCTAGGATCTCATGAGATCAGCAGAGATGCCTTCCAAGTCTTCCAAAATTACTGAGGGTCGGTGCATTTTTAGAAAAAGCAGTGACCCCAGGTTTTGCTAGCAGTCTGCTGGATTGGTTACCTCAGTTGTTTTGCTTTTTTTTTTTTTCCTATGCCAGCTTAGGCCTTTTTCTCTCATAAGAGAAAGAATCTAAAATTTAGATATTATATAAATAAATAAATAATTCAGATATTGAGTTGCTGATGGCAAATCGGGAGTTATCCATAAAATTTTGAAATAAGACTCCCATGTGAGTTATACATTCTTATACCTGGTTCATAGTAGATATTAAAATATACATATATGTATATACATTTATATTTATTTATAAGTTCATAACAACTTATATAAATATCTACTATAAGTACTTATATATTATATAATTAATATAGATATAGATATATTCACTAGGAGCCAGGAATATCTCGAAAATATGTTGAAAAACTTGGTAATTCTTTTTTTTTTTTAAAGATTTATTTATTTATTTGACAGAGAGAGAGAGAGACACAGTGAGAGAGGGAACACAGCAGTGGGACTGGAAGAGGGAGAAGCAGGCTTCCCGCGGAGCAGGGAGCCCGATGCGGGGCTCGATCCCAGGACCCTGGGATCAGGACCTGAGCCGAAGGCAGACGCTTAACGACTGAGCCACCCAGGTGCCCCAAAAAACTTGGTAATTCTTATGAACTTTATAGACTTAAAGACAGAACAGTGGGTAAAAGCCTAGGTTTTCAGATCAGAATGACGTGGGCTTAGATTTTGGTTCTACTATTTGCTAGCTGTATGAACTTGAGCATACTGCTGAACCTCTCTAAGATTCTTTATCTGTAAGAGGGAAATAATAACATCTACCTTTTAGAATTCCTATGAGAATTAAATATAAAATAATGATAGGCTTTGCACACTTCCTAGCACATAGAATGTGCCAATACATTGTAACTATTATTAGCACAGAGCCTTGGGATCATTTCTCTTGGCATCAGTTCCTATAGAATAATCCTATTAATGTTGAAAATGTAGGTGATTAAGTTGAATCTATAATGACACTCTGACATAACTCGGAATTACATATTTGAATAATCCTTAGGATCAGTTAGTTTATTTAACACTTGTCTCTAGGGTACAGGAAAATGTTAGTTATTTGATCTTTCTAAATTTAGTATTCCAAACCAACAAAAACTTACTACTTATCCAAAAGAAATTTTGATAAGATTTCCTATTACTCAGGACTGTTGATGAGTTACTTTTGCTTGTACTGAGTTGATCATTCTCAAATCTAGATGGAAAGCAATATCCAAAGCTCTTTTGGTTGAAAGTGATAGAAATACAACTCAAATTAGCTTAAGAAAAAGGGAATGTATTGGCTCCAGCAAGTGGAAAGTTTAAGGGTTGATTCAGCTTCAGATGGCGCTAAATGTTGCCAGAGCTCTGGTTCCCTCCGTGTGCTGGCATCATGCTACAGAGAGCTTCTTCCATGAAGCCTAGGGTTAGGACTATAAGCTTAAGGCTTATGTGGTTCTTTCAGCTTGATAGCACAGAGAAAATTTTAGAGCAACAAATCCTAGAGAAGATGCTTATCAGTTCAGAGTAGGTGGGGGCACTGTGGTCATCTCAATGGGACCACATGGCCTGGGGAGAGGATATTTCCAAAAGAAAATCAAGATCTGAATGCTGACAAAGGAGGATGGTAGAGTGAGTAGGTAAAGACTAGAGATGCCCACAGCAGATAGTTTCATTGGGATTGTCAGAAAACAAGGACCTCAGCAAGGCCATCATGGCATTTATTAAAACATACGCTATCTCGTGGAACCACATAAAAATGTTTCAAAGGGCATTGGGGTGGGATATTCTTGACTCATGCTCTTTCTTCATGCTAAGCTCCACATGTGGTAAACATCTGCAAAAAAAAAAAAAGAATTTGTTATCCTCATATGTTCTGCATCCTAAGCAATATAGTATTTATGTAATTACATGAAAAAAAGAGGAAATTATTTTTCCATATTGCAAAAGCAAATAAGACTATTAATAAATTATAATCGAGTACAATTACATGAAAAAGAAACAAAAGAAAAAATTTCCCCATATTAAAAAAGCACACCGGGCAATTAATAAATAATAGTCTAAAATTTAGCCAACAAAATAAGAACAAAAGAGTTAACATTCTATAACCAATTTACATAATACCAAAAATAAAACAAAAGGAAGACATTAGCATTAACTTGCATTAGCAAATGACTATTGAGTCCATTTTTCCAAGTGTAACAATTATATTTGCAAGGGAAAATAAGTCATTTGAACACATACACAAAAAAAATGCAAGAAGGAAAACTCTTATTTTCTTTGTTTAGCCTCAACGATGAAAATAACTTTTAAACTCCTGATTTCATTCTCCAGTATTTTGGTACACAAGTTCATAAAATACCGATGCCTCTCAAATTAGAAGATTCCTGCTGAGACCTCACTTTGCTCTACAAACATGATCTCATCTTTCAGCTTGGTTATGTTCCAAATCCAGGAGTGAGGGCAAGTTTATGATCAGGGAGGAAGAAAAGGAAAATATTTACATAAGCCCCATAATACAACTTTTTTAAAAATCAGAAAGAAATCCGTGCTATATATATAAACTCTCTGATACGATCCAAATAGGGAATACTCACAGAATATGGGGAAGAAGTTAGAAAAAAGCAGTCATCCTTTGCAATGGAAACATGAAAGACAATGAGATGAGCCATCTAAAGATATCCTCCCAAGAGTGACATGCCCAAAATTTGACACCTTATTATCAATCTAATGTAGAGTGTGCCTTCCTAAACCACCAGGATATTACATAAAAAATCTCATCTGGAAGGCATCACAATCAAACATCAACTTATTCATTAACATGTAATAAACTGGTATCTTGGAAGTGAAATATTGCAATGAGGAAAGCTTTTGCAACTCATGAGTTGAACAAGACTTTTTTTGTTGTTGTATCTCCAGGGCCCTTTTGAAGGAGAATGGACATTATATGCCCCATCAAACATGGTAACTACTTTCACTTTATGAAAAATCTAATTTTTTCCTCTAATATTCTCAAAATATTTACTAAGTTCTATCATGAGAGTTTCAGTACCTTACCTATACCATCCCAATTTACCTAAATATGGTATAATGTAACCTCACTGACCTTTAGTGATGATGATGTCTATACAACCAAATATGAAAATAAATTATACAATAATAATAACAATTAAGATAGATATTTATTCTATTCTGTATAATTCTATGTTGGATTTGTGTTTAAACTGTGGAGTTTCTTCTCTTAATATTCTAATTTCATTGTAAACTCCCGCTTTCATTTTTTATTTAGATTTTTATTTATTTATTTATTTTTTAAAGATTTATTTATTTATTTTAGAGAGAGAAAAAGGCAAGGACTGAACATGGCACGGAGCAGAGGGAGTGAAAGGGTGGAGTGAGAACCCACAGCGGACGCCCCGCTGGGCACGAAGCCTGTCGCTGGGCTCCATCTCACGACCCTGAGATCATGACTTGGGCCGAAATCAAGAGTCTGACGGTTAATCACCCAGGAGCCCCTATTTAGATTTGTAAATCCATTTAGATTTGGATTGAGATTCACTCTGTTGTAGCCTTCTCTTTTCACTTCCAATTTCCTGCAAAGTATGCCTTCGTGTCCCCCGCTTTGCCTAGCATAGAGCCATTTGTATACCAGGTGTTCAGAAAGTATTCCTCAAATGAATGACTAAAAAGCCCCAAAAAGTTACAAAAAAGAGAAGATACTGTCCCCAACATGTATTTTTTTAGCCAGCATTTAGGCTGCCAACTTCCATTTTGCTGAACGAGTATGAGGAAACCATGCTTGGTTCTTTCACTGGCGCATTTAGGAAATGCTCATGGCTCAAGCAAAGAACTACTGCTTTCTGTTCTCTTCGGGGGAAGACCCGCTGCAGACCCTCACCCCACCACCCCAACTTACAACAGCAAGTCTCTGATTGACGTTTCCTTCTTTAGGTCCCCCTGAGTTAGATCAGTGAATCCAAGGGGAAAGAGAAGGGCAGCCCGTGTCAGTGTGCATCCTACTAGGGACCTTGCTACTAGGGAAGAGGTTCTCTTAGCATCTGTGATGTTGTCCTGGATTAAACCATGCTCCCTCATTTGCCCCTCTCCCCCACCCCACTTTACCACTTCCTTTTGATGTCATTTATTGAAGAAATGGGTTAGAAGTCTGGGCTCTAGCATGTAGTAATCTCAAGTTTAAATCCTGATCTACCAACCATGACCATGGGCCATTGAATTTCTCTAAACCTCAGTGTCCTCGCTGTGAGACAGGGTCAGGCATTGTTGCTGTGAACATTAAATGATACACTCCATGGAAAGAAACCGAGCACAGTAAGTGCTTCGTGAGTGTTAGTTATCATTAGAACCTGTTAGACCCTAATTTAAATGTTGATTATTATCTCTACTTTGGATTCAAAAGGCAATCTAAATGTAAAGTCAGTTCTTACTCTTTGATTGAGAACAGATCACTGACAAGGTTCTAAGTTTAAGATAAAGGGACTAATAAGATCAAAGGGTAGCAAATAAAACATCAAAGTCTATTATAAGCTCTGCCACAAACTAGCTGGATAAATCTTAAACTTTTGGCTCTCCTTTGTAAAACACAGAGAAAAGTGTAATTTTCTAAGAAGATGTATACAGATTTAATCACAGAGAAAGCAATCACTTATATATGGTAAATTTTGAGCTAACATGATGAACTTTCATACTTTTTTAAATCAAGAAAAATAATGTAACATTATATATTTATTCCATAGGTGTTCATGTGGTTTTTTTTTTTAAGATTTTATTTTATTTTTTTGACAGAGAGACAGTGAGAGAGGGAACACAAGCAGGGGGAGTGGGAGAGGGAGAAGCAGGCTTCCCGCCGAGCAGGGAGCCCGATGCGGGGCTCGATCTCAGGAGCCCGGGATCATGACCTGAGCCGAAGGCAGACGCTTAACAACTGAACCACCCAGGCGCCCCTGTTCATATGTTTTTTAAAGATTTATTTATTTATTTTGAGAGAAAGAGTGTGTGAGTGAGAGGGGGGTGGGTTAGAAGGAGAGGCAGAGAGAGAATCTCAAGCAGAGATTCCCCCCTGAGCTAGAAGCCTGACACGGAGCTCAAACCCACAACCCTGAGATCATGACTTGAGCCAAAATCAAGAATTGGACACTTAACCACCTGGACCACCCAGGCGCCCCTCCACAGGTGTTCTTGAACTCAATCTGTGATGATCTAGAGAATATTTTTACAGTATGTGATTTATTCTTAGAGATGTGGTTAAATGTTAAGCATTTCACTTCCACCTACCAGAATAAAAGCTCCCCAAGGCCATCTCTTTAGTTCACTTCTGTATCCTCAATACTGTGAACAGTGCCTGGCATGTGGGAAGCCCTATAATACTTGCTCAGTTAGTGAACAAGGGATGGTGGAACATGGTTCTTTATGAATGCATCAGGGCTCCTATCTCAGATCGCCTGATGTCTAGAAGATGTTGGGTAACTTTCCATTTCTAAGCATTCTCTTCAATCCTTAGAGGGTTCACATCTCTGTAAAACCTAGTCACACAGACAAGATCTGGTCAAGTCCTGGGGTTTTTTGCTTTTTCGTTTTATACATTTATGTTATGTACAGATTATAATGCATTTTTAACAATAACAAGAAAAAATGGGGATCTGAGGTTTTAACTGCAAGGTCAAAATCACTAATTAAAAAATAAACTTTTTGTTAAAAAAAGATGAGATTCCCTTATTTCAATAAAATGTTTTGACCTTTATTTTTACTAAAGTGTACCTTCTTGTTTGGGCATTGCAGTACAACCACCTATATGTCATGAGATTGCTAACGTCAGATTTCTATTTTGTTTGAGATAAACTCTTCTTACAGACTCATCTCAAAGACAAGATACCTTGTTTTTCTGTTCAGGCAACTACTGATAAGCAGCCAGTTATTTATGCTCCAAACACTTTAAATAGACCCCAAACAATGAGATCTGTGAAACTAGAATGAAGCTTTGAAAAATATGAATAACAAAGACAATTATGATAAAAGAGTAGCTGTAGTAAGCATTCGATATTTTCTCTGCACACTTTTATGTGTTTATGAGCCTGGGTGGCCCAGTAGGTTGTGTGTCCGACTCTTGGTTTCAGCCCAGGTCAGGATCTCGGGATCTTGAGATAGAAACCCCACTCCCCATTGGACCCCCCCCCACTCAGTGAGGAGTCTGCTTGGGGTTCTTTCTCTCCCTCTGCCCCTCTCTCCACTCGCACGCAGATGCTCTCTCTCTCTTTTAAGTAAACAAATACATCTTTAATAAAATAAAATAAGATAAAATAAAATAAAATAAAAGTACTCTACTCAAGGGGCGCCAGGGTGGCTCAGTCAGATAAGGACCGACTCTTGACCTCAGCTCAGGTCTTGATCTCAGGGTCATAAGTTCAAGCCCCATGTTAAAAAAATAAAAAAATAAAATAAAACTAATCTACTCAAAACACTTCTTGCTTTAAGTTTGCCCACGCCAAATATCAATTAAAACAAAAAAGTAAGCACTTTCATTTATTTATATTTCTACATCTATAAATACCTGGAAATACCTAGAAAATACAGCATCCATATACAGCATTATTTTTTAGAGGAAAGAAATACATTCACAGTGAAATGTCTCTGATTTTTACATTAAATGAGTGTAGATACTAATCTCTCAAAGAGTCTGAAGACTTCCTTTCTGTCCTAGACAAAGAAGAGTCCTCTGATTTAATATTTAGTTTGTTCATTAATCATCACAGCTCTGCGTTAAAAAAAAAACAATATATTTTACAAGGTAAAACTGCTGACTCCTTGTTTACTTAAAATATGGTAGAAGCAAGCATGAATGAATCATAGAAAATACATTTTAGTGATCAAAATACAAAAGATTAAAAACATATTCTGTCTACATTAATAAAACTTTCAAAGGGATCATAACCAATTCTGTCAGTCTCAGAAGTTCCTGTTTTGGCAGTTAAAAGAGAAGGAGAACATGAAACATCTTGTGAATTTTTTTCTTTGTGGATAATTAAACACAAGTCATGAGAAAACAAATATACAGATGTACACCATATTTTCATCACTCTGAAGACTTGAGTCATGTACTGGGGATTTAATATTCAAAAGAAGCAACATTTGAACTATGTTTGAGACATGTTACTGGCTCTTCTCCTAAATTAAGGTTTTTTGGTAATTTTATCAAGCTTAGCCCCTGTGTTCTCCTTTTTATTTGAAGTAACTGAGTTTGGTTATCATCTTTCTTCTTCTAGGGAAGCCAAACACACCGTCAAATAACCATGCACATTATTAAGGTGTGAGTGTCGGGGTGAGGGTTGGCTCTGTATGCGGGCAGGGGACATCACTCTTCCCTGGGCTTTCTCTTCATTCATAAATGACAGTCACAGAGAAATTGGTCCTGCTGGTCGCTATCACAAAAGCAACCCCATTTCTCCTGGAGTCTGCAAGAATCTGTCTCCTTCTACTGGGTGTGGGAATTGATGTTCATAAGTGGAAACTGACAGGTAACGTTATATACGTGTGTGTACACACACACACACACACACCCCAAATGTATATATAACAAATATATATATAACTTACAACTATCACAAGGACTAGGCAGAAAAAATATACAGGGCCATAAGGCTGAGAAAATAGGGAGATTTTGATATAAGGGGAAGGGGAAATGTCAGGATAGCTTCCCTAATGAAGTGTGTGTACTGGGGATGGGGGTGGGGAGTGGGGCTGGCAAAATGGGGGGAGGGAAAGTATTCCAGGCTCAGGGAGCCGAGGAGAGGGGTCTTGGGGAGCTGGGGAAACCGAATGAATGTCAGTGCAGCTGGATCTCAGCTGCGAAGCTGGTAGGGATGGAGGAGGAGATGAAGCCAGGAACACGGACAAGAGTTAGATCAAGAAAAGCTTTATCTTTTTTTATCCAAGGAGCAGTGGGAAGACACTGAAGGGTAGGGAAGGGTGTTTGCATGCTGAAATCCTCACCCCGGCAATGGAGCTAGCAGGAGGGTCCCGGGCAGGTGGAGGGATGCAGGCAGTCTGGCTAGGTGTGGGGAGCTCTTGCAGTTTTCTGCTGCAGGAGAGTCACAGTGGGGCTGGCGCTAAACTGAGGATGGGAGCAATGGCAACAAAAGAAGGTAATATCCACAGGCCAGTGAAAGTAACCATCACCTTGGAGAAAGCAGGAGCTTCAGAACAGACCTTAAAATGCTACAAATTCCATGCAATAGATTTTCTTTCTTTCTGTTTTTTTTTTTTTAAGATTTTATTTATTTATTTGTCAAAGACAGAGATACAGAGGGAAAGAGCACAAGCAGGGGGGGCAGCGGCAGGCAGAGGGAGAAGCAGGCTCCCCTCTGAGCAAGGAGTCCGATGCGGGACTCGATCCCAGGACCCTGGGATCATGACCTGAGCCAAAGGCAGACACTTTACCGACTGAGCCACCCAGGCATCCCCATGCAATAGATTTTTCTCTCACAATAGTGGAAAGCCACCTGCTGTGTGTCACTAGCGTTTCCTCCACGTTTCTTCTCATTCTGGAGGAGTCTGTCAGCTCAGATTCCATCAGCAGTACACCAGATGGTGAGGGAAGGAAATCTGATGGTGAGTTTCCAGGCTACAGCAGAGAAGGGGGGAATCTGAGGGGCAACAGAGAGACATAGACATATCTTTTGGGGGGCCATCACTCAACCCCCTACATTGTCCATTACCCTTCACAGCCAATTCAAACACAAGTTCTGGAGAACATATCTTCAATCTGTCTCTCTCAGCCACTGATCTTCATTGCTATGAAGATGCTATGCTCCGCTGCTTTTATTGCTATGACCCCAGTCAGGGTACTTTGTGCCTCTTGAGCATTTCTGCAATGGCCCCCTAGCACTACTGGTCTCCTGTTGCTACTCTTGGCTCCCTCCTCTACAGTTCATTCCCTATAAAGTAGCTTTTTAAATATATGTATCAGACCGTATCACTCACCTGCTTAAAAACTTCCAGTGCACTTAGAACTTCCTTTGCACTTAGTATAAAATCCGGCATTATCCAGTCCCCACTCCCTTCCCCAGCCATTCCGCCAGCCCCTTCGGCTTGTGTTCTAGCCACTGTTAGCGGGTCTCCCTCTGATTGGTCAGGGAGGCCGTCTCTGGCTGCCCTGTGTAAGGCGTTCTCTGCTACCCTTTAACACAGCACCCTCTCCATGACTTCCATAGCATTTCTCCATTTGCAATTCATTTACCGGTTTAGTAGCCATCTCTTCACACTAGATTGAACCCCACAGAGGGAGGAACCAAGCCCCTCCTATTAAGCACTAGATATCTAGAGATTGGCTGAGCATACGGTAGATGCCGAATAAACAATTCATCAAACGATTGAGTTAATTAATGGTTCCCATTGCTTATAGAATTAAGAATAAAACTTGGCTGGCATTCCAGGTCCCTGGCCTCTAGTCCCCACGTACTGCCTATCCTGCCTCATCTGCCACTTCTTAGCAAGAAGTTCTAGCTCCTACAGACTTCTGTCTTTTTATCTTCCCACTTTGATTCATGCCATTTTCTCCTTCAGGAATGTCTATTCCCTACTCTGCTTACTACATCTTGGTTGTTTTTCTAGCCCAGTTGAAATCTCTCCTCCAGGAAGCCCTCCTGACATCACCTCCACCTACATTATTCTCCACCTCTGTTCTCTTTGAGCCGCTTTGTACTACAATTTCATTGTTTCAAGTGATTTTCACTTAGGCCTCCAACTGGACTAAAGAGTAATTCTCTGTTTAACGCTTCTTCAAGTTGACACAGGAACTGAGACAATGCAATGCCCAGAAGCCAGCCGGCTACTAGCTATTTTCTAGTCTCAGTTCTGTCCACAACTAGTCAGGTGACCTGGGGTACTTCGCCTCACCTCTCAGTTTATTTTCTTCCTGTGTAAAATAAGGGGTTGGGCCGTATTATTTGAAGCCTCCTTTAGCTTTAAGATGCCAAGATTTTAACAATCAATCCATTTTAACAAAACCACTTCAGAAGTGGATGTAGAAATTTAGTTACTAATAAGGAATGCAGAAAAGTGCTGGGCCGTGAGAAAGCCCTCAACACATGAGCTGCTGGTTACTTCATTTTTTTTCCCAGCAGGAAAATGAAGGTTTAGCAATCTGAATAAAGTAACCCAAGTCAACAGCTAGTAATGACAAAGCCCAGGACCTCCAGTTTAACAAAACAAACCCTTGCTTTCCCCCTGCCTCTGGGATAATCACAATCACCGTACATATACCTTACACACAGGGATTTTAGTTTATAAACCTTTTCATAATCATCTCATTTCACCTGCGTACCAACCCCGTGAGGCAGGTATTATTATACTTATTTTTCACACGAGGACAGTGAAATTCAGAGGGGCTGAATCACTTGCTGAAGGTCACACAATCAGTGAGTAGGTAAATGAGGACCACACCCCAGAATTGAGCCACCAAGCCCAAGTTGTCTCTAATATGCCACACTGCACTGCAGCAAGGTACAATTAATGAATCAAACTTGGTTAAATCACATTTCTCTCTTTTTTTTTTTTTTTTTTAAGATTTGATTTTATTTGTAAATGGGCTCCACACCCAGCATAGAGCCCAATGCAGGGCTTGAACTCACGACCCTGAGATCAAGACCTGAGCTGAGATCAAGTCAGATGTTTAACTGACTGAGCCACCCGGGTGCCCCCTAAAATTTTATTTTATTTTTAAAGCAATCTCTACACCCAGCGTGGAGCTAGAACTCACGACCCCGAGACCAAGAAGCGCATGCTCCACCGACTGAGCCAGCCAGGCACCCGTGTTCAGTCACGTTTCTGCCAATAAAAATCTAAGCCAAAAATCTACCAATAGGTTGTTTATGGTAAACTTAGAAAACGTAAGAGCAATTATTTGATGAATTTAAGTGCAGTTTCTGCTATCCCTCCCTAGTGTTCTTCCAGATCCACTCAGGGCTCAGGGCATGTGCAGTTCTCATTAATACTAATGTGGATCGCACACGCCAGCTCTTCACGTAAAACACACTGGAAAGCACTCAACCATTAAAGAGGCAGAAACTTCCAAGAGTCTGGCACAAGTAGTCATGTGACCAGGCACCCTGCTATATCCACGGAGACTGTCTGCTGACATAGTGTGGAAGTTTCATAATTTAAACTATTTTTCCCCCCAAACACATTTTTAAGTTTGGGAAGATCCAAAAAGATCATTTCAGGATCTACCCCAGGCCAAAAGTGGAGGTTGGAAAGCTTTTATGGTTTGTTTACTTTTTAAAAGTTAAAAGGATTTGTATTTTCAGATTCTTTCACCAGGGCAAGTTTAGACCAAAGAGCAAATTTCCAGGAAGGTCACCTTCCCCAATTTGAGTGAAACCGTGAGAAGAGGCCCGGACTACAAGGCCCAGGACAGGGGTTCTAGTTCACGCTCCAACAAATCCTTTAAACTCGAGCCTCAGTTTCCCTGCTTCAAAAAGAAAACAGATTAGGGGCGCCTGGGTGGCTCAGTTGGTTAAGCATATTCTCTCAGCTCAGGTCATGATCCCGGAGTCCCAGGATCCAGTCCCGCATCGGGCTCCCTGCTCGGCGGGGAGTCTGCTTCTCCCTCGGACCCTCCCCTCCTCCCCTCTCCCCTCTCATGTGTTCTCTCGCTCATTCTCTCTCAAATAAATAAATAAAATCTTTAAAAAAAACGATTAAAAATAAACAGAAAAAATACCTGTCATCCCTACTTCACAGGGGCACCATGAAATATTGTTCGTGAAAGTATTTTGCCTCTATAAGGGATTAATACTACCACCGCCAAAAGGTGAACCTGAGAGAAATGCCTCCATTTGCAAAGTACGTGTGTATATTCTGCCACCTAGTGGCCAAGTGAAGAAATTATTTTAATTTTGTTCCTAATGTTAAGATTAAATTAATGAAATGAACCTTGTTGATATTTTTAGAAACTTTGAACCAATCCTCTCAATGTGTCAAATTTTTCATCAACGCTTATTGGTTCTATCAATGTTATATCACTGAGGCAGCAGAAGAAAACAGTAATCAGATACATAATGACATAACTAATGTACTTGAACTAAAATTTATGACCGCGTCCAAACATATTTTTTCATGACAGATCTGGTTTTTTTTCCCCAGCATATAGTCATTTAACATGAGAGTAGTTATCAGGTGCTACTTTGCCAGGGCTTCTGCAGGCAACCAACCAAAGTTCCTGCTTGTAATGGTGCTTACACCATAGTGGCAGAGACAATCAGTGGATAAATATAAAATGTTAATTGATAACGAGTTCTATGAAAAGAAACAAAGCAGCGTAGGGGGACTGGAGAGTGACTGGCAAGGCAATACCTGTTCTACTCCAGATAGGGTTATCAGGAAGAGTCTCTCTATAAGAAACCTAGAGGAGGTGAAAGAGGAAACCATGCTGGAAGTTGGGGGGGCAAGAGTATTTCAGGCTGAGGGAACAGAAGGTGAAAATCCTTCAAACACATGTGGTTGAAGAACAGCAAGGAGGCCAGTGGAGCAGAGAGTAAGGGGGTGGCAGGTGACAAGGCCAGAGAGGTGGTGGGGGTGCCAGGTTTGTACAGGCCATGGTTAGGAATTCACACTTGGCATTGGGATCTCTTGAGTCCAGTGGGAAGGCACTAGAGGATTTGCAATAGTGGAATGACCTAATCATTCTGAGTAACCCTCTGACAAACAAAATAAAATACCAAATAACCTGACAGACAAGTTTAATGGAATGCCTGGGGAGAAATGGTTCCCATAAGAACATAAATTTCTCGAAACGTTTATAAAAACAGCTCTTCTAAGGGAACTCACAGGGGGCGGATTAGAGAGGAAGAATGCATAGCATCTTTACACTGAAATAAGTTAAGTCAAGAAAGCCAAAGTTATTTTTACTCAGGATTGTCTCAAAAAAAAAAAAAAACCTTTGATAACAATGGTGCATAAATTCTGAAGACACTCTTCAATGCAGAAAATATTTACTGAATAACCACTATAGGCAGGTCATCTGGCAAGTTCAGTTTGGATGACAAGGGCTCTAACCTTAAAAGCACTTATAAAACATCTGAGGAGATAAAACACATGCGCATAAAAGACAACGCAAAGCAGTATATATACGCCAAAGGGGAGCTGGTGCCCAAGGCCACAACTTATGGGAGGTAAGGCTGTGCTCATGTATGAGCTTCAGAGGGACATGTGTCCCGCAGGAACTAGGGAAAAGAGGGCGGGGGTGGGCCTAGGAGAGGTGGCCTGGGGCTAGGACAAAACCCACAAAAGTCAAGAAGCTATGCCTGAGATTAGGGTCTCACAGAACTTTAGAACTGGAAGAAACGCATCACATGAAAAGAAAATTCTGTATGTATGGTGATGGATGTTAACTAGACTTATTGTGGGGATCATTTCGCAATATACAGACTTGGTCACTGACCTACGATGGTTTGATGTATGATTTTTCAATGGTGTAAAAGTGATATGAAGAAAACACATTTCAAAATTTGAATTCTGATCTTTTCCCCGGCTAGTGTTAGGCAGTACAATGGTCTCTCGTGATGCTGGGCAGCGGGTCACAGCTCTGAGTCAGCCACATGATCACGAGAGTTCACAACCAATATACCTACAACTACACTGTACCCATACAGCCATCCTGTTTTCACTTTCATGTGATAAGTTACATAAGATATTTAACACATACTATCAAACATGTTTTGTGTTAGATGATTTTGCCCAACTGTAGGCTGATGTAAGTGTTCTGCGCACATGTAAGGTGGGCTAGGCTAAGCTATGATGTTTAGCAGGTGAGGTGTATTAACCACATTTTTAACTTACAGTATTTTCTTTCTTTTTTAAGACTTTATTTATTTATTTGACAGAGAGAGACACAGCGAGAGAGGGAACACAAGCAGGCGGAGTGGGAGAGGGAGAGGCAGGCTTCTCGCAGAACACGGAGCCCGATGCAGGGCTCGATCCCAGGACCCTGGGATCATGACCTAAGCCGAAGGCAGACGCTTAGCCGACTGAGCCACCCAGGTGCCCCTACTTTTCTTTTTATATGTTTTTTGTTTCTTTGTTGTTTTTACAAATAGATGAGAGATATTCCCTAAAAGTGCTTTTGAGTTGTTTCAGGAGTTGTTTATGATTTTTCTCAAAGAGTATCATATTGTAAGGGGCATATTTGGGGCATATTTTTTCACTCAATTTTATCTATAGTATTTTATTATGTATATGCCAGTTTATTCATACACTCCTGTCAGCAACTGAGTTATTCCCAGGTGTTGCTATGGTTAACTGTGCTGTTATGAACAGTCTCTGCATGTTTCTTGGCGTAGACGTGCTGCAGTTTCTTTCGGGGATGCCTAGGAGGGCAACTGCTGGGTTGTGGATTATGGGAATTTTCAATTTCAGAAAATAATGCCAAACTCCTTCCCAAAGTGTCAAACCCAATTTACGTTCTCTCCAGACTCATTTTAACTTAATCACCTCTTTAAAGACTCTGTATCTAAATCCAGTCACATTTTGAGGTACTAAGGGTTAGGACATCAAGATATGAATTTTGCAGGGTGGGGGTGTTACACTATTCAGCCTATAACACCTTCTATTCCTTATTTACTAAGAGTTGGTATATGAATGGATGTTGGATTATATCAAATGGGGCTGGGGTTTTTTTTGGCAATCTATTGGTAAGATTGTGTTGTTTCCTCTTTAATCTGTTAATGTGATTATTATTTTCACTTATGTGCTAATTTTAATATATGTTTAGTATAAGTGAGTACACTGTATTTAAACTTATTTGACACTCTTCTTTCAGGTTTGTCCCTTTATCCTATGAAGGGTAGCAGAATATGCCACCCTAAAATATGTTTCTTGGGTATATGGGTTGTTTTGACTTGTATGCACTTGAAAAACAGCAAATTCAGGAAGAGGTTTTCTCTGAACTTCCCATATCTGCCCAAAGCCAGATCCTCTAAAAGGAACTCAATGTCATAAATCCCTTCCCCAGGAGTTTCATCAACCAGGCAGGATTGACTCATCACAGGAAAGGAGAGCAGAAGCCAACACCAAACCCCGACAAACTTTGTCACAAGCTATCATACTCACATCTATTCTTCCAAGGGCTCATTTATCTTTCCTAAAAATCAGTTATTCTTCCCTAAAGGGCCTACATTTCCCCCTCCCCTTTCCTTATTAAGATGATATTTAAGTCTAAAATCTAAGACACTTCAGAGAGTTACTCATTTTTCCCTGGGTGTCTTCCATAGATACATGAGGCATGCATGCTAATAAATTTCTGTTTGTTTTTATCTGTCAATCTTTTATTACAGGGGTCTCAGCTAAGAACCTGGAAAGGTAGAGAGAAAATTATTTTTCCTCCCCTATACCTATAATCACCACAAAGCAAGGAAAAGATTTTCCAATTTGTGTAAAATAAAAGCCTACTCCTGAATTTGGTAATCTTTTAAAAATTTTGGGGGTGCCTGGGTGGCTCAGTCGGTTAAGCGTCTGCCTTCGGTTCAGGTCATTATCCCGGCGTCCTGGGATGGAGCCCACATTGGGCTCCCTGCTCAGCAGGGAGTCTGCTTCTCCCCTTCTCCCTCTCTGTGTGTGCTCGCTCTCTCTCTCTCTCTCTCTCTCTAGTTCTCACTCTCTCTCAATAAATAAATAAAATCTTTAAAAAAAATTTTTTTACATAGCTCAAGTTTGCTATTTTGTAAAAATTTTTTTTAAAAAACAAAAATTTAAATCCACGGACATTTTCCCCTCCTTTCTACTTTTTTTTTTTTTTTTAGTTTATTTTTAAGTAATCTCTACCCAGTGTGAGGCTCAAACTTAAAACCCCAAGATCAAGAGTCACATGCTTGGGTGTCTGGGTGGCTCAGTTGGTTAAGTGACTGCCTTCGTCTCAGGTCATGATCCTGGAGTCCCTGGATCGAGTCCCGCATCGGGCTCCCTACTCGGCGGGGAGTCTGCTTCTCCCTCTGACCCTCCCCCTCTCATGTGCTTTCTCTCTCTCTCAAATAAATAAATACATCTTTTAAAACAATGTGGTGCGGGGCGCCTGGGTGGCTCAGATGGTTAAGCGTCTGCCTTCAGCTCAGGTCATGATCCCAGGGTCCTGGGATCGAGTCCCACATCAGGCTCCCTGCTCCTTGAGAGCCTGCTTCTCCCTCTGCTTCTCTCTCTCTCTCCCTCTCTCTCTTTTCCTCTGTCTCTCATGAATAAATAAATTAAAAAAATCTTTAAAAAAAAAACAATGTGGTGCAATGAGCAGAGGAAGCCCAAGAGTTGATCCATGAAAATAATATAATTTATTTATTGTTGGTATCTGTTGTATCCCCAAAAAGGTATGTGATATAAAACATTCATTCTGCTTTTCTGTGTGTCTATTTTTTTCCCAATCCTTTATAATGAAACTTTTCAAACAAATAGCAAAGATGAAATAAATTTGAGTACCAGTATATCACTATCTACCATTCCCATTAACATTTCTGTATACTTGTTTTATCACATACCTATCCATTCCTCTATTGATCCATTAATCATCTAATTTTCTGATGCATTTCCAAGTAAATCTGAGAAGTCAGTACACTTCCTCCTAAATACTTCAACTTGTGTAGTTGACTAGTGTCAAGTATTTTTTAAGAGTTTTAATTTCTTTTGATGTAACATTTATATACAATAAAATGTTCAGATCTTAAACAAACACTCATGAGTTCTGACAAGTGATATGCCTGTGTCACACTGAACTCCATCAAAATACAGAATTTTAACATTACCCAAGAAGGTTTCCTCATGCCCCTTCCTGTTCACTTCCCACCCCCACACAGAGGAGCAACTACTTTTCTGATTGTTTTTCATCCTTCTTCCTGTTCTAGAATTTCATTCATCATTCTGCTTTTATTTTATGTGTGTATGTATTTATTTATTTTACCAGGAGCCAAATGCAGAGATAATTTAATTCGATTGGATTTATGGTACTTTATTTAGACTCTCCAAGAAAAGTTGAAGTGGGTAAGTTAATCATCATCATTCTGTTTTATTTATTTATTTATTTAAGATTTTATTTATTTATTTGAGAGAGAAAGAGAGACACAGAGCAGAATTGGAGGGGGAGCGGCAGAGGGAGAGGGAGAAGCAGGCTCTCCTCTGAGCAGGGGAGCAGGGAGTCCCACGCAGGGCTCGATCCAGGGACCCTGGGATCATGACCTGAGCCCAAGGCAGCCACTTAACTGACTGAGCCACCCAGGCGCCCCATCATTCTGTGTGAATCAGTAGGAAGGTAGACAGTCAAATCACTATGTCTAAACTTTTTTTTATTACATAAGCCATTTGTTAACTTTCACATCTAACAGGAAGGCTAAAACTTAGAGGAGAAACTTTCATTTACAAAACCATGGCAAATTTTGTATTTTTTTAAAGATTTATTTATTTTAGAGAGAAAGAGAGAGAGTGACGGGAGGGGCAAGGGAGAGGGAGAGAGAATCTTCAAGCCACTCCTCATTGAGTGTGGAGCCCACAACCCTGAAATCAGGACCTGAGCCGAAACCAAGAGTTGGATGCTCAACTGTCTGAGCCACCCAGGTGCCCCAAAGTTTGTATTTTTAAAATGAGATTGTGGTATAATAAAATTAAATATTTGGCCTTTGTTCCACTTTCTGGCGTAGGGCTCCTAAAACCCTTGGAATCTCCGGAGTGATGAGTATCTTCTCTGTGGTAACGAGATGATTCACAGTAGGGGCTCCTAGATCGCTCGAGGATGGGGGCCTAGCTATCAGAAAACCCAACCAGGTAACCAAAGGGTTAGAACTTTTAGCCCCACCTTCCTGATCTCCAGGGAGGGGAGAGAAGCCAGGAGATTGAATTCAATCACCAATGGCCAATGATTTAATCAGTTATGCCTATGTAATGAAACCTAGATAAAAGCCCCTAAATGATGGGGTCCAAGAGCTTCCAGGTTGGTAAACACAATGATGGGCTGGGAGGGGACTGTGCTCTGAGAGAGCATGCAAAGTCTGTACACACATACTCACCTCTCACACCAATACCTTGCCCTACGCATCTTTTCAACTTGGGTGATCCTGAGTTGTATCCTTTATAATAAGCTGGTAAGCATCACTGAAGTGTTTTTTCTGTGCTTTTTAAGTCATTCTAGGGAATTATTCATACTGAAGGGGTTGGCAGGGGGTTTCACGGAAACCCCCAAATTTTAGTTTGCTGGACAGAAGTGTGGGTACTTAGGCTTCTTATAACTTCTTATATGTTCACTATTAACAATGGCTTAAATTTCTGCTTCTCAGTTATGTTTTAATACGAATACGGCCCATGACCATTAACTATGCATTCGGTGCTACCTTCGCCTTATAAATGTTAGTGTCAGAGAACTATATAAAATAAGTGAGGTCTAGAGGTGCCTGGGTGGCTTGGTCATTAAGCGTCTGCCTTCAGCTCAGGTCATGATCCCAGGGTCCTAGGATCGAGCCCCGCATCAGGCTCCCTGCTCAGCAGAGAGCCTGCTTCTCCCTCTCGCACTCCCCCTGCTTGTGTTCCCTCTCTCGCTGTGTCTCTGCCAAATAAATAAATAAAATCTTAAAAAAAAAATAGAACTACCCTATGATCCAGTAATCACACTACTGGGTATTTATCCAAAGAAAATGAAAATGCTAATTTGAAAAGATACATGCATCCCTCTGTTTACTGCCTCATTACTTATAATAGCCAAGATATGGAAGTAACCTAAGTGTCCACTGACAAATGGATAAAGAAGATGTGATACACACATAAACAGACACACACAGAGTGGAATATTACTCCGCCACAAAACCACAAACGAGATCTAGCCATTTGCAACAACACAGATGGACCTAGAGGGTATTATGCTAAGTAAAATAAGTCAGACTGAAAAAGACCATTAATATGATTTTGCCTATACGTTCTATCTAAAAAACGAAATAAACAAAAAAGGAGTAACAGATCCATAAATACAGAGAACTGATGGTTGCCAGAGGGTAGGGAAATGGAGGGAATGGGCAAAAAGGGGTGAAGGGGAGTGGAAGGTAAATCCCCCAGCTATGGGATGAATAAGTCACAGAGGTGAAAGATACAGCATAGCAATACGGTCAATGCTATTGTGATGATGTTGTATAGTGACAGATGGTAAGTTACACTTGTGGTGAGTATAGCATAACACACAGAGGTGTCAAATCACTATGTTGTACCTGAAACTAATGTAATATTGTATGTCAACTATACTACAATAAAAGCAATTTTTTAAGAAAATGAAAAAAATTATCTAAAAAATTAATTTAAAAAATAACAAACATGTACAAATGCATTACTTTCATTATATCACTTATTACATTATTTATCGTGGGGGGATGCTAAAATTTTTTCCTAATGGGATACTTGATCATACATGCACAAAAACCGGATTGGTCTAAGTCAGCGTTTTCCCAAGTGTTATCTATGGACCTATACATCAGAATCCCCCAGGATACGTTTTAAATGCTATTGCTTGAGCCTTGTATTTAAGACATACCAGCAACAAACTGACTTATTCTCCTGTGTTTAATAATAAGCAGTGAAAGAGAATCAAACGTGGGGTAATTTTACGGTGCTGTGATTCCGTTATTTATTGCTGTTGTCCATGAAGTATCTCAACACTGGTGAAATGCTTCCCACACTTTAATCTATTGACTTGCAGCATTTCAATGTAGATTCCAGGTTAAGTGAAATCATTATTAAAGAAAAGACTAGACTTTATGCCATCAGCTACTCTCTTTAAGGATTTTTGTCTACTTAGTGAACTAAAGGAAGAAACTGGAGATAGAGAAGCCATGGAGAGAAGGAAATGAATGAAGACAGGTAGAGAGTGGCAGAGATGGACCTTCCTTCCTCAGAATACTTTTCCTCCCCGTTTCTCAGTCTCCTAAACTCCAGAGACTTTCATTTCTACTGCTTTTCATCCAGTCGCCTCGGACCTGGTCCTCACTCAGAACTGCATGACCTCCAGGGCTGCAAAGAGAGTTTTCTTTCTCTGATCACATTCCCCTTCTTTCCCTATTGCCTGAACTTGTTGACCTGCTTTTCCCTCTTGTAACTCTGGTCCCTTGCCCTTCTTTTTTTAATCTTCCCAACTGGACGACCTCATTTCCAATGTCCCTTTCACTGATTTTTTAGCCTAAAAAGAACCTAATATTGGGTTATAAAGGTTATAAAACCCTGTTGCAACCCAGAGCCCTTCATGCTACTGACCTCATTGTGCAGAGTGCCCTGTAGGGCCTGGTTAGAGGCTCCCTACATTCTTAGGACAGCCACTTTGGCATGGGCATGGTCCAGGGACACAATCCAAAGCCCTAAAGCTGAAACTTCTCATCTGGGATTCTAAGATTTTTTAAAAAACTGAATTAATAAGTTCCTTGAATGCCATTCAAAAGTATAAGAAGGTAGATACCAATTAGATTCTATAACCAAGTATTCGTTAAATAGATTATAGTGAAAAAATAACAAAACTGTTCCTTTTCAACAATTATTGTATTGGAGACTTACTTTTATAAAAGAGACAGCAACAACATTGATTACAATAGAGTGAAAGGCATATGTTTTTCAAGTAAGTAGCATCAATTACCTCTCTGAAACTATATTACCTTATCACACTTTTAAGAGATGATTTTTCTATTAGCCTAAGAGATCATAGGTTATAACACATTCTCTCATCTTACAATTTTAATTGCTTCACTTTCTGACAAAACTTAGGATCAAGAAATATAAGCATTGATACTGCAATAGCGTTGTATGATGACAGATGGGAGCTACACTTGTGGTGAACCCAGCATAAGGTATAGAGATGAGTTGAATCACTATGTTGTACACCTGAAACTAATATGACATTGTGTGTCAACTATACTCAAAAAATTTTTTTAAGAAATATAAGTATTCTTGGGGTACTTGGCTGGCTTAGTCAGTGGAGCATGCAACATTTGATCTCCGGGTTGTGAGTCCAAGCCTCATATTGAGTATAGAGATTACTTATAAATAAAAAATCCTAAAACAAGGGGCGCCTGGAGGGCTCAGTCGGTTGGGTGGGTCATGGTCTCGTGTTCCTGGGGTTGAGCCCTGCATCAGGCTCTCTGCTCGGTGGGGAGCCTGCTTTCCCCTCTCACTCTGCCTGCCTCTGCCTACTTGTGATCTCTCTCTCTCTGTCAAATAAATAAAATCTTTTTTAAAAAAATCCTAAAAAAAATAAGCATTATTGATTCTGATTTACTGCAAACCTCAGCATTTCCAGGCAAATACAAAGAAGTTATAGATCTAGCTATGTAAAATTTTTTAAATCAGATAATTTTACAATTTTAAAAAAGATTTTATTTATTTATTTGTCAGAGAGAGGGAGAAAGAGCACAAGCAGGGGGAGCGTCAGGCAGAGGGAGAAGCAGGCTCCCCACTGAGCAGGGAGCCTGATGCGGGGCTCAATCCCAGGACCCTGGGATCATGACCTGAGCTGAAAGCTGATACTTAACCGACTGAGCCACCCAAGCGTCCCTAATTTTACCATTTTAAACATAGTCAAAAATCCTTTTTTTAACCACTAAAAACATGTAAAAATTTACTTATACATCAATAATCATCCCTCAAAGTACAGTAAAACACATTCAAAGGAAAACAAACCAAAATGAATGAATAAGAATCTCTTCCCCTTTTATGATTTGCGCTCCAGTGTGTCAAAATAAAATTCTTTTGTTGCTTATTTGTTTCTGAGGATCCTTATGTACACCGTAAAAATTACAAGGGGGGGAAATCAGAGGGGGAGACGAACCATGAGAGACTATGGACTCTGAGAAACAAACTGAGGGTTCCAGAGGGGAGAGGGGTGGGGGCATGGGTTAGCCCAGTGATGGGTATTAAAGAGGGCACTTACTGAATGGAGCACTGGGTGTTATACACAAACAATGAATCATGGAACACTACATCAAAAACTAATGATGTAATGTATGGTGATTAACATAATAAAAAAAAGTTAAAAAAATTACCTATGTGTCACAGTTTAGGAGGTGGCTGAGTTACAATGTGGAATTCTCCAACAGAAATGCATCCTAAGAATGTATTAGGTCAGGACAAGGGGTCAGAATTCACTAAAATTAACAAAAAGCCTCCTAAGAAACAAAGAATAAGCAATGAATAGGCAACAAAAGACTTCTAGCAAATAGGTTTGTTTTCCTTTGAATTTGTTTTAAATTGTTCTAATTTTACTATTATTGTGCTTTCTCCGATTCTGTCACAGGGGACTTTCCCCCTTTTGAACCACTTATTTTAGTTCCGATCAAAGAATTCAGATGTGGGAACGATCCACTGGATCACTGAAGGTATCTTCTTCAGTTTCCTGACATGGATTATAATTGTTAAAAGCAGCCAAAAGATGCGGTCATTGTTTCACGTATGGATTTTTCCTTTGGTCTCTTTGCTTCTCCAGTACAATTGAAAATACATGTGCCAATTTCCACCAATTAGATCCACAGAGTTTTTATAATTTCAACGACATTTGAAAGCTGGTACCCTGTTTCAAGTGCTAGACAACCCCAGCAAATATTTAGGAACTCTTTAATCTACTCCAGTACAAGAGAGTCTCCTGCCGTCAATACAGAGCCATGTCAGGGAACTGCAGGCCTCTTCTCAAGCACAAGTCAGGATGCCATCTTTAACTTTTTACTTCGGCCAGTGGATTCGTTTTTTTAAAGATTATTTATTTATTTATTTATTTGACAGAGAGAGTGCACACAAGCAGGGAGAGTGACAGAGTCAGGGAGAGTGACAGAGGCAGAGAGAGAAGCATACTCCCCGCTGAGCAAGGAGCCCCATATGGGGCTCGATCCTAGGACCCTGGGATCATGACCTGAGCCGAAGGCAGATGCTTAACGACTGAGCCACCCAGGTGCCCCTATTAGACCACTATTAAATGAACACCTGCTCTGTGCCAGATACTCTACTATGTACTGAGGATAAGGCAGTAAACAAAACAGACAAAAATCCCTTCTCTGAGCTTCCATTCTAGGGAGAGAGAGATAGATTAAACAAACAATTCTATAATGTATTAGATGGTTATACATGCTGTGGAGAAAACTGTAGCAGGGAAAATGGTTAGGGAGTGTGGGGGTGGCAATGGTAGTTGATCTTTTATTTAAGGGGCAACTTGACAACATGGTTGTGCCTTTTCCTTTAGTCACAATGAACTACAGGGCAAAGGGATTAAATAAAGATTTAATAAAAGTTGTCATCTTGCCAAGCATGAAATAAGAAGGAAGAGGAGGTAGAGGAGTTGAAGGTGATTGCAAGAAGGAATTATCATGATTGACTGGATAAGAAGGGAGGAGGGTACAGTAGGTAAGGGATAGTGAAAAGGTAATAGGGTCAATGGGTTACTGATTCTGGCGGAGGCAAAGGATTGTTGGAATCCATAAGTTCCTGATTTTCCTCTGGGATGGAAATCGGAAGCCCCACTGGAATTTGATCCTCCATTTTTATTTTGGAGCGTGTGACTCATCAACACCCTTCTTCAGCCCTTTAGGAACCTAGACTTGGGCAAATGGACTCTCCTTCATGATGCGTCTTCTCATAAAGAGCCTGAAAATGCAATCAAGGCCAAACAGACAGGCATTCACGCTACTCAAGAGGGCTAGGAACTGCTGAGGACTTCCAGATTAGGTTATAGCCCTTTCACAGAGACATTCTCCGTAACTTCCTACTGTACCTGATTTATATTTCTTATGCTGACAGAAATTCTTTATGTCATGTAGTTTAAGCATTCTAGATGCAAAATTAACTTTTAGTGTTTGCCAGTGTTATTTTATTACTTACAAAATCTTGACAAATTAAAAAAAAATTGACAGGGTTAATGGGACCAAATCTGACAAATAAATTATAAGTTGATAAACTAAACTCATGTTTTGTGGTAGTACTATATAAAATTTATGCCTTCTTTCCTCATAGATGGGGCCCATGTTTGCAGCCCACCTCCCCAAAATTATTTGTAACCTTTATTTGAAATTATTATATTAAGATAATTCACTGTTTGCTATATTCATTCACATCCAAATTTGAATCTTCTGCACATTTAAGTTACATGAGGAATATATATTTAATTATATTTAATACTAGTTCTTAAATAAATACATTTGATAAAGGAAATTACAAGCTTATAACTAGTGATAATTTTTTTAACATTTATAATAAATAAAATTTTTTTATTTGAGACAGCGCACCCATGCATGAATGGGAGGGAGAAGAAGAGGGAGGAGAGAAGCAGACTCCCTACTGAGCACTGAGGCCAATGCAGGGCTCAATCTCATGACCCTAAGATCACAATCTGAGCTGAAATCGAGTCAGAGGCTCAACGGACTGAGCCACCCAGGCACCCCATAAATATTTTTATTTTTAGCAATAAATTACCCTCTATGTCTATATGTATTAAGTTGCCTCCAAATTCCTATACAAAACCATTCTTAAATTTAAATCTTTAACTGAGTTCTGGGGACCCTTGTGAATCCCATAGGAGACCAGAAAGTTAGGCTTCCTCTTGTTGAATCTGATGCTAGAATGAAGGATGGAAACTTTAAAAGGTCTTTCATTTATGTTTGTGTGATATATTGATTTAAACTGAAATGGAACTCTTTGATGCTTTTCTAAAAAAAAAAAAAACAACAACCCATAATCACAGCTGTTTTTATGTGTCACAGAATAGCCCTTGTGATATCCTAGTCTCAGCCACTTTCCCCCCAATATTTTAGAAGCTACTTTTCTCTATTGTCTCTGTCACACTTCCCCTGGCAAATCTCAAGTGTTGGGGAAAAGCAACTACCTTACTTCTCCATGAACATTCACCAATGTCCACATCTTAACTTTTCAAATCTGTCTTACTAAGACATTTCCCCAGATTTTTCTCCTGTTCTCCGTAAGAATTATTTCAAACCAATTTCACTTGTCTAACTTCCTTCCTGCCCTCCACTCCCATCTTCAGCTTAGACTGAATTTTGAGCTGTATAATAAACTCCCTATTCAAAATCTCTCTCCAGATATTTTATAGGCACCCTGAATTTTTATGTTCAAAACTGAACTCATGATCTTCCCCCTCCCTCAAACTTGCTCCCCTCCTACAATTCCCTTTCCAGTAAATGATGCCTTCCTCCAAATGCTCAAGCCAGAAACACCATCGTCTTTACATCCAATCTAACAGCAAATCTTCAGGAGTCTACTTCCCAAATAAACCCATTCTCCATATTCTCCATTTTTACAACCATTTTGTTTCTTTAAAAACTCAAAATCTGTTTTTGTCACTCTCCCCCTCCCTGCCCACCCATGCCCTTAATTCAAATTTTATTGGCCACAGTCTGTAAAACCTGGCAGGATCAAAGGACAATGTACTCAATGATAATACACTTTAAAGGTTTTTGATACTTTGCATTCATGGTGCTTACTGTGTGGTGGGGGAAATAGACATTAAACATGTGCCTGGCTATATAAGTACAATTGTAATAGGTGCTATGTAATTATGTTGTAATGAGAGTGTGTAATAGGAAGACCAATCTAGTGGAGGCCTCCTTGAGGAAAAGACTTTGAGGGAGACCTTGAGTGTGGGAAGGGAGTTGAGAGAAGAGCCGGTTATAAGAGCCCTGAGGGGTGGACAGGGGAAGGGAGGGGAGGGGGAGGACAATAGGGTAAGGGGAAAGAGGTAAAAGGTCAGTGTGGCCAGAGATGTGTGCACTATTGGAGGGGTGGCTGGAGCTGAATAGAGATAGTTCAAGTAGAACCTTGTAGCTCATCTTAAAGATTTTGATCTTTATCTTAAAAATAATGGAAAGTAATTGAAAGGTTTTAAGGGGGTTAACATGATGAGATTTAGCTTTCTAAAAGATCACCAGGGCTTCTCTGTGGAGTATGCACTTTTCCCCAGCACTGGTTCTCAGGAGAAGGAGAGCCAAAAAAGTTGACAGCTGAACAAGACTCGCACTGAATCATTCCTGGCTTTTATTTCCTTTGACTTCCCTTAAGCCCTTCACCGTGTGAGGGTCACACCCTGTGTATGTACCTAGATCACACCCTAGTTCCTTTTTCCTGCCTAATAAGATTTTAAACAAAAACACGGAACAAGAATCTAACCAAAGTGTACACTACGGCTTTGACTACATTCCTTGATTATTCCGTTACCTGGAAGTAAAGGCCTTCTAGTCCTTTCTCTGACTAAAGTAAGCCATTTTGGGTGTTTTAAGTAAGGAGAGCCTTTCCAATGTAAAACGGCTTGCCGCTCCGGTTATTTCTGTGAACACTTGGACGCTCACAGAAAAGCAACAAAATTAAGACATGCCAAGCTGTTCATGGCCGCCAGATCTGCACTTCAAGAATCTGGAGACAGATTGGTTTTTGATGGGTTTATTGAGCAGCTCGTCAGCTGTTTTTGGCTTCCCCTCCCCCACCTATCCTCCCATCCATTCATCCATCTAGGAAGGACTTTTTAGAAACACTGTTTGCAATTGGATCCAAAAGGCAAATTTGGTGCTAAACACAGTCTTCTCATACACATCCACATATAATGAGGTAGTTGCCAAGACTCTTCAAAATCCTAAATCACTCTCTCCACGCAGCTGCTTGCTGTGAAAATGCTCTTAAGTGCCATTCTAAACCCCATGAGCTCCTGTGGACTCCAACCTCAGCTGCTATCTAATGCTGAACATTCACTGCGTGCAAGAGAGGGGAGCTGTGGGGAGAACTGGAGAACAAGTATGATTGGACGAAAACAGCGCAAGCTCAAACTCACGAACCCCCAAAACAGCATAGGGCTAATTCATTTCATTGTTTTCATGGTAAACTCCTTCTGGGTGGCGCTCCTACGCCTAAACCCCCAGCTCTCTGCCCGGTACCCGGCATTCAGTAAAGTCTCAACAACAGGGCACTCACCCGGTGGAGGACCCTCAAACCCGGCCCAAGCCCTGGCAGCGGAGCTGGGACCTCAAGCACTTTACCGGCCGCCCGCGCCAGGCCTGGCCACGTGACACGCTCAGGCCAATGGGCGGGCTGCCCGCCGCGGGTCTCCCATAAAGGCGCCTGTTGCTGCCCGCTAGCGGTTGCCGCCATTAGGACGAGAGCTGGCTGCGACGGTCGGTGAAGAACGGCTGCCTCGCACCGCTTCATCTTGTGCAAGCTGGCGGGAACGATCAGATAAGGCCTTTTTCACACAACGTGACACAGCCTCTGCGTGGACTACTGCTTTGGGGTCCGGGCCCTCGGTGCGACGCTGAGCGGGAAAGAACCGTTTTTCCCTCTTCTCCCCTCCCCCATCAACACTGTGCAACTGGCGAGGCCGTTGGGGAGGCCATCCCCGTGCGTGCCTTGCTGCCCAGGTGAGCTGCCAGTTGCTTTTCTTTGGTTTAAAACTGCAAGCTTGTTGCCCCAGTGGACCCTTTTCAAACTTGGGGGCTTTTCTCTTAAATGCTTGGGGATTTTTTGCAAGGAAGGGGTGGGGAGAAAGAGGTTGGGGCGAGGACGTGAGGTTTCCAGTTATACAACCGCCTACTTCCCATCTTGGAAAACGCACACGGTCTTTGGGTCTAAGATTGGTGGATCGCTCTATGTACTGTAGTTTGGGGAATGCAAGAGAAAGTATGAAGCTTTAGCCGTAGCTGGTATTTTTGTTGTTTTTTTTCTCGGTCCATCATTTGGGACAGGGACATTCCCACCCTTGATTTATTTGTTTAACTAACATTATTAAGCTCTTGGAACACGCCTGACCCTCTGCTGGGTGCTGCAGAACCTGGGCCTGTACTCAAGGTAGTGGCTTACATTAAGAATTCAGATGAGGTATCCACATGGTGCTTTGGGATCCATGGGAAGGACCCAGGTGGGTGGAAGGGGGTGAGGGAGGCCTCTGGGGTGGAGGTGATAACTGGGTCTTGAAGGACAAATAGAAGTTAGTCTAAAGAGTGACAGGAGGAGCTCTGGTAAGCAGGAGAAAATTTTCAAGAGCATGCACGTGTGTGAGCACAAAGTAGGGTGGGACAGTGAACTGCAAATTTTTGAGTGTGGCTGGCGCAGGGTTGGAAATTGGAATAGTAGCCACATTTAAATCTAATGAGAGGGAAGGGGTTTATATATGTGTGTATGGTGAACAGTGGTGGGTTGAACAGTGTGATTATAAATTACTAAACAATAATCAGAACCGCACTGTTGTATCAATTGAGGTGGGAGTAACAAGTGAATACCAAAAAAAAGGTGGTTTGGGGGATAGAAAATAGGAATACCCTAAGTATTCAGAAAATGTAAATTTATATTCCACAGTCAGGGAGTGTGTTGATGGAGTTAAAGAAAAAAGCAAGGGAAGAACCTTGAGGGATATTAATGGATTGGCAGATGAGATATGGAGATATCCTCTGGATTTCCAATCTGACTCTTCCCTTAGCACCCTGTTCCTATCTCTGTCAAAGCAGTAATTATATGTCCTGTTGTAATTGCCTATTTATAAGTCTGTAGAGAGACTGTACCCCTCAATTCCTAGTTCAGTGCTTGGCACCATTGTAGGTGCTTTGTAAGTATGTAATAAATGAACAAATAGAATCTGGGAAAAAAGTGGTATCCCGGAAACCAGAGAAGAGTTTTGAGTCAGATAGTCTAGTGATAGATGTTGCTGAGAGGTCAAGTGAGATAAGACTCAAAAGAATCCATTTAACAACTAAGTATGGTAAGTATTAGGCTTAGTGTAAGGGGACTTTCAGAGGAATGGCAGGGAAAAAGTTGAGTGTGGGGTGGGGTGTAAAGACAATGTCATTTTTTAGGATGCTCCAGTGTGAGGTACAGAAGAGAGAAGATTGAGACTACCAGGAGACAATAGGATCAAGAGAAGGATTTTTAAGGACACTTGAGAAAGTGTATATGGAGGGTAAGCTAGTATAGAAATGTTGACAATATAGGCAAGAGAGATGGAGGACCTTTGTTATCTCCGTATCTGGAGTACCTGGGAAAAGAGTTCTAGACGGGGAGGGCGTCCCATTCTTAGACTGAAGGGAGGAGTAGATGAGAAGTTTGAATCACTGTGAAGAATATACATTTTGTAGAAATTATCTGTTTGACTTTAAGTGAAGCCTGATTTTATTTTGAAGAAATAATTTTCTCCCTTGAATTGGAGACCGCCTGTTTGATGTTGCAGGATTGGAGTCAGTATTTGAGCTCACACTGGGTGGGTTACTGAGCACTAGAACTCTCTGGTGTTCAGAATCCGTACTTTTTTTTTTTTTAAAGATTTTATTTTATTTGAGAGAGTGTGTGTGTGCACGCGCACACACAAGCAGGGGTGGGGCAAAGGGAAAAGCAGACTCCCCGCCGAGCAGGTAGCCTGATGGAAGGCTTGATCCCAGGACCCTGAGATCACAACCTGAGCCAAAGTCAGAGCCTGTCAGATGCTTAACCGACTGAGCCACCCAGGCGCGCCCAGAATCCAAACTCTTTAGTTCTGTGCTATACTACTTCCCTGCATGTGAACTATCTAAGTTCAACCAGAAGTGCCACCACATACCAGAATAACTTATCCTCTTCCATTTATTGAAATGATGGAAAATATTTTTAAACAGTCTTCATTCAAAACCTCAAAATTCAACCTAACAGAGCCTTCTAAGTTCAAGATATATTAATTTACATTTTTGTTTCTTAATCAGCTCAAGTTTCCTTGAAACTTCAGTAAGCATATGGGGCAACACAATTTAATATTTGCACCATTATTAACTGAGTTAATAATAATTGAGAAATTATGTAAACATTTCTTTTTCTTGGCAAACTCAAGAAATTGGTTGGTCTCGGTGTTTTTGAAAGCGTGAAACCTTTGCCAAAGAGATCAGACTTCCTGATATGTCTTTGTGTGCATTGAATTAAAGGTGAATTTGTATGTTTCTCGTTGTAACATTTTTGGAAACATGTTTTCGCTTGTGTCTGCATTTTAGGAAATCTTTGGTTTATAATTATTTGTCAGGGGTGACTGGAATATTTGCAACCATTTCAAATAACTTTTTTTCTTAGAAGTTTAAATTTTTACTCTTGTACACTGTTGGTAGGGCTATAAATTAGAATAACCTGTGGACAGCAGTTACACATATAGCAACATTTAAAAGCATTGTCCCAGAAATTGTTAAAAGAAATATATCCAATAGGCCTGCCCCCCCAAATATATATCCGAAAGTATTGACTCTGCATGCAATGATGTATTTATGAGGATATTCATTGCAGAATTGTATTTAATAGCTGCATTTCCACATTCATATGATGACATACTAGGCAGTCATTAAAAATAGAGGGGCTGCCCTGGGACAATTTCTAATATGAATTAAGTGTAAAAAAACACTATTTCTAAAAAGATACATAAGAAATTGCTAATGAAAAAGAAATAAAAAGCAATTGCTAGCAGTAAAGAGGGGTACTAGTTGGCTAGGGGACAAGAATGGGAAAAGAGGGGTGCCTGGGTGGCTCAGTCGGTTAAGCATTCCACTCTTGGTTTCAGCTCAGGTCATGATCTCAGGGCCATGGGATCAAGCCCCATGTCAGGCTCTAGGCTGGGTGTGGAGCCTGCTTAAGATTTTCTCTCCGTCTCCCTTTCCCTCTGCCTTTCTAAAAAATAAAATCTTAAAAAAAAAAGAAGAAAGGAAACTTTATTGTATACCATTCATACTACATGGTTATTAAAATTCAAATATATATGAACTTTTCTGCAGTGATGGCAGTGCTCTATAGCTACACTGTCCCGTGCGTAGCCAGTAGACATATACAGCTATTGAGCATTTGAAATATGGATGAGTTTTTGATTTTGGTAATTTTGGTTAATTTAAACTTAAATAGTTCTGTGTGGCCAGAGCTTGTCATATTGGACAGCACAGCTCTAGCCCTTTAATTTTCTGTTACATGCAAGTTAAATTTAAAAGCTTGTTACATATTTTTGGCCAGAGGCCTTTATAGGGACTGTGTATATTGTATCTTGTCTAATTAGGAGACGTATAGTGTTTTATCCCAATACATGCTATTTTATTTTATTTTTTTAAAAGATTTTATTTATTTATTTGAGAGAGCATGCGTGCATGGGGTGGGAGGGGGAGGAAGAGGGACAAGCAGACTCTATGCTGAGTACAGAGCCTGTCTAGGGTCTCGAGATCATGAACAGAGCCGAAATCAAGAGTCAGACACTGAACTGACTGAGCCATCCAGGCTTCCTTTTATTTATTTATTTATTTTTTTAGATTTTTAAAATTTATTATTTATCTGAGAGAGAGAGAGCAAGTGAGCACAAGCAGGGGTAGGGGCAGAGGGAGAGGGAGAAGTGGACTCCCTGCTCAGCAGGGAGCCTGATGCAGGGCTCAGTCCCAGGATCCTGAGATCATGACCTGAGCCAAAGGCAGACGCTTAACTGACTGAGCCACCCAGGCGCCCCTTTAGATTTTATTTTTAAATAATCTCTATGCCCAACCTGAGGCTTGAACCCACAACGCCTGTCAAGAGTCGCACATTCCACCAACTGAGCCAGCCAGGCGCCCCCCAATACATACTATTTTAAGTTTTTACTAGTTAGTGTTATCTTACAGGTACTACAAAAATCTAATTTGGGATTTGACTAATTTTGTGCAGATGTTTGATCAAAGTTTCAAAGCAAGAAAACAAGGACACAAATTGCTAATGAAAAAGAAATAAAAAGCAATTTTTTATTGCTTTTTAATATAAAAAGTTGAAATATAAGGGACATATGAGGAAGTTGCATGAATAGCTGAGGATATATGGGTTATAAAGGAGGAGAACAATTTTAAAAGAGTTGTTAGCCATTTTAAATACTACAGAGAAGTCTGGGAAGATAATTGAGGAAGACAAGTGAGGGCTTTGAAATATCTCAAGGTGTTCGTGATCTTTGGAAAAGCAGTTTCAGAAGGGGGTTGGAGAAACCAGATGGATGTATTTGCCCTTTAAAAAATTTTTTGCACCTAAGGTTGGTTGGTTGGTTGTTTTTTTATGTTAATAAGCATGTAGCAGGAAAGGTGTTTAAGTTTTTATTTATTTATTTATTTATTTAATTTATTTAAGGGGAGGCGTAGTGGGGCAGAGGGAGAGAGAATCTTAAGCAGACTCTATGCTGAATGCAGAGCCTGACACGGGGCTTGATCTTAGGACCTGAGCCGAAACCAAGAGTCAGACACAACTGACTGCACCACCCAGGCACCCCTAAGTCCTTATTTTTTAGAGCACTTTTACATTCACTGCAAAATTGGGAGAAAGATACAGAGATTCCCCGTATACCTACCAACTCCCACACATGTTGCCCTCCCCCATTATCCACAGCTCCCATCAGAGTGGTACATTTGTTATAGTAGATGAACCTACAGTGATACCTTATTATCACCCAAAGACCTTAGTTTGTGTTAGAGTTCATTCTTTGATGTTTTACATTCTAAGGGTTTGGGCAAATGTATAATGGGATATATGCATCATTATGATCTAATACAAAATCTTTTCACTGGCCTAAAAATCCTCTGTGCTCCATCTTTTTATTCTTCCCTTTCCCCAACTCCTGGCAACCATTGACCTTTTTGCGGTCTCCTTAGTTTTGTCTTTTCCAGAATGTCGTATAGTTGGAATC
>NW_027397071.1:24566977-24576178 GCF_003265705.2 Callorhinus ursinus | reverse complement strand
GATTCCAACTATACGACATTCTGGAAAAGACATTATATTATATATATATATATAATATACAGTATAAAGACTTCGGCTCTATTGGCTTCTTTTGCTTAGTATGCATTTAAGATTCCTCCATGTCTTTTCATGGCGTGATGGTTGATTTCTTTTTAGCGCTGAATAATATTCCATTGTCTGGATGTTGTTCCAGTTTATCCATCCTCCTACTGAAGGACATCTTGGTTGCTTCCAGGTGTTGGCAATTTTTGAATAAAGCTGCTATAAACATCTGTGTGCAGGTTTTTGTGTGGAAAGGTGTTTTTAAGGAAAACATTTAAGAAAATGACTAGAGCATGTCTACAGATAGAGATATCAGCAGAAATTAATTACAAAAAAATTAAGTATAGAAAATGTAGTCTTAGGAAGAACAGGAAATATAATTATGTATTGTATAATCTTTCGAGGAAAGCCTTCCTAAACCTAATTTAAAAAAAAGAAACATAAGATAATGGAAATAAAGGAATAATTAATGAAAAAAATAGGATTCTGGAAAAGGGGAAAGATCTTCATGGAAAAGAGGGCAGGCACTTAAATATAGAATAGGAAGTAAGCTAAGAGAAGTTAATTTTTAAAGAGTTTCTCTTGTAAACTTAGATCCTCTGCAAAAGGATATAGTGGAATTGAGGTTTTGATGAGGTTTGGAAAATGCATTTTTTTAATTGATAGGCATTCATTAAGTAATTCATTCATTTTTTAAGGCAAATTCCTGAGCAGTGGGACCTAATTTAAAAGTAAAAAATTCTTTTTTTTAAAGATTTTATTTATTTATTTGTCAGAGAGAGAGAGAACACAAGCACGGGGAGCCACAGGCAGAAGAAGAGGCAGGCTCCCTGCTGAGCAGGGAGCCCAATGAGGGGCCCGATCCCAGGATCCTGGGATCATGACCTGAGCCGAAGGTGGACGCCTAACGAACTGAGCCACCCAGGTGTCCCTAAAAGTAAAACATTCTGGATTTCTCTCCCTATTTCTCCCTATATAAAAAAAAAAGTGACACCTGCTGTATCTCTAACATAAAACTGAATCTGGACACTTTAATTCAGCCTATGTAGCTCTGTCGTAGGCATTAGTCAAATAGGACCTCAGTCTGTCTTGGATCAGGACAAACAAGGTCCCTGCTGACACTGAGTTTACATTCTGAGAAGCGGGGGAGGGCATATTGGAAGACAGTAAAGAGGTAGACAAACATGGTAGTGGTGAAGCAGAGTAATAGCTGATGGATTAGCACTGGGGAGGAGGGGATAAGAATGCCTGCTTAAAATGAGGCTGTGAAGGAAAAGCATAGAGAAGATACTTGAGACACGCAACAAAGGTTTTCTATACAGGCTATATGAAGAGCTAAAAATAAGGTAATAGCAGACAACCCAATAGAAAAATGGGTAGAACTCTTCAACAGGTGATTGACAAAGAAGATATTCATGTGGCGAATAGACATATTAAAAAGGTGTTTCATATCATGAATCCTCAGTGAAATACAAATTAAAATCACAATGAGATCCCATGATACATTCACCAGAATGGTTGAAATGGAACACACTGATGATACCAAATATTGACAAGGATGTGGAGTAAGTAGGATTCCCAAAGCTCTGTTGTGCATATAAATTGGTGTATTTTGGAAAACTGGTATCCACTAAAGTTGAACACACATATAACCTATGACCCAACAATTTCACTTCTGGGTTTATATTCAACATGATGCATGCACATATTCACTGTAAGCATGTTCATGGCAGCATTTTTGATCAAACACTGGAAACAACCCAAAAGTCCTAAGAGGAATGGGTAGATTGTTGTACGATTCCAATCATAGAATACTGTACAGCAATGAAGATGAACAAATGAAACATAGTTAAATCTCACAAACATAATACTGATACAAGGCCAGACAGAGTGTAATACATATTAAATACAGTATTTATGTAAAGGTCAAAAACAGTCACAATTTAAGGGGATAGAATTCATCATAGTGGTTATCTTTGTGAAGGAGGGAGGGCATAGTGATTGGGACACTGCAAAGATAGACTGACTTTAAATAAATACAAAACAGTAAGAACCAGTTTCAGTTGCAATACTAGAATATCTCCTTTGTTCTTAATGACATTAAAAGTTCTAGTTGTTGTTTGTATAACATGAGAATAGTGTAAGGAAGTGCAATAAATTACAAGATTGATAATCACCTCCAAGTTAATTCATTTTAATGTGGTTCTTTTTTTTTTTTAAGATTTTATTTATTTATTTGACAGAAACAGCGAGAGAGGGAACACAAGCAGGGGGAGTGGGAGAGGGAGAAGCAGGCTTCCCGCGGAGCAGGGAGCCGGAAGCAGAGCTCGATCCCAGGACCCTGGGATCATGACCTAAGCTCAAGGCCGACGCTTAACGACTGAGCCACCCAGGCGCCCCTTTAGTGTGGTTCTTAATCCTGGCTACACATCACAAGCACCAGGGAAATTTAAAAAGCAAACAGATTTGTAAGCCTTATCTCCAAAGACTGGGGCTTGGGCTTGGTATTTTTTAAATGAACCACAGTACCTCACACCCATTTGAATGCCTGCTGTTAAACAACAGAAAATAAAAAGTGTTGTGAGGATGTGGTGAAACTGGAACGCTGTAGACTGTTGGTGGGAACGCAAAGTGTTGCAGGTGCTGTGGAAAACAGTACAGGATTCCTGGAAAAAACAAAAAAAGATTACCATATGATCCATCAGTTCTCAATGCTGCACTTCTGGGGTGTATCCATAAGAATTGTAGGTAGGGCGTTGAAGAGATATTTATACATCCATGTTTATAGCAGTATTCACAGTAGCCAAGAGGTGGAAGTTAACCAAGTGTCCATTGATGAATGGATGGATACGCAAAATATTGTATATACATATAATGAAATATTGAACCTTATAAAATGAAGGAAATTCTGACATATGTTACATTATAGATTAATCTTGAGGACATTTTGCTGAGATAAACCAGTCACAAAAAGACAAATACTGTATGATCCTACTTATACCCAGAGTAGTTAAATTCATAGAAACGAGATAGAGTGGTGGTTGCCAAGAGCTGGAGAGAGGCAGGAATGAGGAGTTATTTAATAGGTATAGGTATAGAGTTTCAGTTTTGCAAGATGACAAAGTTCTAGACATTAGTTGCTCAAAAATGAGTAATATGTACTAAATAGTAGCATTTTAATATGTGTCTTATTTCTAATAATTAGATTTTAAAGTAAATCACTTTAGGGGTACCTGGCTGGCTCAGTCAGTAAAGCATGTGACTCTTGATCTCAGGGTCATGAATTCAAGCCCCACATTGTGGGTGGAGCCTCCTTAAGTAAATAAATAAATCACTTTATTTAAATTAGCCAGAAAAGTCCTCTATTTTGATTTTCTTCTTTCATTGAATTAATTTTAGAGTAACTACATACCACGGTTATGTTTAACATTTCCTATTATTTCTTTTTTACCAGAAACTTATAGACTTTAAGTGCTAAGACCTCAATTTGTATTAGAAAAGCGGAAGAAATACTGTGAAAGTTTGAAATACCTTAAATCATCCAAAACTAAGGCATACATAATGAAACAACTCTTAGTATTTATACAGAAAGAGGTTCGTATTTGTTTACAGATGTATTAATCATTTGGCTTTTTTGTTGTCTTAATCATGATGTGATGTAAAATATATTACACTTTTTAGTTCCTATAGAAACCATTTTAAATGTGCTTTGAAGGTTACTCAGTTTTATTTTTGTATTTTAAGGACATGTACTTATAGGCAACATTATAATATCAGGATTTGACCCCGTTGACAATGTCTCTGTCAAGTCGACAAACAGCTATTGTTAACCCTCCACCACCAGAATATATAAATACTAAGAAGAATGGGCGATTGACAAATCAACTGCAGTATCTACAAAAAGTTGTCCTGAAGGCTTTATGGAAGCATAGTTTTTCCTGGCCTTTTCAGCAGCCTGTGGATGCTGTGAAACTAAAGTTGCCAGTAAGTATATCTTAGGATTATGTTACTTATAAAAGAGAAAAACCCTGTGAATCTCTCAAAGAAATAGACTAGTCTTTAATATTATAAAATTAATTTAATAAAGATCTCTAATTTATTCTTTACCACTGAAGTGTTTTCCAATGAGTATTTTTCCCAAACAACAAAGCTCATTTTTCTGAGCATTGAAATTCTTACTTTAACAGTTTGGTACATTATAGTACATGTCTTTTTGTTATAGAATGCGTTACCTGACTTTTTTTTTTTTTTTTTAAGATTTATTTACTTCAGAGAGAGAGGATGTGTGTGTGTGTGAGCAGGGGAAGGGGCAGAGGGAGAGAATCTCTAGCAGGCTCTCTCCTGAGCCTGGAGTCTGAAGTGGGGCTCCATCCCATGAACCCAAGATCATGACCTGAACCGAAACCAAGAGTCAGATGCCCAACCAACTGAGCCACCCAGGCGCCCCTCACTTGACCTTTTGGTGCAAGGTTGTCATGTCACCTTCTTCATGAAGTTGCTCTTGACACTTCTTGGTAGACTTAGATGCATCATATACAGAATTCAACTTTAGGTCTTCTCTTAGGTATTTCCAGCCATCTGACAACATAATGGCTAAGTAATTTGTTACATAGTTAGTAAACCATGGTGCTGGGATTATACTCTGTATCTGTCAGACTCCATAAATTTTAGGTTTTTCTTCTTCATGCCCTTCACTTTTTATTTTCCAGGATAGTTCTACCCTTACATTCCTGTTTTTGTTATTCTTTGTTATTTTTTCTCTGAAAAAAATGCCATGGCAGTCAGCTTTGTTTCTCAGTACAAAAGTTTCAGTTTCCAAATTATGGCTTTTTAAAGGTCATCTAGTTACAGGCATATAGCTTCTTAAATTTCTTTGTGTACCGATAGTTGCAGTGAATTTGTTCTTACTACTAAAATTTAGAATTTCTTCTTAAAAACCATAGGATTATTACACCATTATAAAGACCCCAATGGATTTAAATACAATTAAGAAGCGCTTAGAACATAAGTATTATGTGAAGGCTTCAGAATGTATAGCAGACTTCAACATAATGTTCTCAAATTGTTATTTATACAACAAGGTATGTAAGCCTGATGTTATACTTGATAACTCTTTGCTCTTATAGAAGATGTGTATAAAAAGTGTGCTGATTTCAAATTTCAAGTCTTGATTTGGGGGTATTTTACATATTTTTAAGGATAATGTTTATTTTTTTACTGGATTTCACAATTTTTATGTATCTATTTATTTAATCTATTTGCCATAATTTTGCCTGAATAGCTGTAAAGGTTTCTTATGTTTTAAAAAGTGAAATACCAATGATAGTTGGTTTCTATAAGTATTAATGTTCTCTACCATACTTCTGCCATTTTAATTGTAAGTGTTAACTTTATTATATACTAATCTTGGTTAAATGTTCATGGCATGAATTCAGACAAATTACATACATCTAAACTTCATGACCAGTTAACTTAAAGATGAGACACATTCTCTGTTATATTTCAGTAGTAGTATTTGTATTTGCATTAATGCATGGGCTTGTCTGATAATATATGTGGACATTTGACCTTAATCTTTGCTTTTGCTTTCATCCTATAAAACTGGATTTGTGTATATTCATTTTTTTTCTCCATACAGTATCCCTCTTTCCCAGAGTACTGCATTCTTTTTAAGCTGTTCTGTAGCTAAAAATTTTAAAACTTATATCCCATTTATTCAAAATCACTGGTGATGCTGATATGTAATAGAAATTTTTGGTTCCCAAACTATCAGTGCCATCTTAAATTTAAGACTCTTAGCCAATACGATTTTTTTAAAAAATGAGCACTAATGGCATTCTGAAAGTACCATTGGCAACTTCATTTTAATTTAACAATTCCAAGTGTACTTTAACATTTAACATTTTAAAACGAAGGTCAGTAATTTTCCTGACATACCTAACTTCAAAGTAAGTGTTCTCTGCTTTAGGCTTTTGCTTTGTAATCTACTTAGTTTTTTATCAATAGTGAATAAAGCAAGCCAAAGACTTCTACGCAGATAGTTAAGATTTAAAAACTGGAAGAAAAAAAAGATTTAAAAACTGAGTTAGCGCTGCAGTGTCATTATATCACTTAGTTAATTGAAAACTACATCACATCAAGTCAAATCACGTACTTCCCACAGCCATGAACATGTTTTGTTTTAACTTATTAGTGAGGTAGAAATTTTAATTTCTGAAACCTTTTTGTATTATTAGTAGGATTGGTTGGATTGTAACCCTTTAGTACTCAGAAAGGCTACCTGAGTTATTTTTAGAAGTTAAAAGGGTAGAATGTTAGAATTTAAAATATGAGCTGATACACGATTTCCTGTACTTAATTTAGAAGCAATAAATACTGTTTAATAATATCTAAGAGTACTGTGTCACTGCCTTCTCTAAGGTAGCCTGAATTGTTGAAATTTGGTACAGTGACCATATTGCATAACCTTATGTTTATATATTTTCTAGCCTGGAGATGACATTGTTCTTATGGCACAAGCTCTAGAGAAGTTGTTTAGGCAGAGATTATCTCACATGCCACAAGAAGAACAAATTGTGGGTGGTAAGGAAAGAATAAAGAAAGGTAAGACAGAAAAGTTTTATGTTTTCTTACTTTCTCTGTCTTGTGAATTACATATGAATGTGTGTATGTGTGTGTGTATAAATATAATGACTAGAACTAAATAATAAATCCCTCAAAGGAGATAGACATTCAGAAGTCCTTCTGTATCCGGCACCTGTGTGGCACAGTCAGTTAAGTGTCTGAGTTGGTTTTGGGTCAGGTTGCATCTCAGGGTTGTGGGATCGAGCCCTGCACCAGGCTCTGCATGGAGTCTGCTTGGGAATGTCTCTCCCTCTTCCTCTGCCCCACATACATGTGCACTCTTCTTTCTCTCTCAAAATAAATGAATCTTTAAAAAAAAAAAGTCCTTCTAAATCCTATTGTATTGGTATAAAAGGTCCATTTAAACAGTAAGGCAAACGTTGAAAGCAAAGATGGCTATCATGCAAGATTAGGGAGAATTGTATTGATTATAGCCTTGGAACCGAAGATTTCCTATAGTATAGTGCCATTCACATAGCAGGCATCCAGTAAATTTATTAGTATTTTTAGTGAATCTTGTATCTGTGCTATAATAATAAGATGGCCAAAATTGGCAGTGTTCCTTGTACCAAAAGATCCCATAGCTAAGAATGAAATGTTACTGTTGGGTCTGAAGATTGTCCTTTTTTCTAACTCTTTCTTAATTAAAAAAAAAAAACAAAAACTTTTAGAGGGAAACATTTTACAGCTAATAATTAGAATATTTAAATATGGAGTTAAAAAACTAAAGTATTCAAATGGATTTATTGTAGAGGTTAACCAAGGTTGTCATAGATGAAATGTTGGTTTGTTTTTGGATCACTGATGGTATACATTTTAGATAAGCTTAATCATTCCATGTTAGTTTCCTCATGTATAATGTCAGGAAAATATTTCACTCCGTGGTTGAAATGTTAATAAAGCATACAGTTAAGTGACTAGGATATAGGAGACTTACACTACTACAAAGGTGGTTTTTATTGTACTATTTTTCCTTGTTGGTAGATCTTTAAGATGGGTCATGACTTAAAGCTTTACTCAGTCCTGTGAGGTATTTGCTTTTTTATTAAAGTTCTTATTTTATTCTCACCTTTGGAAAAAGTTGATCTTAAGTCTAACAATATAAGGCCTAGGGTTCTGAAAGAGGATTAAAATAAGCCCTTACATTAAATGTGTAGACTGCTATACATTTAATGCAATCCCTATCAAAATACCGTCAACTTTTTTCAAAGAAATGGAACAAATGATCCTAAAATTTGTATGGAACCAGAAAAGACCCCGAATAGCCAGAGGAATGTTGAAAAAGAAAAGCAAAGCTGGTGGCATCACAATTCCAGACTTCAAGCTCTGTTACAAAGCTGTCATTATCAAGACAGTATGGTACTGGCGCAAAAATAGATACATAGATCAATGGAACAGAATAGCCCAGAAATGGACCCTCAACTCTATGGTCAACTAATCTTCTACAAAGCAGGAAAAAATGTCTAATGGAAAAAAGACAGTCTTTTCAACAAATGGTGTTGGGAAAATTGGACAGCCACATGCAGAAGAATGAAACTGGACCATTTCCTTACACCACACACAAAAGTAGACTCAAAACGGTTGAAAGACCTAAATGTGAGACAAGAGTCCATCAAAATCCTAAAGGAGAACACAGGCAGCAACCTTTTCGACCTCAGGTGCAGCACCTTCTTCCTAGAAACATCACCAAAGGCAAGGGGAGCAAGGGCAAAAATGAACTATTGGGACTTCATAAAGATAAAAACAAAACCAAAAGACAACCGACAGAATGGGAGAAGATATTTGCAAATGATATATCAGATAAAGGGCTAGTATCCAAAATCTATAAAGAACTTAAACTCAACACCCAAAGAACAAATGATCCAATCAAGAAATGGGCAGAAGATATGAACAGACATTTCTGCAAAGAAGACATCCAAATGGCCGACAGACACATGAAAGAGTGCTTAACATTGCTCGGCCTCAGGGAAATCCACATCAAAACCTCAATGAGATACCACCTCACACCAGTCAGAATGGCTAAAATGAACAAGTCAGGAAACAACAGATGTTGGCAGGGATGTGGAGAAAGGGGAACCCTCCTACATTGTTGGTGGGAATGCAAGCTGGTGCAGCCACTCTAGAAAACAGTATGGAAGTGCCTCAAAAAGTTGAAAATGGAGCTACCGTATGACCCAGAAATTGCACTACTGGGTATTTACCCCAAAGATACAAATGTCGGGATCTGAAGGGGTACGTGCACCCCAATGTTTATAGCAGCAATATCCATAATAGCCAAACTATGGAAAGAGCCATGATGTCCATCGACAGATGAATGGATAAAGAAGATGTGGTGTGTATATATGTGTGTATGTATATATCTATATACATACACACACACCTATATACATACAATGGAATATTATGCAGCCATCAAAAAGAATGAAATCTTGCCATTTGCAACGACGTGGATGGAACTGGAGGGTATTATGCTGAGCGAAATAAGTCAATCAGAGGTCATGTATCATATGATCTCTCTGATATGAGGAATTCTTA
>NW_027397071.1:24513482-24566877 GCF_003265705.2 Callorhinus ursinus | reverse complement strand
TTAAAAAAAAAAAAAAAGGAAGGGAAAAATGAAGGGGGGGAAACAGAGCAGGAGATGAATCATGAGAGACTATGGACTCTGAGAAATAAACAGAGTTCTAGAGGGGAGGGGGGTGGGGGGATGGGTTAGCCTGGTGATGGGTATTAAAGAGGGCATGGACTAAATGGAGCACTGGGTGTTATACGCAAACAATGAATCATGGAACACTATATCAAAAACCAGTGATGTAATGTATGGTGATTAACATAACCTAATAAAATAAAAATTTAAATAAATAAAATAAAATGAGGGGTGCCTGGGTGGCTCAGTCGTTAAGCGTCTGCCTTTGGCTCAGGTCGTGATCCCAGGGTCCTGGATCGAGCCCCGCATCGGGCTCCCTGCTCAGCGGGAAGCCTGCCTCTCCCTCTCCCACTCCCCCTGTTCGTGTTCCTGCTCTCGCTGTGTCTCTCTGTCAAATAAATAAATAAAATCTTTAAAAATAAAATAAAATGAGCCCTTACAAGGTAGGTAATATATAGATCAGTATGCTATTTAAATTGCTAAAGCAAAGTGATAATTATTGCCAACTTAAAATATTATCTCTAGCAAGGTAAAAATGCTTTTTTTAGAATGCTTCCCTTAGAAAAAACACTTTAATACATTCTTAATGTGTAAGTTTTAGCTACTTGTTTCAAATGCTCAAATTACTGCTAAGAGTGTAAGTTTCCCTCAGACGAAAATTCTTTGACTTTGTTTCTCTTGTCAATATGTAACTGGATGTTTCTCACTTATAATGTACATATTATGGGGTTACAAAGATGTATAACCACCCTAACTCTCCAGTTCAATTTACATTTTAGTTAGAAATAAAACTTCAGGGGCTGCTAAGGTGGCTCATTCGGTTGAGCGGCTGACTCTTAATTTGGGCTCAGGTCATGATCTCAGAGTCCTGGGATCGAGCCCCGTGTCAAGCTTTGCTCTCAGCGGGGAGTCTGCTTCAGGTTTCCCTCTCTACTCACCCCTCCCTGACCCCCGCTTTCTTGCTCTGTCTCTCTAAAATGAATGGATAGATCTTTAAAAAATAAATAAATAAAACTTTAAAAACAATAAGACAATGCATTATAATAAATGTCAGATGAAATTACACATAGTACATGCTGTGGTTCAAGAGAGTAAGAAGTTGATTTGCACTGGTAAAGCTGGGGAAGGCGTTTACTGGTGATAGAACTTGAGTCAGGCTTTGAAGGATTGGTAGGATTTGGCTTTGGAGTAAAGATCTAGGTTTCCAAATAACTTTTTCTAGGAACATTCTGCTGCCAGAGTCATGTCATTTTTATGCACAGTGGTAGGGAAACTGTCATATGACAATAGCTAGTCCAAATAATGGCAAAGAAAAAAATTCAATTTAGTACATTAAATTGAATTGGTGTTGATTTATATATTTTTTATTTTTTAGAATTGATGTTGATTTATTGATTGATGAAATACTTGAGTAACTTTTAGGTACTACAACACAGTTCTAGTTCTTGGGACATACCAATGAATGAAACAAAAACTTTTGCCATCTTAAGAGTTTATATTCTAGTAGAGAAAGAGAGGCAAACAAACCTGATGGGTTCTGAGTGGGCCTCATTGAGAAGTTAAGATTTGAAGAAAGAACATTCCAGGCAGAGGGATCAGCTAGAGCAAAGGTCTATAGCAGGATCCTTTCCTCTTCTGTCACTTTGGGCCATTGCCTTCATGACCTGGATCTTCCCTCTTCCCTCTTCACCTTGTCAAGGATTTTATTCCTTTGGTTATCCCCTTTGTTTCGTATATCATTAATCTCTCCTTTGTAGACTTAGTCTCATTACTCTATAAACATGCTCTAATATCTTATCTTTAAAGTTCATCTTTTACTTGTCTCTTTCCGGCTTCTGTCCCATTTTTTGTTTTTCTCTTATACATTCATGAATTCACTTCAGTATAGGTTCTAGCCTCACTACATCACCAAGAAGATTCTTACCACACCACCTAAAAAGTTCTTGTCAGTCAGGGTCTCTTACAGTCTTGATGTGGGAAATTTAAATAATATTTTTCTATTCTCATTTTACTTGACCTCTTGTCAGTATTTGCATTAGAAAGCTACTATCTCTTTCTTTTTTTTCATTGATTAAAGAATGCACATTTTATTATTCATAAGTCCAAAAATAGAATATTTGTTACCTCATTACAGTTTTGATTTTTTTTTCTCACCAAATCAAATTTTATTCCATCAAGGCAGACACTGGTAAGTAGATGATAGGTATTTATCATAACGGTTGTAGAAAAGTTTACTATGTTCACCCTTTTTAATTTAAATTCAATTAATAACATATAGTGTACTATTAATTTCAGAGGTAGAGTTCAATGATTCATCAGTCTTATATAATACCAGTGCTCATCACATCACATGCCTTACCCACTGTCCATCACCCAGTTACCCCACCTACCCCCACCCCTCCAGCAACCCTCAATTTGTTTCCTATGATTAAGAGTCTCTTACGGTTTGTCTCCCTCTCTGATTTTGTCTTGTTTTATTTTTTCCTCTCTTCCCCTTTGATCCTGTTTTGTTAAGTTCCACATAGGAGTGAGATCATATGATAATTGTCTTTCTCTGACTTATTTCACTTAGTATAATACCCTCTAGTTCCATCCACATCATTGCAAATGGCAAGATTTCACTTTTTTGATGGCTGAGTAATATTCCTTGGTATACATATACCACTTCTTCTGTAACCATTCATCTGTCGATGGACATCTGGGCTCTTTCCATAGTTTGGCTATTGTGGACGTTGCTGCTATCAACATTGGGGTGCAGGTGTGCCTTTGGATTACCACATGTGTATCTTCGGGGTAAATACCCAGTAGTGCAATTGCTGTGTCATATTTTATGACACAGCATAGAATATGTTGCTCTAAAAAAAAAAGTTCCTCTATTTTCAACTTTCTGAGGAACCTCCATACTTCTCCAGAGTGGCTGCACCAGCTTGCATTCCCACCAACAGTGTAGGAGGGTTCCCCTTTCTCCGCATCCTCACCAACATCTGTCGTTTCCTGACTTGTTAATTTTAGCCATTCTGACTGGTGTGAGGTGGTATCTCATTGTGGTTTTGATTTGTATTTCCCTGATGCCGAGTGATGTTGAGCACTCTTTCATGTGTCTGTTGGTCATTTGGATGTCTTCTTTGCAGAAATATCTGTTCATATCTTTTGCCCATTTCTCGATTGGATTATTTGTTCTTTGGGTATTAAGTTCTTTATAAATTTTGGATACTAGCCCTTAATCTGATATGCCATTTGCAAATATCTTCTCCCATTCCATAGGTTTCCTTTTAGTTTGTTGACTTTTTCCCTTGCTGTGCAGAAGCTTTTTATCTTCATGAGGTCCCAATAGTTCATTTTTGCTTTTGTTTCCCTTGCCTTTGGCAATGTGTCTAGCAAGAAGCTGCTGCAGCTGAGGTTGAAGAGGTTGCTGCCTGTGTTCTCAAGGATTTTGATGGATTCCTGTCTCATATTTCAGTTTTTCATCCATTTCGAGTCTATTTTTGTGTGTGATGTAAGAAAGTGGTCCAGTTTCATTCTTCTGCATGTAGCTGTCCGATTTTCCCAACACCATTTGTTGAAGAGACTGTCTTTTTTCCATTGGATATTCTTTCCTGCTTTGTCAAAGATTAGTTGACCATAGAGTTGAGGGGCCATTTCTGGGTTTTCTATTCTGTTCCATTGATCTATTTGTTTTTGTGCCAAGACCATACCATCCCATCAAGACAGTATGTCTTGATGATTATAGCTTTGTAATAAAGCTTCAAGTCTGGAATTGTGATGCCACCAGCTTTGGTTTTCTTTTTCAACATTCCTTTGGCTATTTGGGATCTTTTCTGGTTCCATACACATTTTAGGATTATTTGTTCCAGCTCTGTGAAAAAAATTGATGGTATTTTGATAGGGATTGCACTGAATGTGTCTTGCTCTAGGTACCATAGACACTTTAACCGTATTTGTTCTTTCAATCCATGAGCATGGCAGGTTTTTCCATTTCTTTGTGTCTTCCTCAATTTTTTTCACGAGTCTTTTATAGTTTTCTGAGTATAGATCCTTTGCCTCTTTGGTTAGATTTATTCTTTAGGTATCTTATGATTTTTGGTGCAATTGTAAATGGGATCGACTCCTTAATTTCTCTTTGTTCTGTCTCATTGTTAGTGTATAGAAATGCAACTGATCTCTGTGCATTGATTTTATATCCTGCCACTTTGCTGAATGCCTGTATGAATTCTAGCAATTTTGGGGTGGAGTCTTGGGTTTTCCACACAGAGTATCATGTCATCTGCAAAGAATGAGAGTTTGACTACTTCTTTGCTGATTTGAATGCCTTTTATTTCTCTTTGTTGGCTGATTGCTGAGGCTAGGACTTTGAGTAGTATGTTGAACATCAGTGGTAATAGTGGACATCCCTGCCATGTTCCTGACCTTGGGGGAAAGCTCTCAGTTTTTCCCCATTGAGAATGATATTTGCTGTGGGCTTTTTATATATGGCTTTTATGATAATGAGATATGTTCCCTCTATCCCTACTATGGGAGTTTTAATCAAGAAAGGATGCTGTACTTTGTCAAATGCTTTTCCTGCATCTGTTGAGAGGATCGTGTGGTTCTTGTCCTTTCTTTTATTGATGTATTGTATCCACAGTGATTGATTTGCCGATGTTAAACCACCCTTCGAGCCCAGGAATAAATCCCATGTGGTCATGATGAATAATCCTTTTAATGTACTCTTTCTTGAAATGCCTTTATTCTTGGTACACACTCTAATTTTGTGAGTTTACTTTCCATTGTGTAGTACTCTTAGCATTATCCTTTTCTATTAAACCTCTAAAATATTGGAGTTTTCTTTTCAGGGTTTGATATTAGATATTCTTTTTCTAAATTCCATCTGTGTGCTATTAATCCCCAAATTATGTCTCTACTATAGCCAGTGGACATTTCCACTTGGATGTCTTATACACGTCTTATCATTTAACTGGCTCACAGTTAAATACTGATGTTCCTCAGATTATTCTGTGTAACAGAAAATGACACTAATACACAGTTATTCAAGCCAGAATAGTAGAAGTTGTCCTTGATTCCTTTCTTCCTCAGATTCTTTCTCACATTCTGATCATTAGTAAGTCATTTGTATTCAACCCTCAGTTTGTTTTTGTAATTATCCTAGGTCAGGCTACCATCTTCTTACTCCCTGTGATCCTGATTATTCTGTGTGGTCTATTGTCTATACAGTAGCAAAGGCAGTATTTAAAAAATAAACTAAAATACATCATTAGCCTGCTTAAAGCCTCTCTTTAGCTTCCCATGTTAAAATGAAGTCTGAATTCCTACTGTGGCCCTTTGTGATCTGGTATTTGCCCAATTCTCCATTCTCATCTTGAGCTACTTTCTTCTCATTCACTGGTTTTCCCTACTGATTGTCTTGAAATACATTTTTACTGCCACCCCATTCTCTGACTGGCTACTTCTTATCTTTACAGTAACATCTTAATTGGTGCCTCTTCAGAGAGGCCTGCTTGACTTATCTTCTTTATAGTAGGTCTCTGCCTTAATTTAGTCAGCACCCCATTTATTTCCATTCTAGCAGTCAACATCACTTGTAATCAATTTGATTGTTTTTTTTCTCTATTTCTTACACTAGACAGTGTGCTCACCAAGGACAGAAACTGTGTCTATCTTGTTCATTATTGTGCTCTAGCACCTAGAAAGGTGGCCTGATACATAATGGCATTCAATAGATGTTCGTCCTGGAATGTTCGTACATTCCAAGTTATGTATTAGGCACAAGAGATATTGTAGAGATTGAAACAAAGTTCCCTTCCCCTCACAGAGCTTTTTGTTCTAGTTCAGGAAATTAGTAAAATTAAGTAAATGTAAGTATTCCTCATTATACTTAGCCGTGTTTAGCTCCTGAGTTCAAAGAGCCACAGTTGGGATATCAAAAGATATGAGGTTATCTCAGTCTATTTGGTTCCTAAGTTTTAATTTGTGGATAATGAGAACTCAGAGATTGAGGAATACAAGCCCTGTCTTTTTTTTTTTTTAAGATTTTATTTATTTATTTGACATATAGAGTGAGAGAGAGAGCACAAGCAGGAGGATTGGCAGGCAGAGGGAGAAGCAGGCTCCCCGCTGAGCCTGATATGGGGCTCAATCCCAGGACCCTGGGACCATGACCTGAGCCGAAGGCAGATGCTTAACCAATTGAGCCATCCAGGTGCTCCAGCCCTGTCTTAAAATATATTCAAACCTTTTTGGTTCCTGAGTTTGTTAAGCAAGAATTCGGAGAGTCAGGGATACCTATATGCTGTATGTCAAATGTGATAATGGCAGGAAAAAAGTAAGAATAAGAGAACAAAGTAGTGGGGTTGAAAGACAGTTGTTTTACATAGGACGGCCTGAGAAGATAACATTTCAGTAAAGGTATAAAGGGAATTTGGAGTGAGCCATGAGGATATCTCCTTCCAGGCAGAGAGAATAGTCTGCTTCTCCTTACCAAATTTGAGGATTTGTGGCAGGCCAGTAGGCTGAAGTGAAATAAGTGAAGGGGGGAGGGATAGGAAGTAAGGTTAGAAGGAGGGTGGTGGGAGGGTGGAGGGCATAGGTCATGCAGGTCCTTACAAAGCATAGGTTTGAAGTCTCCCAATATTGTATCTAAATTGCTCTGACAACTGTTAGTGAGTGTGTGTGGGAGGGTTTCAGAGGGGAATGGGAGTGTATTGTGTTTATATTGCTAAAAAGCTGAACTAAATGAATTAAAATAGAATATTAAGAAAAATAGTTTATATTTTAGTCACATGTTGACTCTGGTTCACACATTACTAGGCATTCAACATAATGTAGCAGTTCCTTCTGTTAAAGAAAAACAATCCCCCAAAGCACTGGAAAAAGTATTTAAGCCGCAAGTGATTCCCTCTGTATTTCCTGAGACATCAGTTTCTCCTTCAAACATGGCACAAGGCACTCCACTCGACTCTACCTCACAAACAGTGGCCCAAGTAAGTTCACTGTAGTTTTAAAATGGTTTAATGTAAGGAGTTGTTGTGATGACTAAACCTTTTTTTTAAGTTGATATGAAAAACAGTTGGGCTTCAGCTTACCACAGTTAATCTTTTTGTCTGTGTACATTTTGTAACAGAGACCTAGGATGTGAACCAAATTTTAGAGATTTCTTGGTAGAATTTGAACTGGCTTACTGTATTTTTAGTGTTAATATCAGTTGCCCAACTATCCATTCTGTGTGTTATATAACTTCTTTTGGGTTGGTAATTAAAATTGTATACCACAGCTGATTTCAGGTATTCAGAAACTTGTTTTTGTATAACTATGACTTATTTTCCCATATATCTTTATTTATCTCAAAGGTTTACACAAGACAATTCTTTGGATATTAGGAAAAAATACTTGAACTATTTATTTTACCTATAAAAGAGAAATTAACCTTTACTAATATTTAATATAAGGAAGACTTGGTGCTGCTAAGTTTGAAAACTTGCTCTGAATGTCCCCTTCATTATAGTTTTTGTTGTTACTGAATTATTTCAGGTTACAAGGGGTGTGAAGAGGAAAGCAGATACCACAACTCCTACAACTTCAGTAGTTAAAGCAAGTGGTGAATCTTCCCCAACGCTTGCAGAAAAAAAATCGGTGAAAATGCCACCTATAAAAGAAAATGTGCTGAAGACTGTTCTGCCAGATTCTCAACAACAATGTAAAGTTGTAAAGAATGTTAAAGTGACCGAACAGTTAAGGCACTGTAGTGAGATTCTTAAAGAAATGCTTGCAAAGAAACACTTATCCTATGCATGGCCCTTTTATAACCCTGTTGATGTTAATGCTTTGGGGCTCCATAACTACTATGATATTGTGAAAAATCCAATGGATCTTGGAACTATTAAGGTAAATATTGTCGTAATAGGAGAAACTTCGTTTCTTGATTATAAAAGTAATCTTGTCATTGTAAAAATTGTTTTAATTCAGAAAAAGATAATGAAGAAGATTAAAATCATTAGTTAGTCATATCACCTGGAATGAATCATGGGAAAATTTTTAAACATCTTTCTTTTTCTTCTATTCAAACACACCCATTGTTCTTTGCCACAATGTTTGAGTTACAGTATGTACTATAACTCTGTACCCTGAATTTTCACTTACTATGTTTTAAACATTTTTTCTCATTATAGATTCAAGATTATATTTTTAATGCATAATTCTGATGCAATTTTGGGGGGGATAAGACATTTATATAGTTTCCAAACCTCTCTACATTTTTTTGGGGGGAGTCTTCTGCTGGCGTGGTCAGATCTTTTAAATTATTATTTTTTTAATTTTTTTTTTCAAGTAAACCCCAGTGTGGGACTCGAACTCAAGACCCCTAAGATAAGAGTCAAATGCTTTACCAACTGAACCAGCCAAGCAGGCCTTAATTTTTAATCGAAGTGTAGTTGACATACAATGTTTATATGATTAAGGTGTACAACATAATGATTGACAGTTCTGTATTTTATGCAGTACTCACCATGAAAGTGTAGTTACCATCTGTCACCATACAATGTTATTACGATATTACTGATTATATATTCCCCGTTCTATAATTTTCATCCCCGTGGCTTGCTTATTTTTTAAGTAGAAGTTTGTACCTCTTAATCCCCTTTACCTATTTCTTTCATCCCCCTCTCCCTCCCTTGCAACCATCAGTTTGTTCTCAGTACTTATTAGACAGTTTCTGTGTGTTTGTTTTGTTTTTTAAAGATTTTATTTATTTGAGAGAGAGAGAATGAGAGATAGAGAGCCCGAGAGGGAAGAGGTTCAGAGGGAGAAGCAGACTCCCTGCTCAGCAGGGAGCCTGATGTGGGACTCGATCCCGGGACTCCAGGATCATGACCTGAGCCTAAGGCAGTCACTTAAACAACTGAGCCACCCAGGCGCCCTGTTTTGTTTTTTAGATTCCATATACAAGTGAGATGATACAGTATTTGTCTTCCTCTGTCTTATTTCACTTAGCATAATACCCTCTAGGTCATACCATGTTGTTGCAGGTGACAAGATCTCATCCTTTTTTATGGCTGAGTAATATTTCACTTGGGGTGTGGGTGTGGGTGTGTGTGTGTGTGTGTGTGTGTGTGTGTGACATCTTTATCCATTCATCTATTGGTGGATTCTGAGGTTGCTTCCATACCTTGGCTGTTGTAAGTAATACTGCAATATACTTACATATATTTTTCTGAATTAGTGTTTTTGTTTTCTTTTATGAATTATTTATGTATCTTGGATATTAACCCCTTATCAGATACATAATTTGTGCATCTCTTGTCCCATTCAGTTGGTTGCCTTTTTGTTTTATGATATTCTTCATTGTGCAAAAGCTTTTTTGTCTGATGTACTTTATTTTTGCTTTTGTTTTCCTGGCCTGAGGGGAAAATGTTGCTAAGGCCCATGTTCAGGAGATTACTACCTGTGTTTTCTTCTAGTTTTATGGTTTTTATGTTTCATTTAGGTCTCTAATCCATTTTGAGTTTATTTTTATGTATAGTTTAAGAAGGTGGTTCAGTTTTCATTCTTCTGCACATAACTGTCTAGTTTTTGCAGCACCATTTGAAGAGACCGTCTAGTCCCCATTGTATATTCTTGCCTCCTTTGTCATAGGTTAACTGACCATATAAGTGTTGATTTATTTCTGGGCTCTCTGTCCTGTTCTACTGATGTATCAGTCTGTTTTTGTGCCAGTACCACACTGTTTTGATTACTGTAGATTTGTAATGTATATCTTGAAATCTGGGATTGCAGTACCTCTAGTTACGTTCTTAAGATTGCTTTGGTGATTCAAGGTCTTTGTGGTTCCTTTTTGTCCTAGGTCTATGAGAACTACTATTGGTATTTTCAAAGGGATTGCATTAAATCTGTAGATTGCTTTGGGTGGCATGGACATTTTAACTGTTCTTCCAGTTCATGAGCATGGTTTATCTTTTTTTTTTATTTTTTTATTGTTATGTTAATCACCATATATTACATAATTTGTTTTGGTGTACTGTTCCATGATTCATTGTTTGTTCATAACACCCAGTGCTCCATGCAGAACGTGCCCTCCTCAATACCCATCACCAGGCTAACCCATCCCCCCACCCTCCTCCCCTCCAGAAACCTCAGTTTGTTTTTCAGAGTCCATCATCTCTCCTGGTTCGTCTCCCCCTCTGACTTACTCCCCTTCATTCTTCCTCTCCTGCTATCTTCTTCTTTTTCTTTTTTCTTAACATATGTTGCGTTATTTGTTTCAGAAGTACAGATCTGTGATTCAACAGTCTTACACAATTCACAGCGCTCACCGTAGCACATATCTTCCCCAATGTCCATCACCCAGCCACCCCATCCCTCCCACCCCCGACCACTCCAGCAACCCTCAGTTTGTTCCTGAGATTAAGAATTCCTCATATCAGTGAGGTCATATGATACATGTCTTTCTCTGATTGACTTATTTCACTCAGCATAACACCCTCCAGTTCCATCCACGTCGTTGCAAATGGCAAGATCTCATTCCTTTTGAGAGCATGGTTTATCTTTCCATTTATGTTTTCACTTTTTTTCATCAGTGTCTTATAATTTTCAGAGTTACAGGTCTTTTACTGTCTTGGTTAGATTCAGTCCTAGGTTTGTTTTTGTTTTTGCTGCTGCTTCTTGTCTGATTGCTGCAGCTAGAATTTTTAGTACTATGTCGAATAAAAGTGGTGAGCATGGACATCCTTGTTCTTTGTCTTAGAAGAAAAGCTTTCAGTTTTTCACACTGAGTATGATGTTAGCTGGGTTTTTCATATATGGCATTTATTATATTGAGGTATGTTCCCTTCAAAATACACTGTTGAGAGTTTTATCATGAACAGATTTGAATTTTGTCGGATTTTTTTCTGCATTTATTGAGATGACTGTATGGCTTTTATCTTTCATTTTGTTCATGTGTTGTATCCCATTGATTGATTTGCAGATACTGAATCATCCTTGCATTCCTGGGATAAATCCCACTTGATTATGGTGAATGAATTCTGCTAATATTTTGTTGAGGATTTTTGCATCTATGTTCATCAGGGATATTGACCTGTAATTTTTTTTTTTGCATCTATGTTCTTCAGGGATATTGACCTGTAATTTTTTTAATTTTTTAATTTTTTATAGTGTCTTTGTTGTTTTGGTATCAGGGTGACACTGGCCTCATAGAAGGAATTTGGAAATTTTTCTTCCTTTTCCATTTTTTTGAATAGTTTGAGGAAGTTAGGTATTAACTCTTTAAATGTTTGGTAGGATTCACTTGTGAAGCCATGTAGTCCTCAACTTCTGTTTCTTGGGAGTTTTTGATTACTTATCAATTCCATTACTAGTAATCGGTCTGTTCAGATTTTCTATTTCATCATGACTTAGTCTTGGAAGATTGTGTGTTTCTGGGAATTTATCCATTTCTTCTAGGTTATCTTAATCTGTTGCCCTATTATTTTTTTGTAGTAATCTCTTACCCTTTGTATTTCTGTGGATCGGTTGTTACTTATCTTTCATTTCTTATTTTGAGTCCTCTCTTTTTTGATGTTTCTGGCTCAAGGTTTATCAGTTTTGTTTTATTTTTTCAAAGGATTGGCTCTTGGTTTCATTGGTCTTTTCTATTGTTTTTTTTAGTCTCTTTATTTCAGCTCTGATCTTTATTATTTCCTTCCTTTTACCAATTCTGTTCGATTTTAAATGTCTTTTCATTTTGAGGAAATTTTAATAAAAACCTTTATTTAAATCAAGGTTGGTTGAAGGAATTTATCTTTTCATTGCTTTCCTAGAATCATACTTATCTAAGATTATCTGGAAATGCACTCTTTTCCTGCTTTTGTGATTTTGTTCCTGTTCTTTTTTTTTTTAAACTTGGAATATCCTCCTTATCTCTACTTGTCAAAATTCATTGGATATTTTCAAAGTCAAAAAATACAAAACAAATATAGCAGAATTTTAACAATTATCAAATTTGGAGGGTGGGTATCTGGTTTTGGTATTACCTGTGTTCTTTTGTATGTTTCAACTATTTCATAATATAAAGAATTAATGTAAATGCTCAAATGATTATCAAACTATGTTTGTGAATCCTATAATTTTTCTTTAATTTAGGGAAAAATGGACAACCAAGAATATAAAGATGCATATGAATTTGCTGCAGATGTTAGATTAATGTTCATGAATTGCTACAAATACAATCCTCCAGATCATGAAATAGTGACAATGGCAAGAATGCTCCAGGTAACTTGATAGGTGTGCTCTGAAAGTGAGTTTTCTCTGAACATAATTTGGAAATTTTATTTTATTTTTTTAAAAGATTGTATTTATTTGAGAGAATGAAAGTGAGAGAGATCACAGAGGGAGAGGGAGAAAGCAGACCCACCACCAAGCAGAGAGCCCAGTGTGGGGCTTGATCCCAGGACCCTGAGATCCAGACTTGAGCTGAAGGCAAATGCTTAACTGACTGAGCCACCCAGGCGCCCCTAGTTTGGAAATTTTAGAGCCATAACTCAAAAGATAAAGAATGCCCACTTCCCAAATATAAAGCACAATTTATTAAGTAAATTGACTCTTAAAATGTAGGTTGTTTTTTGAGGTAGAGCACATATTAGTAGCAAATCTTTTAAGGAGGCTGCCTTACACATAGAGGATATTGGGGAAATATTAGTGAAGAGGGGATAGTAGATACCTGAGATAGGATTGACTAGAGCCCATGTCCTCCTGAAGGTAAAGCTCTAGGACTTTTGAGTGGAATGTAGTAGAGGGGTGGAGTGGAATGTAATGGAGTGGGAGGTAGTGGAATGATGCATCATAGGGCAGGAGATCCTTGAAAGAAGGTCCTCTATACAACTTGAGAGGTCTATCTTATGTGGAAGAGAGGAGAAAAGTTCTAAGGTTGGCAGGCAAGGAAGCATGAGTCTTATGTTTCTTCTTCGGTAAATTCCCCCCCCCACCCTACCCTCGTTTTATAGAGATAAAATGGACATATAACATTGTATAAGTTTAAGGATATAACATAATGATTTGATGTATATATTATGTAGTGATTACCCCAATGAAAAATAGAGTTATCAAAATATGACACTTTTGTTGAAGGGTGTTATTGCTATATTAAGTTGGAAATACAGAAAATCTTTATGGTCTAATCTTCCATTATAGGATGTTTTTGAAATGCATTTTGCGAAAATCCCAGATGAACCTGTTGAGAGTATGCCTGTCTGCTCCGTCAAAACAGATACCACAAAAATCCTTGGTAGAGAAAGCAGTAGTGAAGCTTCCTCCGAAGATAACTCTTCTGATGATTCTGAAGATGAACGAGTTCAACGTCTTGCAAAGCTTCAGGAGCAGGTAGTAGATTGTATTGATAAAAGTTTTTGTATTTTCATGAGTTGTTCCTGCAGATCTGTTATAAAATCATTTTTGTAGATTAAAAGCTGTTACATTTAGATCACTTAACAACTGTGGCTTTATTTACTTCTTGGCACATTTGTAATGTTTAATAGTCTTTCTTACCCAAAGATCTGTGTATCTTAAAATTCTGTTATCTTTCTAACCACAGTGAGTTTATTCTCACTGAAATGATTTATATGACATAATCCAAGATATTTTATGGATGAGTTTTTGTTCAACATTGTTACCTTTTGTGATAAAATGTTAAGCTGCTCCTAGCTCAAGCCTGAAAAAAACAATTAGAAAGTTAAGATTAGGGCACCTGGGTGGCTCAGTCATTAAGCGTCTGCCTTTGGCTTAGGTCATGATCCCAGGGTCCTGGGATCAAGTCCTACATCGGGCTCCCCGCTCAGCAGGAGACCTCCTGCTTCTCCCTCTCCTACTCTCCCTGCTTGTGTTCCCTCTCTCACTGGCTCTCTCTGTCAAATAAATAAATGAAATCTTTAAAAAAAAAAAGAAAAAAGAAAGTTGAGATTACCAGGAAATGTTAATTTTCATGGTCTGTTTTTAGTTGAATATCTAAGTTTATGAGTTGAGCACATGATAGTATTTCTGATTTAATGTATGTCCTTCAAAATAATGAATTTATGGAATGAAGTAAGAACTTAAAGGAAATGTAATAGGAAAATTTCAGAAGGATAGGCTTGACTTTTGAGTGCCCTTCATTTTTTTCCTAATGTGTTTCATTATTTAGAGCCATGAATGTTTAAAGAATTTTTTTCTTTATTAGCTGAAAGCTGTTCATCAACAGCTACAGGTTCTCTCCCAAGTCCCTCTCTGTAAGCTAAAGAAAAAGAATAAGTCTAAAAGGGAAAAGAAGAAAGAAAAGGCTAATAACAGAGATGAAAATCCAAGAAAAAAGTTTAAGCAAGTGAAATTAAAGGGAAAGTCCAAAAACAAGTACGTATCTTTTTATACCTTATTCATATAATAATATTATCTAACATAAATTTGACTAAATTTAATTTTTGTTTAGTCAGCCAAAGAAGAGGAAACAACAGGTGTTTGCTCTGAAACCTGAAGATGAGGCTAATGCTAAGCCTATGAACTATGATGAGAAAAGGCAGCTAAGCTTGGATATAAACAAACTCCCTGGAGAAAAACTTGGGCGAGTTGTTCATATAATACAATCAAGAGAGACTTCTCTGAGAAATTCCAACCGTGACGAGGTAGAGATAGACTTTGAAACACTGAAAGCATCAACACTGAGAGAACTAGAAAAGTATGTTGCCACATGTCTACGAAAAAGACCGCTAAAACCTCATGGTACGTATTTCTATCAGTAGAAATCAGTCTGCTATTTGCGTTAGTTTTTGGTAATACTTCTTTCCCTCTTAAATCACATAGGTAAGAAAATAACGAAGTCCAAGGAAGAATTTCATTCACAGAAAAAACAGGAGTTGGAAAAGCGGTTACTAGATGTCAATAATCAATTAAACTCTAGAAAATGTCAAACAAAACGTAGGTGGCAGTTTTTTATGTGTTTTGTTTGTTTGTTTTAAATGTTCCTGTGCTTATTGAATTCTACTGGCAGTGTAATGTGCTTCCCCGTTTTGTAGCTGAGAAAGCTCAGCCCCCCCCGGCTGTTGGAAGTGGTTCCCGGCTGAGCGAGAGCAGCAGCAGCGGCAGCTCATCGGAGACCGAGAGCAGTAGCAGCGATTCAGGCTCGTCCGACAGCAGTGATTCTGAATCAGGTTAGCTGTCTCCTTACGTCTACCTCTGTTGGCGGGAACATTTTTTTCTTGTATTATTGAGACTTCTATTTTTTAAGAAATGTTTGTCACTTACCCAGAACCTATGGTTTGGACACCACGCTTATTATTTAATTGCATGTTGACAATCTTACTATTTTCTTTAAACGAGATACTGTGTAAAATGAAACTTGATATTATATGTATAAGACTTACAGGTTTGTAATGTTGAGAAGTTTACTAAAGGTGGGAGATCGTTTCTTAATATGTAATACATCTTAATACGAGAAAATAACAAATAATAAAATTTCGATCTTTACTTTTTTATAAAATTTAAAAAATATTTGAGGACATCTTTCACTTTACTCTCCATGATCTGTCAGACCAACTCTAATGTTGCAAAGTATGTCCTATTGTGACACTACATTCTAAATTGAATAATCACTTGGAATTAAGAAACCAGTCATCCCAGAAAATGTTTATTTTCTTCACTATAGAATATTATCTTCTATTTCTGGAAAAATGTACTTCAAATTGAGATTTTCAGTTATGCTAAAGTACCATATTACCTTGGGTAGTTTAGCATCAACTGTATCAAGCTTAATTCAGTCATGTTTTCTTTGTGCTCTTTATTATTGATGGTTATGTAGTTGACAAGTAATCACTGCCCCAAGGATACTGACTTGGCAGTGGCATCCCATTATTGTCCACCAAAAGGCACATTCAGAATATCGGGCACTTTTGTGCCTAAAATTTTGCTTTATTTTAAATTAGTTGTTTTTTGTTTGTCATGAAATTTAGTTCTCTTTTAAAAAAATATCCTACACAGAATATTGTCACATCAGTGATTCTTACCATTTGTAAGAATATCCCTCTTACTTCAGTCTGGTAGTAAGGGTCTGCTGGCTTGCAATACATTCTGTTTCACTTTTGGTTCTGTTTAGTTTGCATTTATGTGGTGTTCATTGTTGCATTTTGTTTTTATATTTCTAAAGTGTATAGGGGTAAACATTTTTGTTATAATAAAAAATTTTTACTTTTGCTGGAATTTGTCGTAGTAAGTTTTTAAATTATTTTTAGGCTCTGATTATACATTATTTCCTTATATTTGACTTTAAAGCATAAAACAATGCTGGAAAAGTATTTTAAATTGTAATTAGCATTTGTAATTTCATCTAATAAAGCATTTGTGGCCTAATAAGTTAGAGCACTTTGTCTTTTATTTGTAGGATAAAACTGAGTTATCCAATTATGTATTGGCTGCTGATCAATAAATGCCTTGAGCATTAGTGGAAAAGTACTCTATACAGAGTGCTTCAATAGATGTATTCAAAAATACCTTAATTTTAATTTGAATTATCAATTTCTCATAGATTCTTCCAATACATTGCTTGAAGGAAAGATGTTTATCATCCACTATGTGTTCTTAAAGTGGCGTAATATATATGTTTTCATAACTTTCTAGTGGAATAACTTGGCCTCAGAATTATAATTTTTTTAACACTTTGTGTTGAATTTTTATTTTATGACTGGTGTTCTTGTTTAATGTCATCTTTTTCAATAACAGGGACTGTTTTTGAAAACACTGTTAAAAAGTCAAAGCAACATATTTTTATATTTGAACTTATGAATAATGTATAAGTTTGTGGTGCTAAAGTCAGTTGGTCTTCTAACATGATAGTATGGGTTAGCATTTTTCTTTGAAAATTTTGTTTTATAAACTTTGCAACTATGTACTTGATTCGAGAAACACTATATGTACAATGTGCAGTTATAAATTGCAAACACAATGCCTACCTTAAATGAGCATTAAGTTCTTTTGGATTTTTTTTTTTTGTTTATTTTACTTGTTTAACAAAATAAATTAGTAAGTGAAGCAATAGGAACTTGTCCTAAATATTAACTTTAATTGTATGCATCAAAATACTGTAAGGCTTTTAATTTTTAGTGTGTAATCTAAGAACATTTCTTACTTGAACAACAAAAACCCTAAATAAAAGGATTGTAAATTATGAAGATAATTGTCAGACCATATCAATAGCAGTACTTTAGTAAAAATAAGTAAAGCATCTACCATTCTTAAGTATGTACATGACATTCTCAAGGAGCAGATGACAAATCCCAAGTATGTATAAGTCTCAGGGTGGAGGGAAATGGAATTACTTACTGAGAAAATACAATTTGTGAAAATTAGGAATATTAGCAAAAACTTTATCTGTTATGAAAGTAAAAATTAACTGAAAATATACATAAAATTTTGTAGCTTTAGAGTTTATTATGATTTGCCCAGAACTGAAACTTACGGTTGGAAAATCTTCATTACCATAACTCTGGTTAATGAGGCTTTTGATTATTCAAGATAGGAGATAAAAATATAAGTTCATTTCTTCAAAATGTTAATAGAGGAAACTTCTCTGAAAGCTTTTGTGAGAAATTCTTTCCTGATAGAAGGATATTGACCTTTAGCAATTTTTTCTTAATCTATTTTTTAATACCTGCCTTTTGGAATTTTTATAGCAGCTTGACTGTATGCAGTTTTCTTGACCAAGTCATAATCTTTTGTAATTTTGGTTATCAAGGATAAAGCTCTATATTAACTTTTCTTAATTCCCTAATATTATTCAGTCGCATGGTTCTTCAGTTACCCTGTATTATGAGTTGGTCTGTCTTTACTGCAGTCGCATTCTTTTCAGATGTGTGAAATGGGTGTGCAAAATGTTTGAAAGGTAACATCTGTGAAAAACATTTAAGTGTTGTAAATTGTGTTACAGTTGTTCATTCTACATTATTTAAATGATTATCTTCTCTGTATTCTCAAACCTTGTTTTATGCACTTTTGAAAAGTAGACTTAATTCTCCTTTATCAAATAGGGTTAATAAAATGGCAGAGTTACGATTTCCAAGGGAAGTTTGACTTAAAAATTCTTTAACATTTCAAACAAGATATTAAATTAGTTCCGAAATAGAGTTGGAATGAAATCTCAAATCTTTGAAAAATATAAATGAGTTATCTGGGGTAGAAGCAGTACTTGATTGCAGATTTGTTGTAATTTGGTTTTATCATTTAAATTATTTTCTTGACCAACAACAGTATATGGAAATTGTCATGTGCAGTTTAGTCAAGAACATTTATTAAACATTGGTATAAATACAAAGCTTTCCTAAATTATTTTTCATAACCATCAAAATATCACCAAATGTCAGATCAAAGATGTTAATGAGGTTTGACAATAAAACGAATTCCAGATGCGTCTTACATGCTGTTAGCTGTGCTCTGCCTAGTATGTACACATAACCTGTTGAGAGTGTTCTAATGCGCAACAACTATGGCTATCTTGAGTGTTATAACGGGAGGAATATAATCAATAGATTCAATCATGTGGTCAATATTACTGAGAAACAAATGGGAACAGTTCATTGGTAGTAGTGCTTTTGATAGAAATCTTGTAGGAAATAACTTTAGGAACTGTCTAAATGTAAGTTCAAATACTTGATTAGTGTAGAATAGAATATTTTTCAGGAATGTTTATAATTTCATTTGTTTAATACTTACACGCAAAGAAACTCACTGGTTATGGCATCAATTCTTTACCTGATTAAGACAACGTTAATTTGTCACTTCATTTGTTAGACTTTTTGCTTTTATTGGCTTCAGTGTAGTTTCAGAGAATGAAATTTATGAAGTTCTTTAACACTTTCTTTTTTAAAAAACTTACTTATTCATGGGTGACTTACAAACAGGAATAAAACAACTTCTCATTTTAGTTCTACAACCTAGGTTTTCTGTAAAAGTGACAGGATATGATTTTTTTCATGCAGGGGAAAAAGGACAAAAAGGCCTCGGTTGAGGTCTGGGTTTTGTTTTAACGCTTTAGGGGGAGGACGGGTCAGTGAATGTAGGAAGTACGAAATGACAGTTGGGGATAATCTTTGCCATTTAAGAGAAGTGATCAGAGTTTATCATTCAGATTTTTTAAACTTTATGACTTCCTCATCAATTAAAGCGTTTTCAGAGCAAAAGCACCGGAAAGATAAATTCAAAGACCCAGGCTTGATTAAAAACTTATATATATTGAGGTCTATACTTGAGCCTTTGAGTCTTCAAAATTATTGATGAATTTTGTCTTGTGCATTTAAAAATTTTCTGTTCGGGCGCCTGGGTGGCTCAGTTGGTTAAGTGACTGCCTTCGGCTCAGGTCATGATCCTGGAGTCCCGGGATCGAGTCCTGCATCGGGCTCCCTGCTCGGCGGGGAGTCTGCTTCTCCCTCTGACCCTCCTCCCTCTCGTGCTCTCTCTATCTCATTCTCTCTCTCAAATAAATAAAATCTTAAAAAAAATTTTTTTTTCTGTTCAAAATGGGTCTTCCTGAATAGGCCATCTGTCTAGAATAGTGTTTTCTCAGTACATTAATGTGCTGCCACATTTGAGAACCACTGGTCTAGGGTTTTTTCCTTTTGTTTCCACTTTTTAACTCTAGTTATTATGATTTTGGTAAAAGGAACAGCAGTTTATAATTGGGTTGTTCTGGGGCACCCGGGTGGCTCATTTGGTTAAGTGTTCTGCCTTGGGTTCAGGTCATGATCCCAGGGTCCTGGGATCGAGACCCACAGCATCAGACTCCCTGCTCAACAAGGAGTCTGCTTCTCCCTCTCCCTCCACCCCCTTTCTGCCCCCGCCCACACTCATGCTCTCTCTCTCAAATAAATAAAATCCTAAAAAAAAATAATTGGGTGGCCTTCTATATTAAAATAAGTACCAAATACTTCAATGAAATTGCCAAGCAGTCTTTAAAGAAATTAAATTTTTTTAGTTCAAAAACAAATTGCTTGGTTTTTTTGTTTTTTTTTTTTAATCAATAGAACATGTCTTTGGTGATAAGTTTGGGCAAATCATTTATCATTTCTGGACATTCTTTCTTTCTTATAAAATAAGGTAGCAGAACCCAGGAGTGACTTCCATTCACCTTTCTAAACCCTGTGCTATGTAACAGAAGTGTGATTTATTTTTCTAATTTAAGAATTTTCAGTAATTTTTTCTGCTTATATGGCATAACATTCTGGTTTTGCACTATGGTATTCATATTCAGCTTATTAAAGTTTTTTAGTCCATACTGTCTTGCTGATAATATTTGCTATCTCTGGAGCATTTATCTCAATGCTTTGATAGGTGATTGGTATTAAACATCAAATATTTGATTCCAGCTCTCTCTTTTTTATTCTATGATTAAACTTTTTCCCTTAGTTTAAAATGAAAACTTTCCAAAGTTTTATATTGAGGTTTTGGGAAAGATGTGAAAATAGAACTTATTACATAACATGCATAAGTTTTTTGTTTGCGTTTGTTTAGTAGTTCACATATATTATGCATTTTGATTTAGTAGTTCACATAAATTATCCAATTTGAGGCTCTTAAGGTAGGTATACATATTATCACAGTTCCTGGAGAATTAGTTGACAGTATATATGTTACCATTATACTGCTCAATTCCATTAATATTTGTGAGACCTGGGGCTTCTTCACTAATTGAAATGAGATCTTAAGCTTGATAGTGAGAATGCATATGTTGGTCTTTTAATTGCAAAGTCCAGGAACTCATAAATAAACAGTTTTACTTAACTACGTTCCTGGAAAGTCAACTATGTAAGAGTAGAATGAGAACCAAAATGCTGAGTTTTAGTCTGTCATTATTCTTCTATCCATAGTCTGTAAGACTTTTATGAAACATACTGTATTGGGTGGTTTTCACTTTTTTTTATTGCCGTATAATTGACATACGATAGTCTAATAGTTTCAGGTGTATAACATAGTATTCAGCATTTGTATACATTGCAAAATAATGACTACAATAAGTCTAGTTACCATCCTGGTTTTCTCAATTAAAAATTCTTTGATGCCTTTTGCTAGTGTCTTCAGACTTGGAGATGCTAAGTTTTAAAATTCTGAGCTTTATTTTTATATATTAGAAAACTAAGGCCCTTGAATTTTTTTGGTAGAGGTATGTCATATTTTATTATACTTAAGAGTTTATATAAATCATAGAATAATGTAGTTTAGCTGCATATTTGAATAGTTAAGATAGATGTGTAGATGTGCATATAGTATATGATCATATTAATGAAGTCTGGTTTTTTTTGTTCAAAGCCGAAACCGTAATTTATCCCCTAAATGTGAAAGCTCCTTGGATCTATAGCCTTTGCTATAGTCTTTGCTCTCTGTATTCTTCCTCTCCACCTAACCCCCAACACTTAAATAATACTTAGTGGAGTGACATTAAGATGGTTCGTGTCATTTCAAATAATTGAATTCTTCAAATTAAAGCACTTAATTGAGTGGCATTTAGCAGTTTTAACAATGTCCAGCATCAAACATTTTAGGAGAGGAAAGAACAGTAACACATCCAGTGGAAACTGATGGCATTTCAGGAGGCAGAAGGTAATTATTAAAATTAGAATGTTTTAAGTTTGAATAAGATTTGATGTTAACCAGCTATGGTGCCCTGGAGCCTGAAGCAAATAATGCTCAGGTGGCTCATGAACGCTGACCTGGAAAGATGGGTCAAGGCATTAACTGCCGGTTTGGTGCTTTACCACATTGACCTAGGCTTATGACTGGGGAGGATAGCACCAGAATCAGTTGTAAGATAAAGAAAGAGGAACCTATATGAGCACCGTGTCAGAGATCTCTTTTTATATCTATCCTACCACCAGTGTCCGCTGTAAAGGTATTTCTAAAGGTAAAGAAGGTAGTATAAAAACCATCTGTTGCTACATTGTTGAGGCTGCCAAATAGCTAGATTATTTGGGGTCTTTCCTATAATGCTTAGTAAGCAGAGCAGACTTTGCCATGAAATCAGATAGCTTCACTTTTCATAAGAGACTCAGATAAGTGACATACCCTTCTCTTACAGTAAATTCTTAATTATTTAATTAAGTCCTTTATGGCTATATTTATGGCTTCTTGATAAAAGATTTTACCATAATTCATCCTATTTGTTTAAAATCTTATCTGTGTTGTAACTTGCTCCTTTTTAAACTGTTATTCAAACTCTACTATGCTGTTCTTTTTGCCTAAATAATCCAAGTTGAAATTTGTGATTGGATATTTATTCCATTATGTAGAAAAGAAAATATCCCTTTTAAAAAGCAAGTATCCCTTTAGAATTTTGACTGATTCAAAGGTCAAAAACCAGGTAACTATAAGAATTTCTTGATTTAAGAGGTTGGTATTAAAGGTATTTTCTTGAAATGACCCTTTTATTTCTAACATGAAAAATCATTTGTAATTTAAATGGTAAATTTTTAAGCTGGCAAATATTGAAATATTTCTTTATATACATTTGCAGAAATGTTTCCTAAATTTACTGGAGTAAAACAGAATGATTCTCCTAAAGAACAAGTAAAGGTAAGTTAATTCTTCATTTTCTACCTTAGAATTTTAAAATGTATGCTATGACTCCCTGGTATAGTAATAAATTCTTAAAAATTTGTTTTGATTTGGGCGCCTGGGTGGCTCAGTTGGTTGGGCATCTGCCTTCAGATCAGGCCATGACCCCCAGAGCCCTAGGATCGAACCCCCTCACCCCCCGGCTCATCAGGGAGTCTGCTTCTCCCTCTCCCTGCTCGTGCTCTGTCACTCACTCTCTCAAATAAATAAATAAAATCTTTAAAAAAAGAGATTTCTTCCTAAAGGAAATAGAATACAGGAACTAGTTGGCTACATTTTTCTAATAAGGTATAACTGTTCTATAAATCATACAGATTAGTAGAACAAATTATAGAAGTTTGGAATTAGTCTTGAGAGTCTAAATACAGAGAGAAGGCCTTGCTTTTCCTATATGCACACAGTAGGATATAGGCTATGTACAGGAAGGTGGAATTTCTAAAAGTAGTAGGAAAATGGTAGTTAGGGTTTAAGATAAAGCTTTTAATTACCAGCTATTTTAGCACATCTATGATTTGTAGTTGACATGCTTTGAAAAGGATAGAAGTAATTTTACCTGTTACTAATTCAGGTTGTCATTCTCATTAAATTTTTAATCCTCTGTACCCTTCTCAAATATAGAATTACAGGTATATACCTTTATTAAATTTATAAACTATTTAACATCATGTAACTAGGTTAGTGGTGTACAACATAAATACCTGTCTTGAGGGAGCTCAGTTGTGAGAAGAAATAAAATCACATGTTTAAGGGGTTGCATGATTAGTGCTATAATCTATATTCATAATTTATTGAGAAGATGAAGAAGGAACATACATACTGCCTGAAGGAGAGAGTACTTACAACAGGTTTTAAACTACAGGGAAAAGGAAGAAATAGTACATTGACACAGATTAAGGACTTACTTTTTTTTAATTTTTATTTATTTATTTTTAAAGGTTTTATTTATTTATTTGACAGAGAGAGAGAGAGAGAGCACAAGCAGGGGGAGTGGCAGGCAGAGGCAGAGGGAGAAGCAGGCTCCCCGCAGAGCGGGGGGAGCCTGATGTGGGACTCGATCCCAGGACCCTGGGATCATGACCTGAGCTGAAGGCAGTCGCTTAACCAACTGAGCCACCCAGGTGCCTAAGGACTTATTTTTTTAAAACAGAGGTAGTAGCATGAAGAGAAGCAAAAAAGCACGGGAGGTGTTCTGGGAAATATGGCAACATAGGGTATTTGTAAGAGATTAGTTGGCTTGGGAAATATAATAGGGAGGGCTTTGAACACTTAGGTGAAGTGGTAACTAATATGGTAGGCAAGAGTGAGTTCTTGAAGGCTTTGAGTAAGAACAAAATACAGATAATCTGTTGCCATAGGTATTAGAGGAATCAAAATTATATCAATGAATTTTGAAAGCATACTCCATATATGGCATATAGAATGCTGTCATAATAATCTGTTTTTGGCGAGAATTTTTTCAGTGTTCCTCATTGAGGAACAAAATGCCCTTTGATAATCAAAGAGAGAAATATTTTTAGGAGTATGAATAAATGCATATATTTGTGTTTCAAAAAGTGATTTTTTGCTGATTTAAACCTCAGCATTTGACTTTAAGTTTTGAGCTTGGGTCTGTATTATTGTTGGGATAAACATTCTTATGGCATTAGTTTTATTCAAGCTAGCATAGATAGGTATTCATACACTTGCCTTATCTACTCATTCACTCTAACTCCTTTGTTAGATGGGGGAGAAAGACTATCTTACTCATCTCTGTACTACCTACAACTTAAAGCTTAGTAGGTAAGGTACCTGGGCTTTGGTACTATAACGTAGTTTACAACTGAATAGATGTAAGATTCTAGGTAAGTTGCTTTTATTATATCTAAGTCCTGTTGCACACTTCATATGGGGGTGAAAGTTATACCAAACTCATGAGATCATTGTGAGAATTGAAGAACTATATAAAGGGTTTAGCCTGGTGCCTCACACATGATAAGCATTAAATAAATGTTAGCTATTATAATACAGTTTTTACTTAATAAATTAATCAGAATTTGTTGATAGTCTTACAGGTCAACTATCATGATTTTTTTTACCCACGCTTCCCATTATGCCTATAATTCAGTAACGAAAAGGGGGTAAAATAAAGTGGATCAGTCCCTAGATTTGATATAAAAGCTCAGTTTTTATTTTCCATAGCTCACAGGAAAACATTTGAAAATAAGCAGCACTATTTGATAACATGCGTAAGTCTGTATGTATTATTGACTAAGATTATAGGCTTTGGCTAACTCTACTTAAAACTATAGGATGGCCAAGTCATTTAATCTTTCCACATCTTGGTTTTCTCATCTGTAGGAATGGGATAATTATACCTTTTAAGTTTATATGACTCAAGTAATACCATTTTTTGAAGATAGTATTACATTTTTCCTCTGATGTTTCTATTTTTTTTAGTTAAACCTCTTTTGTGGTTAAAACTCTGAAACACAATTTTATTTATCTTTGTCTTAATAGATACAGTCTTCTATGCAAGATAAAGCATCTGCAAAAACCACCCTTGTTTGTCAGACTTCATATTCATGTGAAACACCACCAAATCACCACCAGTTACCATTTAATCATCAAGAAGTAGAACATTTACAGAGTGTGAAAAACATTTCACCTTTACAAATTCTGCCTCCCTCAGGTAAAAAAAATTGACTGGTAAATAACTAGTAAATTCCGGGTTAGATATAATCACTGAAGCACATTGTTAGAAATTATCTGCTTTATACCTAAAGGTACTCATTACATTTGTTTTTTTTTTAATTTTATTAGAATTCAGTTAGCCAACATATAGTACATCATTAGTTTCAGATAATTCATCAGTTGCGTATAACACCCAGTACTCATCCATCACCTCACGTGCCCTCCCTAATGCCCATCACCCAATTACCCCATCCCCCACCCACCGCCCCTCCAGCAACCCTCAGTTTGTTTCCTGTAGTTAAGAGTCTCTCATGGTTTGTCTCCCTCTGATTACTTTCCATTCATTACATTTGAATAAGAAAATTATATGTGGGGTTCACATGCAACTTACTTTCAGGTAGGTTATATACATTGGCATAGACCATATATTAAAACCTTTCACTACCAGAGTCCACACTAAGTTCTGAACAGATTTGGGAAATGTTGCTCTAATTTCCATGATGCCTATTTGAGTTGGAAAGGTAGGATGGAATATGGAAAAGATAGAGATTTTATAGGTAGAGAAATTTAAGTTATATACATGAGAAACAGTTTATAGCTACGGAAACTTGGGCTAGAAATACTTGCCTGGCAGTGGTTCCCATTTACCAAAACATCTTCCAAATCTGGCTAAATTTTTATATTGTTAGATTCATTTGACTAAATATCCTGTCTGTTAGTCTTGTCAGAAGTCTATCTCATCCTGATTCTCCTGCTAGTGTATGGCACAAAGGATAATTCTCTGATACTGATGAGCCCAGCCTAGGGGTGCCTGAACCTTGCGATACTGTTCAGGTCTAGCCTAGAGGCAGGTGTGAATATTCCTTACCCATTTCTCCTTCCCACTAGGCTGCTCACTGGTTTGTATTTGGCCTTCCAATGGCAGGGGTTTTCTGAAGCAGAAGAAATTTCTAAATTGTTTTACTACAGCACAGATTAGGAAGAACAGAGAAGTTTGGGGCCTCCTCTTTGCTTCCAGTGATAGCTCCCTACAATTCTGTGTTTGAGTATTTCATATTGTATTTAACTCAATTTTAGCTCTTCCCAAAGCAACACTGGAGGGCATCCCAAGAATAAAAATAAACAAAGATCCAAAGTATGAAATATTTACATCTGTCCTTTTGTGGAAAAAGGTTTTCAAATTATGCAGGAGCATAACTGAAGATCTAGTAATTCTAGGTCATGAATTACCTCGACTACAAGTGTTCCATTTAGGTCTTTAATTTGTATACAAGTAGCTTCAAACAGGAGCATAACAAAATCAGATTTTATGTGAGGAAGTGATTACTGCTTAACTGTAAAGGGGGCAGATTAAGATGAAGATGCTCTGGTACAGTTGGGACCAAGTAAAGAAGCTGAGTGCTATAGTCTAGGAAAGAAATTTTAAGAACCATAACTAAGGCAGTAAGTATGGAAAGGATGTGGATAAATTAGAAGAATATTTTTGTGGTGCAGTTGTTAGGCTTTGTTAGAATGAATGTCTTGCAAGATATCATCCAATAGTTGGACTGCCATTAAGAGGCAGTGCTCACTTTGGACATGTGTGAGGTACTGGAGTACCTAATTGGAAATAGACAACTACAAATTGGAAATAGACAACAATAGAAAATTATAAATAGGTTTCTAGAACTAAGAGGGTATAATGAGAACTATAATTTAGGAATTGCCAGTATATAGAAGCTACTTGAAACAGAATGAATGAAAACACCCAGGAAAATGTATAGAGCAGGAAGAGAAAGGTCAAGGACAAAATTCTAGGAAACAAAACTTCCTCAGTAAAAATAGAAAAAATTAAGTTAAAAGATGATGTCATCAAATCACAAGGTTATACAAGTACCACAAGAGTATATTGCAATGCATTAAAGTAAGATGAGGAATGAGGAGAGAGGATTAAAATTGGCAGTGTGAGATTTTTTGCTTTTGCAAAAGGCTTTTTAGTGGCCATTGTGATTGGGGTAGAAGCCAAATTTTTATAAGTTGAGAAGTAATGGAATCTGTAAACCAGTTTTTCAAGAAGTTTATTGGTCGAGAAGATAGCTGTGGCTTTAACAGGAAGATAGTTTTCTTGGGGGAGGCTGGGGGGGGGGTTTTTTTGGGAGGGGGGACATTATTTCATTATGTTTGAGTTTTTGAATCAAAGAGATATGGACATTTTTAAAGGTTGCTCAGAAAGAGCCAGAGTTGAGAAAGGTGTTATTTTCATTATAGTAAATTCATAGAAGATTGGTAGGGATAGCCCTGAAGAACTAGACAGTAGAAAACAAAGAATGCAGTCAAGATGGTCTTTTGTTCCTATTTTAAGAAAACATCCTATCTATGAAAATCAGGCTTTCAATATCTAAGTCTTCAGTTGCGGTAAGTTTATTGTATTAAATTTTGGTTTATATGTGATTGTTAGTAAAAGGAATTTGTGTGAATATTGTATAAAAGGAATGCTTGGATGATGCCAGAGTGGCTATCCTATTGCACTTACCAAATTTTCCAGAACCAAGTGGTTTGCATGTGCCAACTGTAGGTGGCACTGTGCCCAAGGGAGACTGCAAATGTGTGTAAACTAACATATATATAGAAGTTTACTTTTCTGGAGTTTAATCTTGATGGAAATAAATGTTTAGTTAAATCTTTCAAACAATAAAAGATTTTTTCACTTAGGTTTCTTAATACAAAAACGTTTGACAAAATGTTAGTACATAAAAGCTTTAAGAAATTGAATTGAGTGTTACCAGTTTTTTCAAAACTACTGCCATCATCTCTGCATGAACTGGAAAATGCCTCATTTTTTTCCTTAAAATAAGTTGAAGTTTTAAGTTACAAAGGATTACTAGCCTTATCCTTATAACTTACCCATTTCCCAAATTCATTTCCCAGCTTATAAATCTTCCCTCAATTATATTAAGAATTTTTAAAAAACAAATACTTATGCTATCATATGATTGTGAATTAACATGGCAAATGAAAAGGCAAATCAAAGAGTTTGCCATCTAGTAGGAGAAATAAACAGCTGGTATACAAAATAAAAATAATGTTCCCTAAAAGAAATCAAAATTTAAAGAGGTGAGGAAGGCAAAATTACCTGATCTCTTTGGCAGATGTGTATTTTACAGATTAAGTATCATTTGAGCTGGATTTTGGAGGAAGAAGTAAGACTTATCTATGTATATCTAGGACTGAAAGGCATTTTGGATGGAGGAAACAACATGCATGAAGGTATTTAGGCAATCAATAATTGGATGTGATTAAAGCTTTGGTTGGATAAATAGGAATATGGGGGAATGAATTTGGAAAGGTAGACCAGGTTCAGATCATAAAGAACCTTGATATCTATAGACTTTGGACTTAATGATAATGGTATAGTCATTGGGGAGCCAGTGAAGATTTTTTTTTTTTTGAGCAAAGGGTATGAGCTTCAAAGTAATTAATCTGCCAATATTATATAGGCCAGTTGGAAGAATGGGCCATAAGGACCAGAGAAAGAAGAGACCAATTGGGCTTTTCCAGTAGTAGGGGAAAAAAAATGAAGTAATGGAAAGAAAGAAAAGTGAAAGGTTGAAAAAAATTACAAGGGTAGAATGAGCGGGTCTGCAAAAGATGAATATATGCTAGATTTTAATAACAAAGGATTATTTATAACAAGCTTCAGTGGCTCAGAGAATATGGCCTAGATACTGGTGCAGGTCAAAAAACAGAAGTCTGAGGAAAGAGAAGTTTTGTAGTGTTTTGCAGTACCAAAGGGTCATCCCCATGAAAATGTTTTTCAGAGAGTTGGACCCTTGACATACTTAGGCTTCTGTGACACTATTTTCTTCACCATCCCATCTCTTCGAATGTTCCTTACAGATATCTCTGTATCTGCCTATCTTTAAATGCTGAAAATAATCTAAGTTGCATCATTAAGCCTTTATCTTTTTACTTCATGATATTCTAGCCATGTTCCAAAGCCTAGGTTTACTAAGCTCATAGTGATCCCCTCAACTTTATAGCAGTAGGCTTGTAGGCTTGGAACAGCCTTCCCATTTACCCAGGTCTGCCATACGTTGATTATTTTCTACTTACTATAAAGGTTGGATCTATACATTCTGCCTGAGTGATCTTGGTGTCTGTGACTCCTAGTCTCATGTTTACAAATCAAGTATCCAGGCCCCATGCATATTTATACAACTCTACTGAACATCTTTTCTTAAACATCACATAGGCATGTCAAACACAGCATGCCAAAACTGAATTTCCCTATTTTAATCCCCACATTTTAATCTTTCCTCTTTAATTCTCTTTTGCTTTAGAAAACACTGTTGCTTTATTAACTACCAGCAGGACTGGCCTGCATGCGGCAGTGGACAATGGGCTGAGGGTATGTGTAGAATGTGAGGAGGAGATGATGACTGGGAGGCTGCTTTGAAGGAAAGGGGTGGTCTGGAGGCCAGGCTCAAGAGCCCCTCAGATTCACTTCCCAGGAATGGTTAGACCTTGTAAAGGAGTCATGGCAAGCTGTGGCCATGCCACCAGTAAGATTGAGAAATTCCTGGAAATCTAGCTGGCCAATCAGAGTTGAGGTCCATTTTTTCCATCATGCAGTGAAGGATGCCAGGGTCCTTCTGGTTCTTTGTGAAGGCAGCCAGGTCTGTGTTCATGAAGGTTAGGAACTCTTTCTTGGAGAGTGCAGTTATAACCCTTATATCCAGCACACTTCTGGAAAACAGTAATCAGAAAGTCGATGCACTGCTCAGTCTCAGTAGGGCTGGACATTTTTGCCATGTCTGCGTGGAGCAGGCATGGAGCCTGTGACCAGGTGGCGGCCATGCTATTCCTCTTTAACTCTTGATAATAGCACTGCACCACTTAGCTCAGCAAACTGAGAGTCATTTAGAATTTACTTCTCTTGACATACATACTCTTTCTCCTTCTTAAATAATATCTGGCCTGAAGCACAAAAGGGATGTAGTTCTAAAGTTAAAGCTTAACTCCCTATTTTTCCATTCCTTGTTGAACTGAGAAAACGTAAGTACATTTGGGCTATGTAGGGACATACAAATTTAATCTTTGTTCTTTCACTCATGCCTCCATTGTAACTTTTCTCTCACCCTTCTTCGCTCACTCCCATTCCTTAATGTTCCTCTCTTCATCAAGCTTCAACTTTGACTAGTAGGATTTGACCAGAGAATCAGTCAAGGGATTGATGGGTAGTAGAAGCTTAAATCTAAGTTCCTACAATATGTAAGTGGCTAGATTTCTCTGAGCTTGAATAGTTAACAGAGATAGCAGCTTAGTTTTCATTTGTCTCCTCTGTCCTTTTGCTACTTGTTAGGACCTGTAGAAAAGAATTAGGGAGAATTGAAAGAGAAATGACCCAAGTAAGTTCATGTATCAGGATGTTCATGGTTGCGTATGACAGAAAAGTCAGTTCAAGATGGCTTGAACGATGTAAGTTATTTTGTTAGCATATACAATCGCTAGTCCAAAGGTAGGTCAGTCATTTAGGCATGGTTTAACCAAGGCTTAAGCTCTTTTTCTGTAGTTATCTTTACCAATAATAAATGAAATATTGGTATGAAAGTTTAACAGCTAATAGGATTGCATAGTTTGTTCTCTTCACCCCCGAGTCAAGCCAACCTTTTACATTTTATACTCTTTTCTCCTCATTAGCTATTGTAGATATTTAATGTCTTAGTTCTTCCATTCTTTGTATTTTGTTTTCAATTTCACCAAGAAGTATCTTTACCTAAGAGCCCTGCATTGGCTTAGGCCTGCTCTTTCCTAAATGACTTACGGGTGTTGGGGTAGTCTAATGAAAACCCATCTCTGGAGCTGAGGTCACTTTGCGCAGTAGAGGACTGCTATACCATGGGGACAGATGAAACAGATTTTGGTGGGTGAACCACAGTGTGAACTATTCTTAATGTAGACAAAATAAGAGGACATAAATTTCAAGTGAAAAATGTTTATTTTACAGTTTAACAGTTCCTCAACTAAGAATATTCCAAAGCTAAAACAACATCAAAAAATTAATCATTTTGTTTTCATAGTTTCTGACCGGGGGGCGGGGGCAGGAAGGGAGAAAAGGTCAAATTATGGACAAACAATATGAATATATTGATTATACTGTTCTAAAAATGTGTGCATCTAGGTGATTCTGAACAACATTTGAATGGCCTAACTGTGACTCATCAGTCTGGTGATAATGACACAGCAATGTTAGAATCTGAATGTCAAGTACCTGTGCAGAAGGTAAGAGTGATGTTATTTTTTCCTCACAGATCTTGAAGGGATTTAAAATTGAATATGGAGGTGGCACAAAGGGTATTTTAAGGCTTAACTTAATGAGATTTTGGATCTCTAAGCCTATTTAATAAAAAAAAATATTTTTTTGGCCTATTTAAAAAAAAATGTTACTTGTGAGCAACATCTTCCCTCTCCCTTCTACCATCAGTTCCCATGCTTATGTTTAATTGTAAGTTCTGTAATGCTGGCATGTGCCAGCTATCCTGATTTTAAAGCATGTCATAAAGCTGTCTTCTAGAATTTGTTGTGGGGGATTTCCTAATGGAGTCTTTTGTGCACTTACTCTCAAACTACACATTGATCATTCTTTCAACAAATAGTATAGATGTTTGGGATGCATTAGATATATCAGGTGTTCTTCTAGGCATTTGAGTCATTCTCAGAAACTTACTGTGAAGGAGATGTTTATATATCCTTCCCTTTTCCCTCCCTCCCTTCCTCTCTTCCGTCTTTCCTCTCTTCCTTCCTTCCTTTCTTTTTTCCTTGGAAGTACTTCAGAGGACAACTTTTACTATTCCTAAGTGTTTGGCCACACTTAGGAATATGTAACATTTCACCATAAGGAGCATACTGATTTGGTCCTTGTGTTTTCTTAGAATTTGTAATTTTCTTAGATAATGTACTAATAATTATTGTCATAAACAATATGTTGAATTTGGGTATTTTGTTATTCATAAGAATCATATTAAAAAGTGCCTTTTCTGGGGCATCTGGGTGGCTCCATCGGTTAAGCATCTGCCTTCGGCTCAGGTCATGGTCCCAGGGTCCTGGGATCAAGCCGCGCATCGGGCTCCCTGCTCAGTGGGGAGTCTGCTTCTCCCTCTGCCTCTGTTCCCCTGCTTGTTCTCTTGTGTGCACTTTTCTCTGTTTCTCTTTCAAATAAATAAAATCTTTTTAAAAAGTGCCTTTTCTGATATCCAACATTAATTTTTTATTTTACTGGTTATTGTTTTAATAACAAAAGTGTTGCCCATCTCCTTTATGACGGAAAGAATAGTGCCACAGAATTTCTTAAATATTTGGCTTAACTATAATCTTTGTTTCTAACTTATGAAAACTCTTTATAATTTTGACTGACCCAAAATAAAGTTTGAAAGAATAAGAAAATTTCCAAAAGGGTAAAATAAGCAGCAAAACATCTAGTGTATGTCATACTGTTGCAGTTTGTGCCATAGGTAAAAGTGACATGTCTACTCTATTTCTAATGCCTAGCAAGTAACAGAAACTAAAATGTTGAAATGAAAGCTTAAGAAGGAGTAGGATTGTGTGGCTTGTTCTCTTCACAACAAACTGTTCCCATTCTTAATATTTCCCGCCATTGCTCCCTCACTATCAGCAGTGTTACCTTCTGTTGAGAAGAGAGGTTATGGAATATCAGTGCTAGAAGAGATTTTTGAGTATTAGTCTATGTGCATAAACTAGAGCTCAGGTGGTTCAAGTATCTTGTCCAAATAAGAACTGGGACTAAAACAAAAAATTTCAACAAACATTCAACGTCTTGTCTTTTTACTAAGAAACCCTGGCTTTTGCCATTCTTCTCTTCAGCCTCAGGAAAAGATCTCTCTTATTACCAAAGCAAACTCATCTCTGTTAATTCTCTTGTATTAAGCAGATTTATTGTGGAGGTCTCCTGCCATCTCTATGGTCTCTGTTATTCCTTCTTGTCTTAATTTCCCACTACCCATTTACATCTTAAACCAGGGTTTCTCTGGTTTAACACTATTAACATTTTGGGCTTGGATAAGTCTGTGTCAGGGGTAGGCTGCGCATTGTAAAATGCTGAACAGGAACCGTAACCTCTCCCCGACTGGATGCTAGTAGCACCCTTTCCCCCACCCCCATGTGACAACCAAAAGCATCTAGGTATCTTGTCAGATGTCTTCCCTGGGCCTAGGGGAATCACCCCCAGGTGAGAACCAGTGCCTTAGTTGTGCCTAGCATCTAGCTTCTCCTCTATCTCTGTTGTTTGCCCTATCAGAGGAACCAGTGACCTCTAAAATTGTTGCATCCTTCCCAGAGTCTTGATAGGGTGAGAAACCAGGATGTTCTACTACTTCTTTACCTGACTGAACATTCACTATGGTGATTTCAGTTTTAGTCTCTCTGCAGATGACTCAAATATGTATGTCTAGTCCTGACCTCCTATAATTCTTAAACATTTTTGATGACTTCTCAGTGTCCTGCAGCCAAGGAGTTGCTATGTTCTTTGAGTTTTACTTCCAGTATGTCTCCTTCTCTATTTCCACCTCATAAACCAGTACTTACTACCTTTAATCTGAGTTCTTTTTAACACTTTTAACTGGTCCGACTTGAGACCCTCCTTCTTCTTTTTTTTTAAGATTTTATTTATTTTTTCACAGAGATAGACACAGTGAGAGAGGGAACACAGCAGGGGGTATGGGAGAGGGAGAAGCAGGCTTCCGTGGAGAAGGGAGCCCAATGTGGGGCTCAGTCCCAGGACCCTGGGATCATGACCTGAGCAGAAGGCAGATGCTTAACAACTGAGCCACCCAGGCGCCCCACCCAGAACCCTCCTTATTCTGATCCATTCCACTTTAAGCATTCTTATGTTCCTCTTGATGTGTTCCTCTGATGATTTTACTCATCTGTATGAAACTGCCACTGGTTTCTAAATTTGACTACAGAATGAACATTAAACACCTTTATAGTATATGACCCCAAACTAGCTTTTCAATCTTAACTAGATGCCTTGTAACAAATTGCAACTGAACTATTCATTTCTCCCCAGATACACTAGTAATACCTTTAATTATATTCATTCTTCATTGAGGAATACTTGCCATTCTCATCTCCACCTTTCTAGTCTTATTCTTTGTGATACCTGAAAAACTGTCCTATACTCCAAACCCACATATGAAGTTTACTGTCTTAGCATCTGCCAAAATTTCATTGCAATTAAGTAGAAATTTTAGGCACAAAGCTAGTGACCAGTTTTCATCCTTCCTTTATTCCCTGTTTAATATACTGCCAGGTATTACCATGGTTGTTTCAAACCTCTGTCTGAAGATGAGATGCTTTAAATGGCTGAGTAGTCATATGAATTCAGCAACTGGTATTTAGCCTAGTCCATGAGTAAGAACAAAATAGGTTTTATTGGTAATATATGGGAAACACTTCTGAAGGACATTTAGCTGACCACTAGTGATGTCTGACTCCTTTTATTACTTTGGGATAGAAGTTAAAGGCCCACGAGTATATCTAGTCATAAATTTTCTTATGCTTTATCTGGGACCCTTGACAAATTTTTCCCTAGTATTTCATGGAAATATATGAAAAGAGCAATTAAGCATACTTAATTAAGGAGAAAATTACCAAAAAAAAAATTTCAACAGAGGATGTTTAGGTATATTATAATCCTCTTCTTTCCTTACACAGATAGGCAGGTTAACTCTTTTTTTTTAATTGAGATATAATTAACATACAACATGTTAGTTTTCAGATGTACAACATAATGATTCAGTATTTATAATGATTCAGTATTTGTATTGTGAAATGATCACCATGATAAGTCTAGTGCCACACAGTTACAAATTGTCTTTCTTGCAGTGCAGACTTATAAGATCTATTCTGTTAGCAACTTTCAAATATAATTCGGTATTATTAACTATAGTCACCATGCTATACATTACCCCTGCAGGACTTATTTATTTTATAACTGGAAGTTTGTACCTTTTGACGCCCTTCACCCAGTTTCCCCACTCCTCACCACCCTCCTCTGGCAGCCACGAATCTGTTCTGAGTTTGGTTTCGTTTGTTTGTTTAGATTCCACATATAAGTGGAAATCATACGTTATTTATCTTTCTGTTTGATTTATTTCACTTAGCATAATGCCCTCAAAGTCAACCCATGTTGTTACAGATGGCAAGATTTCCTTCTTTTTTGTGCTATTTTTAATTTAACTTTTTGAGGAACTTACATACTGTTTTCAACAATAGCCATACCAGTTTATACTCCCATCAACAGTATGCAAGGATTCCCTTTTCTCTACATCCTCACCAACACTTGTTATCTCTTGTCTTCTTGATGATAGCCATTCTAACAGGGTGTGAGGTGATACCTCATTGTGGTTTTGTTATGTATTTTTCTGGTGACTAGTGATGTTGAGTACCTTTTCATGGGCCTGTTGTCCATTTGTATATTTTCTTTGGAAAAATGTTCAGATCCTCTGCCTATTTTTTAAACAGATCGGTGTTTTGTTTTGTTTTGTTTTGTTTTTGGCTATTGAGTTGTATGAGTTCTTTATGGAAGATTGTATTTTGGATATTAACCTATTATCAGATACATGATTTGCAAATATTTTCTCCAGGAGGTGACCTTTATGTTGTTTTCCTTTGTTATACAGAAGCCTGTAGCTGTCCAGTTTTCCCAACACCATTTTTTGAAGAGACTGTCCTTTGCCCATTCTATACTCCTCACTCCTTTGTTGTACATTAATGGACCAAATTTGTGTGATTTTATTTCTGGGCTCTATTCTGTTCTAGTGAACTATCTATCTGTTTTTAGATCAATACCACACTGTTGGTATTACTGTACTCTACTGAACTTACTAGTTCTAATAGGGTTTTATTATTGTTAAGCCTATAAGGTTCTATATATACTATCATGTAATCTGTAAATACTGACAGTTTTACTTCTTTCTGATTTGAGTGCTTTTTATTTATTTTTCCTGCCAAATTGCTCTTGTTAGGACTTACAATACTGTGTTGAATAGAATTGGCAAGAGTGGGCATCCTTATTTTGTTCTTGATCTTAGAGGAAAAGCTTTCATCTTTTCATGTTGAGTATGTTATTAGCTGTGGGTCTTGTCATATATAGCTTTTATTAGGTGAGATACCTTACCTTTATGCCTACTTTATTGGGAGTTTTTAATCATATAAAATCAGCTGTTGAGGCACTTGGGTGGCACAGTTGGTTAAGCCTCTGACTCTTGGGTTTGACTCAGGTTGTGATCTCAGGGTCATGGGATCAAGCCCCACATTGGGCTCTGTGCTCAGCATGGAGTTGGCTTGGTTTCTCTCTCCCTCTGCCCTTCTCCCCCCCTTTCAAATAAATAAATTTTGTCACATGCTTTTTCTGTATCAATTGAGATAATCATATGATTCTTATTCATTTTATTAATGTGGTATATCGTATTGATTGGTGGATGTTGAACTATCCTTGCATCCCTGGAGTAAATCCTACTTGATTGTGGTGTATGATCCCTTTAATGTATTGTTGAATTGGGTTTGCTGATGTTTTATTGAGGACTTTTATATCTGTGTTCATCAGGGATATTGGCCTATAATTTTCTTGTGTCCTTACCTGGTTTTGGTATCAGGGTAATGCTGGCTATAAAATGGTTTTGGAAGAGTTCCTGTCCTCTTTTTGGGGAGAGTTTGAAAAGGATTGATAGTCTTTAAATGTGAAGTGGATTGATAGTCTTTAAATGTGAAGCCATCTGTTCTTGAATTTTTGGTGTTTTGGAGGCTTTTGATTACTGACTTAGTGTCCTTACTAGTAATCAGTCTGTTCAGATTTTCTGTTTCATCATCATTCAATCTTGGGAGATTGTATGTTTCTAGGAATTTATCCATTTCTTCCAGGTTCATTTCATTGACATATAATGATTCATATTAGTCTCTTATCTTTGTATTTCTGTGGTATCAGTTGTGATATCTCTTTCATTTGTGATTCTACTTATTTGAATCCTCTTTCTCTTGGTGAGTCTAGCTAAAGGTTTGTCTTTTTTTTTTTTTATCTTTTTAAAAAATCAGCTTTTAGTTTCACTGATCTTTTCTGTTGTCTTAGAAAACTATTTCTGCCCTGATCTTTGTTCTTTTCTTCCTTCTACTAACTGGGTTTTGTTCTTTTTCTAATCCCTTGAGATATAAAGTTAGGTTATGTGAGATCTTTCTTGTTTCATGATGTATACACTTATCACTGTAAACTTCCCTCTTGAACTGCTTTGCAATATCTCATATATTTTGGTATGTAATATTTCCATTTTCATTTGTCTCAAGATACTTAGTTTTTTATTTCTTCCTTGAGCCATTGGTTGTTTAGTAGTAGCATGTTGTTTAATGTCCATATTTGTGAATTTTCCAGTTTTAATCTTGTAATTGATTTCTAGTTTCATACTGTTGTGGTCAGGAATAATGCTTGATACAAGTTCAGTTCTCTTACATTTATTCAGACTTGTTTTACGGTATAACATATGATCTGTACTGGAGAATGTGGCACTTTAACTCTTAGAAGGGCCTTCTAGACTTGCATTGTCCAGTGTCCAATATGGTAGCCACTAACCACATATGGTTATGGAGCCCTTGAAATGTGGCTTGTGCAACTGAGGAGCTGAGTTTTAAACCTTATTTTTAAATCAAATTTCAAAACTGATACTCAGTTGAGTTACTGGAAAACTTAAGTATGTTTGGAATAATAGCTTGATTGTGCATATCTACTTTTTCAACTATATATTTTATGAAATGTGATTGTAAATCAATTGTTTCTAATCAATTTAGCATTCAAATTGAGATGTGCTATAAATATAAAATAAACACCAATTTGGAAGATTTATAAAAAATATAAAATTATCTTCAAACTTTATACTTAGTGCATGTTGAAATAATAATGCTTTGGGTATATTTGGATAAATACATAAAATGTTATATTTTTTTTTAACTTTTTAATGTACTGGCAGATTTTTTTTTTACTTTTAATTCCAGTATAGTTAACATACAGTGTTATATTAGTTTCAGGTGTACAATGTAGTGATTCAACAATTCACATTATTCAGTGTTCGTCATGATAAATGTACTCTTAATCTCCCTCGGGTATTTCACCCATCCCCCCCTTCCACCCCCCCTCTAGTAATCATCTGCTTGTTCTCAATAGTTGAGTCTGTTTTTATGGTTTGTCTCTTTTTTTCTTTGTTTTGTTTCTTAAATTCCACATATGAGTGATTTCTCATATGATATATATATAGTAGATATATATAACATATCTATAATAGAATATTATATATCACCTCTTTATTCATCCATTTATCAGTGGACATTTGGGTTGCTTTCACAACTTGGCTATTGTAAATAATGCTGCAGTAAAAATAGGGGTACATTCATCTTTTGGAATCCGTGTTTCATACTCTTTGGGTAAATACCCAGTAACGGAATTGCTGGAATATAGAGTAGTTCTGTTTTTTATTTTTTTGAGGACCCTTCATACTGTTTTACACAGTGGCTGTACCAGTTTGCTTTTCTGCCAAAAATAGTACACAAGGAACCAGCATTTGTTGTTTCTTGTGTTTTTTATTTTAGCATTCTGACAGATATGAGGTGATATCTCATTGTGGTTTTGATTTGCATGTTACTGATGATGAGTGCTGTTGAGGATCTTTCATGTGTCTGTTGGCCATCTGGATGTCGTCTTTGGAGAAATGTCTGTTCATATCTTCTGTCCATTTTTAAATGTGATTATTTGGGGGTTTTTTGGTTTTGAGTTGTGTAAGTTCTTTATATATTTTGGATACTGACCCTTTACTGGATATGTCATTTTCAAATATCTTCTCTTCAGTAGGTTGTCTTTTAGTTTTGTTGACTGTTTCCTTTACTGTGCAGAAGCTTTTTATTTTTTATATAGTCCCAATAGTTTATTTATGCTTTTGTTTCCCTTGCCTCAGGAGACATCTCTTGAAAAATGTTTCTGTGGCTGATGTTAGCGAAATCACTGCCTATGCTCTTGTCAAGGATTTTTATGGTTTCAGGTTTCACATTTAGGTCTTTAATCCATTTTGAGCTTATTTTTTGTGTATGGTGTAAGAAAGTGGTCCAGTTCTCCCAACACCATTTGTTGAAGAGACTGTCTTTCTCCCATTGCATATTCTTGCCTCCTTTGTCAAAGATTAATCATTGGTTTATTTCTGGGCTCTATATTCTGTTCTATTGATCGTTGTATCTGTTTTTGTGACAGTACCATACTATTTTAATTGCTGTAGCTTAATAGTATATCTTGAAACCTGGGATTGTGATACTCCCAGTTTCGTTCTTCTTGTCCAAGATTGCTTTGGGTATTTGGGATCTTTTTGGTTCCATACAGATTTTTTATAAAGATTTTATTTATTTGAGAGAGAGCGAGAGAGAGAGAGAGAGAGCAGGAGTGGGGTGAGGGGTAGAGGGAAAAGCCGACTTCCTGCTGAGCAGGGAGCTCAATGAGGGGCTCGATTCTGGGACTCCAGGATTGTGACCTGAGCTGAAGGCAGATGCTTAACCAACAGAGCCACCCAGGCACCCCTGGTTCCATACAAATTTTAGGATTATTTTTCTAGCTCTGTGGAAAATGCTGTTAGTATTTCATAGGGATTGCATTAAATCAAAAATTGCTTTGGGTAGTGTGGACGTTTTAACAATATTTTTCCTTCCAGTCCATGAGCATGAAATGCCTTTCTATTTGTTTGTGTCATCTTCAGTTTCTTTTATCAGTATTTTATACTTCTTAGAGTACAGGTTTTTTACCCCCTTGGTTAAGTTTATTCCTAAGATGTCTTACTATGTTTGGTGCAATTGTAAATGGGATTGTTTTCTTAGTTTCTCTTTCTGATACTTCATTATTAGTGTATAGAAATGCAGTGGATTTCTGTATATTGAGTTTAATTTGTATATTGTATATTGATTTTATTGTACCCTGTGACTTTACTGAATTCATTTATCAGTTCTAGTAGTTTTTTTCTTGAAGTATTTGGGGTTTTCTAAATATGGTATCATGTCATCTGCAAATAGTGAATGTTTTACTTCCTTACCAATGGCGATGGCTTTTATTTTTCTCTTGTCTGATTGTTAAAACTAGGACTTTCCAACTATGTTGAATACAAGTGGTGAGTGGACATCCTTGTCTTTTTCCTGATCTTAGGGGAAAGGTTTCTATTTCATTTATTTCTCCTCTAATCTTTATCATTTCCTTCCTTCTGCTGACTTTAGGCTTTCTTTGTAGTTATTTTTCTAGCTTTTTTAGGTGTAAGGTTAGGCTGTCTATTTGAGATTTCTCGTGCATCTGGAAGTAGGCCTGTATTGCTAAAAACTTCCCTCTTAGCATCCCAAAGATTTTGGACCATTGTGTTTTCATTTTCATTTGTCTCTATTTTTTTATTTCCTCTGATTTCTTGGTAGACACATTGATTGCTTAGTAGCATGATATTTAACCTCCATGTATTTGTGTTCTTTCCAGATTTTTTCTTGTGGTTGACTGCTAGTTTCATAATGTTTTGGTCAGGAAAGATGTATGACATGACTTTGATCTTTTTGAATTTGTTGAGATTTATTCTGTGGCCTAACATGTGATCTATACTGGAGGGTGCTGTGTTTGCACTTGAAAAGAATGTGTATTCTGCTAGTTTAGGATGGAATGTTCTGAATATATCGGTTGGCTCCATCTGATCCAATGTGTAATACAAAGCCATTGTTTCCTTGTTGATTTTGTGTTTGGATGATCTATCCTTGATGTAAGTGGGGTGTTAAAGTCCCCTACTATGTTGTATTGCTACTGATTACTTTGTTATTAGCTGCTGTATGTATTTGGGTGCTCCCATGTTGGGTGCATAAATACGTACAATTGTTATATCTTCTTGTTGAATTGTTCCCTTTATGATTATATAGTGTCCTTTGTCTCTTGTTTCAGTCTTTGTTTTAAAGTCTGTTTTGTCCACCCGTAATCAGCAAGGATATTGAAGCAGTAATCAAAAATCTCCCAACAAACAAGAGCCCAGGGTCAGATGGCTTCCCAGGGGAATTCTACCAAACATTTAAAGAAGAATTAATACCTATTCTTCTGAAACTTTACCAAAAAATAGAAATGGAAGGAAAACTTCCAAACTCATTTTATAAGGCCAGCATTACCTTGATCCCAAAACCAGACAAAGACCCCACCAAAAAGGAGAATTACAGACCAATATCCCTGATGAACATGGATGCAAAAATTCTCATCAAAATACTAGCCAGTAGGATCCAATAGTACATTATAAGGATTATTCACCATGACCGAGTGCGATTTATTCCTGGCCTGCAAGGTTGGTTCAACATCTGCAAATCAGTCAATGTGATACACTACATTAATAAAAGAAAGGATAAGAACCATATCATCCTCTCAATAGATGCAGAAAAAGCATTTGACAAAGTACAGCATCCTTTCTTAAAAGCCATCTATGAAAAACCCACAGCGAATATTCTTGTCAGTGGGGAAAAACTGACAGCTTTTCCCCTAAGGTCAGGAACACAGCAGTAATGTCCACTATCACCACTGCTGTTCAACATGGTACTAATGATGTACTATATGTTGGCTAACTGAACATAATAAAAAAAGATTATAATAAAAAATATTTTAAAAATCACACACACACAAAAATGTCTATGCTACCTAGAGCAATCTATTCATTCAGTGCAATCCCTATCAAAACACCATCAATTTTTTTCACAGAGCTGGAACAAATAATCCTAAGATTTGTATGGAACCAGAAAAGACCCCAAATAGCCAAAGGAATGGGTGAAAAAGAAAACCACAGCTGGTGGCATCACATTTCTGGACTTCAAGCTCTATTACAAAGCTGTAATCATCAAGTCAACATGGCACTGGCATGAAAACAGACACATCAGTGGAACAGAATAGAGAACCTCAGAAATGGCCCCTCCAACTCTATGGTCAACTCATCTTTGACAAGGCAGGAAAGAATATCCAATGGAAAAAAGTCTCTTCAACAAATGATATTGGGAAAATTGGACAGCCACATGCAGAAGAATGAAACTGGACCATTTCCTGACACCTTACACAAAAATAGACTCAAAATGGATGAAAGACTTAAATGTGAGACAGGAATCCATCAAAATCCTTGAGGAGAACACAGGCAGCAACCTCTTCGACATCAGCCACAGTAAACTTCTTCCTGGAAACATCGCCAAAGGCAAGGGAAACAAAGGCAAAAATGAACTATTGGGACTTTATGAAGATAAAAAGCTTATGCACAGCAAAGGAAACAGTCAACAAAACTAAAAGGAAACCTATGGAATGGGAGAAGATATTTGCAAATGGCATATCAAATAAAGAGCTAGTACCCAAAATTTATAAAGAACTTAAGCTCAATACCCAAAGAACAAATAATCCAATCAAGAAATGGACAGAAGACATGAACAGACATTTCTGCAAAGAAGACATCCAAATGACCAACAGACACATGAATAAGTGCTCAACATCACTCGGCATCAGGGAAATACAAATCAAAACCACAATAAGATACCACCTCACATTAGTCAGAATGTCTAAAATTAACAAGTCAGGAAATGACAGATGTTGGCAAGGATGCAGAGAAAGGGGAACCCTCTTACACTGTTGGTTGGACTGCAAACTGGTGCAGCCACTCTGGAAAACAGTATGGAGGTTCCTCAAAAAGTTGAAAATAGAGCTACCCTACAACACAGTAATTGCACTACTGGGTATTTACCCCAAAGATACAAGTTGGTAATCCGAAGGTGCACGTGCACCCCAGTGTTTATAACAGCAATGTCCACAATAGCCAAACTATGGAAAGAGCCCAGATGTCCATTGACAGATGAATGGATTCAGAAGATGTGGTCTATGTATACCATGGAATATTACTCAGCCATCAAAAAAAATGAAATCTTGCCATTTGCGATGATGTGGATGGAACTAGAGGGTATTATACTAAGTGAAATAAGTCAGAGAAAGACAATTATCATATGATCTCACTCCTATGTGGAATTTAAGAAACTAAACAGGATCAAAGGGGAAGAGAGGAAAAAATAAAACAAGATGAAACCAGAGGGGGAAGATAAACCATAAGAAGAGACTCTTGGTCTCAGGAAACAGAGGGTTGCTGGAGTGGAGGGCGGGTGGGAGGGATAGGGGGGCTGGATGATGGATTTTGGAGGGTATGTGTTGTGGTGAGTGCTGTGTATTGTGTAGGAGTGATGAATCACAGACCTGTACCCCTGAAACAAATAATACATTATTTGTTAATAAAAAAATTTTAAATTAAGAGTTAAAAAATAAAAGAGGGGCATTACAGGGTAGACATTTAATGAAATAACTATAGCTTCAACAGGCATATTAAGTACAGTGGATTTTTTTTTCCACACTGAAAATGTGTGGCAGTAAAGAATACAATGACTAATGACTATTTGTACAGTTTGAGGTAACTAATTGCGATGTTTTCATGACCAGCAGTTTTACCCACCATTACTTTTGTACCATGAGGGCAAATGTCAACACAGTGAAAACGGTGTGAGTAATGTCTCAGTATTATTATGGAAACAGTTTTGATCTTGCGGACCTCCTAAAAATGTCTCAGTACCTTTAAAGATCCATGGATCACATTTTGAGAACCACTGCTGTATAGGAATCTATTGCAATAAATATACCACACTAAATTTTTAAAAATTGAAAAAAAATAAAGTCTGTTTTGTCCAATACAAGTATTGCTCCCCTGACTTTCCTTTCTCTTCCATTTGCATGATAAATGATTTTCCATCCCTTCACTTTCAGTCTGCATGTGTCTTTAGTATGAAATTAATCTCTTGGAGACAGCATATTGGTGAGTCTTGCCCTTTTATCCATTCCATCACCCTTTGTCTTTTGACTGGAGCATTTAGTCCATTTTCATTCAAAGTAATTATTGATAGGTATGGCCTTACTGCCATTTTGTTGCTTGTATTATGGTTATTTTTGTAGGTCTTCCCTGTTCCTGATTTTTCTTGTTCTCTTCTCGCATGGTTGCTGGCTTTCTTTAGGGATAGACTTGGATTCTCTTCTCTATTTTTTTGCATATCTATTACTGGTTTTTATTTTTCTTTACTATTAGGTTTGTATATAACATCTTATGCATATAGCAGTGTATATTAAGTTGATGGTCCTTTAGGCTGAACCTGTTCTTTACTCCTCTCCACCCCCCACCCCACAACACTAAGTTTTAGGTATACGGTGTCATACTTTACATCCTTTTATTTTGTGAATCCCTTGACTGATTTTTATAGCTATACTTAATTTTACTGCTTTTGTGCTTCCTATTTTTTTACTCCTACTTATGGTCTTTCTTCCACTCAAACAGTCCCTTTTAATATTTCTCACAGGGCTGGTTTAGTGGTGATGAATTCCTTTAACTTTTCTTTGGGAAACTCTCTCTCCTTTTTCTGAATAATAGGCTTGCTGGATAGAGTATTCTTGATTGCAGATTTTTTTTTTCTTTCAGCATGTTGAATATATCATGCCACTTTCTTCTTGACTATATAGTTTCTGCTGAAAAATTAGCTGATATCCTTATGGGGTTTTCTCTTATATGTTTTCTTTTCTCCTGAAGCTTTTAAAACTATAGTTTGCAGTTTTAATTACTATGTGTCTTGGTATGGACCTCATTGGATTGATTTTGGGGGGGGGCTCCCTGTGCCTCTTGGATCTGGATTTCTGGTTCCTTCCCCATATTTGGGAAGTTTTCAGTTATTATTTCTTCAAATAAAATTTCTCCCCACTTTTCTGTCTCTTTTCTTCCTGGGATTCCTATAATGTGAATGTTATTATGCTTGGTGGATCTTTTATTATTACTATTTTTTTTCTCTCTCTCCTTTTCAGCTTGATTTTTTTCCATCACTCTATCCTCCAGGTTGCTGATCTGTTCTTTTGATTCCGCTAGCCTACTATTTCTTCCTTCTAGTTTATTTTTAATTTCACTTACTGAGTGCCTCTTCTCTGGTTGGTTCCTTTTTTTTATGTTTTCTCTTTCTTAATGCTTTCACTGAGGTCTTTCACTCTTGTCTGAAATCCAGTGAGTATCTTTATGACCAATACTTTAAATTCTCCATCAGTCATATTACTTACCGGTTTCATTTTAGGTCTCTTCCTATGTCCTGTTCTTTCATTTGGGACATATTCCTCTTCCTTCTCATTTTGTCTAGTTCTGTTTCTTTGTATTATGAAAGTCAGCTACATCTCCTTCACTTGAAAGTAATGGGCTTTTGAAGAAGAGGTCCTGTAGTGCTCTGCAGTGCAGTGTCCCCTGTTCACCAGAAACTGGCATTTCAGGGGTGTCTCCTATATGCATTATATAGGGCCTACAGTTATGGCTAAGTGACATTTGCCTTCAGTCCAGTTATCTGCAATGGCTCACTTTGCCTGTTGTAGGCAGGATTTGGTTCCAGTTTGTTAGTGAGCCAGTCTTCGGTTTCCTCAGGTTTGAGTTGAGTCAGACCAGGCATTTGCCATAGAGGCAGTAGCATAGAACTGCTGGGTGCTTTCCCTGTGTTTTGCCCTGATGAGCTTTCACTGGTGGTTGGGTCCTGCAGCCAGACTAGATGGACTGGTGTATATGTGTGTTTATCTTCCCCTCTCCCCGGGGTAGTGGTCACTTTGGAGTGGTACTGGTCTCTGTCAGGGCTGCTTGTATACTGCCAGGCTTGTGGCATCACTTTGTATTGTCTTCTGCCAAGGGCATATTGGAGGGGGCAGGTACACAGGAGAATGCAGGGTAGGGCATGGTGCCAGCAAGAGCCACTTAAGTTCACTGGACTGGGATCAAGGCAAGCTGGGTTTTAGGGTGCAGGTTTGCAGAAGCATGGGGACAGAGCGAGGGGTGTTAGCAAGTTATATGGAGAATGTTGTGGTCATGCTGGTTCCGGTGTCTAAGCTGGGGGTGAGGGGAGGGGAAATGGTACAGACGAACTCCTTTGTTCCTGGAGAAGTCTGTCATTGATTCCTGCCCCTCTAACTCATCTCAAGCACATACTCTGAGATGGTGTATATGTATGTATACCAAGTGTTTTTCAAACTGGTGTTTCTATTGCTGTATCTCCACAGTGCTGTTTGTTGTACTCATCTTTAAGGACTTGGACTGTACTCTCCCATTTCTCCCACAGAGCCCTCTGAGTTTTAATGTTCCAAGTGTTAAAGACCTGCTGATTATAAGAACTTAATGAGATTCTGCCTCTCTGGTTTTGAAAGCCAAATATTGTGGTTCATCTTCCTGGTGCCTAGGGTGTCTATTTCTTTCCCCTGCCCATGTTCAGCATTCCTCCCTCCCACAGACAGTCCCACAGAGAGTCCAGTGGGTCTATTTAGTTCCCCACCATCTCTCGGCCCTTCCTACCCTACTGTGGCCTCTTCTCTATATTTAGCTGAGTAGAGTCTGTTCTGCCAGTCTTTGAGGTTATTTTCTGGGTTATTTACACTGATGTGTATGTTATCTATTTGTATCCATGTGGCAAGGTGAGCTTAGGATCCTCCTACTCTGCCTTCTTCCAGATATAATCCCTGTACTGGAAAATCTTATTTTTTATTTTTTAAAGATTTATTTATTCACTTGAGAGAGAGAGTGTGCGAGTGTGTGCACATGTGTGCGCATGAGTGCGGGGGCGGGGCACAGGGAGAGAGAGACTCTCAAGCAGACTCAGGGAGCACAGAGCCTGACTCAGGGCTCGATCCCATGACCCTGAGATCATGACCTGAGCTGAAACCCAAGAGTTGGACACTCAACCAACCGAGCCACCCAGGCACCCCTGTACTGGAAAATTTTAAACTACATATATTTCTATTGGGTTGCACGGATCTAGATCATGGTAGAACTCATTTAAGAAGAGTGGTCACAGTCAGTTAATTTTTTGAGAAAGGAAAGACAAAGGTATGTCAGAAGGTTCCCAGCAAATACTGTGCCATTCTTATGGCATCATCTTTCTTTGCCTCTTATTAATGATTTGTATATTTGGTTTATTTTTCATATGAGACCATAAATATCTTTTTTTACATGACTGGTTTACTTAGTTTTATATTCCTTGCAAATTCTCATACTCTGTGTTAGAGTTGACCCTTGAACAACACAGGTTTGAACTGTTGGGTCCACTTATAATAAGTCAGCTTTTTCGAATATAATACAGTACTGTAAATATATTTTCTCTTCATTACAATTCTCTCAGGAACGTTTTCTCTTCTCTAGCTTACTTTATTACAAGAATATAGTATATAATACATATAACAGAAAATACATGTTAATCGACTGCTAATGTTACTGGTTAAGGCCTCCAGTCAACAATTAGTAGTTTTTTCAGGGAGTCAGAAGTTATACATGGACTTTTGACTATGCAGGTGTCAGCACCCCTAATCCCCATGTTGTTCAGCGGTCAGCTGTATATGTACATTAAATTGAAATCATTGGTAAGCATTCTCTTTTAATTTGGTCTTAGATGATTAATGAGTTTAGTTTATCTTTTATCATATTTTCATATTTTTCATAATTAGATAAAATTACATGAAGGCCTTGGAATCTTAATTTGATCTATTACTGTATCAAAAAATACTGTTTTCCTTCCAAAATGTGGTTGACATCTAGACACAAACTAAATCAAATATTTTTTTTAGGATATAAAGATCAAGAATGCAGACTCTTGGAAAAGTTTAGGCAAACCAGTCAAAACATCTGGTGTACTGAAATCCTCAGATGAGCTCTTCAACCAATTTAGAAAAGCAGCAATAGAAAAAGAAATAAAAGCTCGAACACAGGAACTAATACGGAAACATCTGGAACAGAATACAAAGGAACCAAAAATATTTCAAGAAAATCAGAGGTCTGTAATTTACTGGATTAGAGGCTGGGAGATAGTCTTTTTTTTTTTTTTCATTTATCAATTTCCTTTTATTTATTATTTTATTTTTAAAGATTTTTATTTATTTATTTGAGAGAGCGAACGCGCACATAAGAACAGGTTGAGGGGCATAGGGAGAAGCAGACTCCCCGCTGAGCAGGGAGCCCAGTACAGGGCTCGATCCCAGGATCCTGGGATCATGACCTAAGCTGAAGGCAGACGCTTAACTGACTGAGCCAGGCACCCTTCAACTTCCTTTTATTTATTCAAATATTCATTCATGTCTGCTTGCATTGATTATGTGTAGCAATCTCCATTCCCTATGGTAGACATGTAATTTTAAATACATTTCTTTTTTGTCAAGTGATCATGATTTAGCCATTTAGTAGAACACAAAGCCAATTACGATTGCAAAAAGTACATTTTTATTGATTTTTTTAACTGACAAGTAACATCTACTTTGAAGAGGATAGAAATTATCAAGTGATTAAGCTATTAAAGATACTAATATAACTAAATCATAATGATATCATTATTTTCCAAAAATGTCTTGTTTCCATTCTGTGTGAAAGAATATAGTAGTACACCTTGGTTAGTTTCCATAACCTTCTCTTTGTTAATATAGATTGCCTTTGCAAAATTTGACATAACATATGAAAAAGGGGATCCAAAACATTGCTTTATATTTGTAATTTAACATATCTTTGTCATGAAAACTTTTAAGGAACTTGAAACCTACTTTGAGCTATACTGTTTCTTTAAGGGAACTTGGCTTCACTCAAGAATCTCTTTCAAATAAGACGCAAAACCAGTACCTTGGAGAAGAACAGAAAGAACATCAGCAGTCTTCGGAAGCTCAAGATAAATACAAACTCTGGCTTCTCAAAGACCGTAATTTAGCAAGGGAGAAAGAGCAAGAGCGGAGGAGGAGAGAAGCAGTAAGTAAATATTAGTTTACTAATTCTAAGGAAAGATTTAACAGCAGTATCTTCTACAGGTTCAAAGATACATTCAGGGTAGTTTTCATTGACTGGATTTACATTTTCAGTGAGGATTGAATTCTAAAATCAGAGCCTAAAATAAATATTTTATAGTTAGAGACACAGAGTGTAATCATAATGTATGGTCATGGAGCTACTAGACTATGTAGGTTCAAATCCTAGTTCTGCCATTTACTAGACTTTGGGGCTTGGGCAATTTATTTACCCTCTCTGTGCCTCAATTTCCTTGTCTGTAAAGTGGGAATAATAATACCTGTTGTGAAGATGGAATGAATTTACGTGTAGTAATAAACACAAAGGAACATTATTGGCACATAAGTAGAGTGGTTTATCACGTACTGTTATTAACTCTTGAAAAAATCCATGAACTATTGATAACTTGTGGCCAAAAGTTATGCCATCTATCCCAGATTGGTGTTTTAGTTGAACACTAGATAAAGAAGTTGACTTGTATTATAAGTCAATTATATCTTAAATTGGAAAGGAAAAAAAACTGACATGTTTAAGAGTCTTGATATACAGAAAATAATGTTTAAAAACTAGAATTGATTCTTTCATCCATGGGTTATTTAGAAGTATATTAGTTTCCAAATATTTGGGAATTTTCTGGCTAGTAATTTCTGTTAGTGATTTCTAATTGAATTCCACTGTAGTAAAAAATATATAACATCTTAAATTCATTAAGCCTTTTTTTAATGGTCCACATTATGGTCTACATTGGTAAATATTCTGTGTGCACATGAGAAGAATGTGTATTCTGCTGTTGAGTAGAGTATTAAACAGGCCAAGTTGGTTGATAGTGTTGTTCAAGACTCCTGTCTATATTCTTGCTGATGTTCTGCCTGCTTATTCTATCAAATATTGAGAGGGGGCATTGCCATCTATGATTATATAGTTGTAGATTTGTCTTTTTATCCTTGTAATTCTCTCAGTTTTATTTAATCTATTTTGGAAAGTGTACTGTTAGATACCTAAACATTTAGGATTTTTACGTCCTCTTGATTAATCCCCTTTTCATTACAAAATGATCTTCTTGATTCTTGATGATATTATTTACTCTGAAATTTACTCAGAAACATATCCATTTCACCTTTTGTATGACTTATATTGGCATGGTGTAAAAAATGTTTTCCTCCTTTTACTTTTAACCTATCTGCATTTTGATATTTAAAGTGAGTTTCATGTAGGCAACATGTAGTGAGGTCTTCCTTTTTTTGTTTTTTTAAATCCAATCTCTGCCTGTTATACAAGTCTTTAGACTAACTACATTCAGTATTGATAGGTTGAGTTTCAGTGCAACATCTTATTTCTTTTCTGTTTGTTCTTGTTAGTTCTTTTTTTCCTACATTCTTCTAATCATGTATTTTTATGATTCTATTTTGTTTGCTTAATTGGCTTATTATCAGTGACACTTTGTTATTTGATGGTTGCTTTAGGTTTTGTAGTATATACTTTAGCTTAACACAGTGTTCCTGTGAGTAATGCAATACCACTTTGCATTTGGTAGAATAACCTTACAGCGGTGTACTTCCATTTCTCCCCTCCCAGCTTATATGCTCATGTTTAAGTAGTCAAATTATCTTTTTAAAAATTTTAGGGGCACCTGGGTGGCTCAGTTGGTTAAGCATCTTCCTTCAGGTCATGATCCCAAGGTCCTGGGATCGAGCCCCGCATTAGGCACCCTGCTCAGTGGGGAGCCTGCTTCTCCCTCTCCCTCTGCCCTTACCCCCTACTTGTGCTCTCACTCCCCCCACCCTCAAATAAATAAAATCTTTTTTAAAAAGTTCTAAATAAATTCACATTTTATATTTACCTCTGTAGTTACCATTTCAGGTACTCCTCATTCATTTAGATCCAGATTTCCAAATGGTATTAATTTTCCTTTCTCCTAAGGGACTTTTAACATTTCTTGTAGTGTGGGTCAGTTGGTGATGAATTTTTTCAGCTTTTGTATATCTGAAAATAACTTAATTTGGCCTTTCTGTATCAGTAATATACTTTATCTTTTATTTTTTTCCCTTTAAATTTTTTTATTGTTATGTTAACCACCATACATTACATCATTAGTTTTTGATGTAGTGTTCCATGATTCATTGTTTGTGCATAACACCCAGTGCTCCACGCAGAACGTGCCCTCTTTAATACCCATCACCAGGCTAACCCATCCCCCCACCCCCCTCCCCTCTAGAACCCTCAGTTTGTTTTTCACAGTCCATAGTCTCTCATGGTTCGTCTCCCCCTCCAATTTCCCCCCCTTCATTCTTCCCCTCCTGCTATCTTCTTCTTTTTTTTTTCTTAACATATATTGTATTATTTGTTTCAGAGGTACAGATTTGTGATTCAACAGTCTTGCAAAATTCACAGCGCTCACCATAGCACATACCCTCCCCAATGTCTATCACCCAGCCACCCCATCCCTCCCACCACCCCACCACTCCAGCAACCCTCAGTTTGTTTCCTGAGATTAAGAATTCCTCATTATCAGTGAGGTCTTTCTCTGATTGACTTATTTCACTCAGCATAACACCCTCCAGTTCCATCCACGTTTTTGCAAATGGCAAGATCTCATTCCTTTTGATGGCTGCATAATATTCCATTGTAAATATATACCACAACTTCTTTATCCATTCATCTGTCAGTGGACATCTTGGCTCTTTCCACAGTTTGGCTATTGTGGACATTGCTACTATAAACATTGGGGTGCATGTACCCCTTCGGATCCCAACATTTGTATCTTTGGGGTAAATACCCAGTAGTGCAATTGCTGGATTGTATGCTAGCTCTATTTTCAACTGTTTGAGGAACCTCCATACTATTTTCCAGAGTGGTTGCACCAGCTTACCTTCCCACCAAAAGTGTAGGAGGGTTCCCCTTTCTCCGCATCCCCGCCAACATCTGTCGTTTCCTGACTTGTTAATTTTAGCCATTCTGACTGGTGTGAGGTGGTATCTCATTGAGGTTTTGATTTGGGTTTCCCTGATGCCAAGCGATGTTGAGCACTTTTTCATGTGTCTGTCGGCCATTTGGATGTCTTCTTTGGAAAAATGTCTGTTCATGTCTTCTGCCCATTTCTAATTGGATTATGTGTTCTTTGGGTGTTGAGTTTGTTAAGTTCTTTATAGACTTTGGATACTAGCCCTTTATCTGATATGTCATTTGCAAATATCTTCTCCCATTCTGTCAGTTGTCTTTTGGTTTTGTTGACTGTTTCTTTGGCTGTGCAAAAGCTTTTTATCGTGATGAAATCCCAATAGTTCATTTTTGCCCTTGCTTCCCTTTTCTTTGGCAATGTTTCTAGGAAGAAGTTGCTGTGGCTGAGGTCGAAGAGGTTGCTGCCTGTGTTCTCCTTTAGGATTTTGATGGACTCCTGTCTCCCGTTTAGGTCTTTCAACCATTTGGAGTCTATTTTTGTGTGTGGTGGAAGGAAATGGTCCAGTTTCATTCTTCTGCATGTGGCTGTCCAATTTTCCCAACACCATTTGTTGAAGAGACTGTCTCTTTCCATTGGACATTCTTTCCTGCTTTGTCAAAGATTAGTTGACCACAGAGTTGAGGGTCCATTTCTGGGCTCTCTATTCTGTTCCATTGATGTATGTGTCTGTTTTTGTGCCAGTACCATACTGTCTTGATGATGACAGCTTTGTAATAGAGCTGGAAGTCCGGAATTGTGATGCCACCAGCTTTGCTTTTCTTTTTCAACATTTCTCTGGCTATTCGGGGTCTTTTCTGGTTCCATACAAATTTTAGGATTATTTGTTCCATTTCTTTGAAAAGAGTGGGTGTTATTTTGATGGGGATTGCATTGAATGTGTAGATTGCTCCAGGTAGCATTGACATCTTCACAATCTTTGTTCTTCCAATCCATGAGCATGGAACGTTTTTCCATTTCTTTGTGTCTTCTTCAATTTCTTTCATGAGTATTCTATAGTTTTCTGAGTACAGATTCTTTGCCTCTTTGGTTAGATTTCCTCCTAGGTATCTTATGGTTTTGGGTGTAATTGCATATGGGATCGACTCCTTAATTTCTCTTTCTTCTGTCTTCTTGTTGGTGTATAGGAATGCCACTGATTTCTGTGCATTGATTTTATATCCTGCCACTTTACTGAATTCCTGTATGAGTTCTAGCAGTTTGGGGGTGGAGTCTTTTG